>NC_026000.2:111891712-112134894 GCF_000442705.2 Elaeis guineensis | reverse complement strand
TGGGTCAAGGTGGTTTAATTATTTAAACCAACCTAATTGAATCAAATAAGTTAGGTCCAATTAGACTAATTTAAACTCAACTTAATTAGGCTTAATTAGGCTCAATAAAATCCTAATCAATCAGAAATTGACTAAGCCCAACCCCTGATCAAATCAGGGACCAAACCATCTCGACAATTAGGTCAACTCTTAACTAATCGGGTCAAACCCAACTGAATCCAATTCAATTGGATTTGATCCAAAAATAATTACTCCATCAAATTGAGTTAATTAATGATCAAATCACTAATTAAATCTCTCATAGATACTGAGTCCAAATTTGATGGGCAATCAGGTATCAGAATTCATCGATATGTAAACCTGATCGAAAAATCCCAACCAGTGGGATTCTTGACCCCGGTACCCATAATGTGTGGAACTCACGATCAGAGAAACTTGATTCTCGATCACTGAGTCTCAAAAATGTAAGATTCTACAACAGCCATCAGATTAGATAGGAACCTCTAATGTGTGTGACCCTGTAGGTTCGAACCTAAGCCGGTAGCACAGGAACCAATTCCTGTACTAATCGAAGTGACCATCTAGCAATGATACCCGATGTCTGGATAGGTCGAAGAGTCGCAATCGCAACACTCAGAATCTACATGAATATGGTTACTGTATAATTCATACTTTTGACCCCTGTGTTTAGGATGACTCAGGGTTAAACTGTCAACCCTGATCAGATCATCCGAATCATGCTCAACTCAAACAATCCTGTGACTCCTCACAAGGACTACCCTGGCCAAGGTTTTGCTAAATTGAAACACAACTGTACACAGCTCCTAAACTGAAGTGGTCAATCCCATCTTGACACACGCACCGACAAGTCAAATACTTGACTGCACCCAGCAGCCTTCCATCACTGAATTAAAAATTCAGGTAGTCCAGTGCCTAAGTGCAATGAGTTGCTTGCAAGTCACCGTGGTGGTCTCAGGTCGGAGGGATATTTATACCCATATTCCATCGGAGCAAATCTTGACAGCAGAAATAGCTTCGAAGTCGGTCACGTTCAGTGCAGATGTACCCTTACATCTCACCTGTATGCCATACCAGTGTCTCCACACTCAATGGTTAAGAGAACAACCAACCTATATGGCACACAACGACCTATGCTTGATAAACATTATCGTCCTTGATAACAACGTATCATTTGGTCATAAACAGATTTGAGGACTAAACGATAAATCCTCCTTTGTCGAGTCTAAATAGTCCTAAGGACTTCACCACAACATAGGAGTTCATTAGAAGATGAAATATTTTTGTGATGAAAAATACCAAAATAATTTTTATTAATTCATAATTTATGTACATATATAAAAATGAGCACAACCGTCAACAGACTGACGATTGACTTTGGGATACTATTTCCAACAATCTCCCACTTGGCCTAAAGCCAATCGGTGCAGTATCTAATACCCATCTTCGACTTGTAGTCGTCGAACTCCTTCACCGCAATGGCTTTAGTGAATGGGTTGGTCAGGTTCTCCTTTCCATCGATCTTCTGAAGGTCGACGTCACCTCGATCCATAATTTTTCGGATGAGATGGTAGTGGCGCAGAATATGCTTCGTCCGCTGGTGTGCCTTGGGTTCCTTCACCTGAGCAATGGCTCCAGAGCTGTCACAGTAGAGCAGAACTGGACCAACAAGGGAGGGTGCTACTCCGAGCTCGGTGATAAATTTCTTCAGCCACATCGCTTCTTTGGCAGCATCTGATGCAGCGACATACTCCGCCTTGCAAATTGAATCAGCCACTGTGTGTTGCTTGAAACTCTTCCAGCAGATAGCCCTACCATTAAGGGTAAAAATAAATTCCGACACACTTTTGCTGTCATCATGATCAGACTGGAAACTAGAGTCTGTAAACCCTATAAGTCTCAAGTCTGATTCACCATAAACAAGCCACTGGTCCTTAGTATTTCTTAAATACTTCAGGATGGTTTTAACAACCTTCTAGTGATTCTCCCCTGGATCAGATTGGTATCTACTCACTACCCCTAGTGAGTATGCCACATCTGGTCATGTACATGTCATGGCATACATGATAGATCCCACTGCCGAAGCATATGAAATCCTACCCATACGCTCTCTTTCTTGAGTTGTTGTCCGACAATCCCTCTTCGAGAGAAAAATTCTATGGCCTATCGGTAGATAGCCTTTCTTAAAATTCTTCATGCTGATCCTCTTCAGCATAGTATCAATGTACGTGGACTGAGATAAACCAAGCAACCTTTTAGATCTATCCCTATAGATCCTCATCCCTAGGATGTAGGAAGCTTCTCCCAGATCCTTCATGGAGAACTGTAACGACAGTTAAATCTTTATTCCCTGTAATGCAGGGACATCATTTTCGATTAAGAGAATGTCATCCACATACAATACAAGAAATACTACTACTGGACCATTAGCTCACTTATAAATGCATGGCTCTTCTCCATTCTTAACGAAGCCATACGTCTTGATCATCTTATCAAAACATATGTTCCAACTCCGTGATGCCTACTTAAGTCCATAAATGGACCTCTGTAGTCTGCACACCTTAGACTCATCTGTGGATGTGAATCCTTCAGGTTGTATTATATATACCTCCTCATCCAGCTCTCATTTAGGAAAGCTGTCTTCACATCCATCTGTCAGATTTCATAGTCCAGATGGACAGCTATCACAAGCATAATCTGAATGGATTTGAGCATTGCCACGGGAGAAAATATCTCATCATAGTTTATACCATAACGTTGACGATATTCCTTGGCAACCAGATAAGCTTTATAGGTTTCACCTTTTTGTCTGCGCCCCTCTTCCTCTTGAAGACCCACTTACACCCTATGGGTTTTACTCCTTCGGGTGGGTCAACCAATGTCCACATATCGTTGACCTTCATGGACTCCATTTCGGATTTCATGGCTTCTAGCCATTTCTTAGAGTCGGATCTCTGCATTGCATCCATGTAGGTGATCGGATCCTCATCATTTTCATCAAGTTCGATAGGATCATCGTCCCGGACCAAGAAACTATAGTATCTGTCCGGTAGACGTGGTACTCTACCGGATCGCCTTAAGGATGCTTGAACAATGGGCTCCGGATCTGATCTAACCAAATATGATTCAGTTCAGCAACTTGTGTTGATTTTTTCACCTACCGAACTTTATCAAGTTCGATCTTAGAGGCAACAGTTCCTTCACCAAGAAACTCCTTTTCCAAAAAGATTACCTTAAGGTTGATAAACACTTTTTGCTCATCAGCTAGGTAGAAGTAATACCCTTTGGTCTCTTTTGGGTACCCTATAAAATTACACTTGTCAGACCTAGGTCCTAGCTTGTCCGTAATTAAACGTTTAACATAAGCCGGACACCCCTAAACCCTAAGGTGCGAGAGTATTGGCTTACGTCCTATCCATATCTCATATGGCATTTTGGTTACAGACTTACTCGAAACTCTATTTAGAAGGTAACAAGCCGATTCGAGTGCATATCCCCAAAGGAGATCGGCAAACCAGCAAACCCCATTATAGATCGAACCATGTCCAACAAGGTCCGATTCCTCCTTTTAGACACCCCATTATGCTGTGGTGTTCCAGGAGGTGTCCACTGAGAGAGAATCCCATTCTCTCCAAGATATGTCAAAAAATCATTGAAAAGGTATTCACCTCCTCGATCAGATCGAAGAGTTTTAATACACTTTTCAGTTTATTTTTCTACCTCATTTCGAAATAGTTTGAATATTTCAAATGACTCTGACTTATGCTTCATTAAATAGACATACCCATACCTCGATAGGTCGTCTGTGAAGGTTATGAAGTAGAAATATCCACCTCTTGCACTTGAGCTCATGGGTCCACATACATCAGAATGTACCAGATCCAAGAGTTCGCTGGCTCGCTCACCTTTTTCAGTAAAAGGTGATTTGGTCATTTTACCAAGAAGACAGGACTCACAGGTTGGAAGTGATTCACAATCACCTACTTCAAGAATTCTTTCTTGAGCCAACCTGTTTATCCTGTTCTTATTGATATGACCTAGCCTATAGTGTCAAAGATAGACTTCTGACACATTATCTATTCTAGGGCGTTTACTGGAGGTTTGAACCACATTAACAGGTTGTGATAGAAAATAAATTTCATTATTAAGTTGTCCAACAAATATTGTAACACCATTCAAAATGATATTGCAAATATTTTTTTTTATTAAAAATTGATAACCGTTCATGGCCAAAAGGCCTACAGAAATAATATTTAATAAAAAGCTTGGACAATAGTGACATTCACTCAGAATTATATTTCGAGAATTGATTACAAAGTTCATGATTCCTAATGCTAGAACTAAAACTTTGCTTCCATCTCCAACGTTCAGGAATCTCTCGCCTTCATCAAATCTCCTACTGACCTGCAGACCCTGCATCGAATTGCAAATATGATAAGGACTTCCGGTATCCAATACCCAGGCAGTAGTATCACAAATGAAAAAGTTGCAAGGTATTATCATATAAGTACCTTGCTTCTTTTTCGGCCTGTTCGGGTCCAGAGAAGCAATGTATAGAGGACAGTTTCTCTTCCAGTGCCTCTGCTTCTTGCAAAAGAAGCACTCCGCCTGGCTCTGGTCGGGCTTGCGCTTCTTGGTCTGACCCTGTGCAGACGTCTCAGCATGCAGCTGCACCTTCTTATTCTTCTTCATCTTGTTCTTCTTCTTCCCTTTCTTAAAGGGTCAACGACCAGAAGAAGACCCTCCCACAACATTCACCGACTCCTTATGGAGCTGGTGATCCTTCTCAAAGTTCTATAGCAACCCCAACAAATCGTGGTAGTTCACTGCAGGCTTTGTCATCCGAAAATGAGTAAGGAAGGGGAGGAAGGACTTGGGCAATGAATTAAGGATCGCATCCTTACCGAGCTGCTCGTGTAGGGGAAAGCCCAGTTTAGTTAGGCGCTCCATCATTTCGATCATGTACAGTACATGATCAGTGACTGAGGCTCCATCCCTCATCCGAGCATTGAAAATACACAACTAGTTTTGTGCCTTTCAACGTCGTCAGGCGTACCAAAGAAGTCGTTCAACATTTGAAGCATTTCCTGTGGCTGGGCATTCTCGAACCTGCAGCTGAACTCATCATTCATTACCGCTAGCATAATGCACCAAACGGTGGTGCGATCGTTGAGCCACTTCTGATAAGTGTCTCGGACCGTCCCTCTAACGTTCAGGGCTGGCTCCTCAGGTGCCGGATCCGTTACTACATAAAGGATCCGCTCATGCTCAAGGATGATTTTTAATTTTTGATACCAGCTATCGAAATTAGGTCCCATGAGCTTGTCATTATCTAATAATGACCAGAGGAACAGGGTAGTGGCCATAGCTGCATAAAGAAAAATCAGACCTCTATTAGTACATAAATTATAAATACTAAAGACTTGGAATTTAGTCTAAAGTTTCTTCCAGTATTTTTACGAACTGATAGCCTCAACCTCCAATTTGAGAAATTACTTTAATTCTTTAGTGGGTACTAGAATCCACACAGACTACACACGAGCCCAACTATGGTTGGTCAACCCATGTGCATCTATGGGTAAGTTCATAACCAGTTGTTTCTCTAAACAACTTCTAGTAATTGATTTTGCCCCAAAACCTAATCAGTAGGCTTTGGCCTCCACTAAAAAAATCTGGTTAGGTCCAACCATTAACATGATTTGATTTGGTGAATCAGACCAATAAATGATCAGGCCCGACTTTGGCCGGCCAACCTGACCACCATCAGAAAGACTCAAACTAAATTATCATATTATGAATGATAATTTCATTAGTCAATAAGCACCAAGCCTTTGGGCCTCCAATGATTATTAAACTAATGGACTCATTATCACTCACTTAATGGGAGGCAATGACTTAGTTATCAATATAACTTAATTATTTTTAGGACCTAATAATTTTTGAGGATTTTATTAAAGGATAGATGAGAAGAAAATATCCAGCCAATTTCAATCCTCCCACTGACTTCACCAAGTTAGATTAAAAAAAAAGATTTAATTAAAGCAGACATTAGGAGCACCTTAATCAGTCAAACTGATTTACCTAATGACATAGGTGAGCCCTAATCACCAAGTGATCTAATCAAAACCTAATTCATCAGGTTGGCCAGGTAAGTGAGATCAGTGGTGGGGATAAGCCATTAACTCATTAGAGATCGAATCACTGCGAGTAGCTCCCGCTTAAAAACCACTGGTCAAAATGCCAAACTTACCTTAGACACCAACCGGTTCATTAATTTTAATTTGATCAACTTATTAAATAGGGTTCTACCGCGTAGCCATGAATTAAGTCAATCTTGGTCTAGTTAAAGACATGGACCCATTCAACTACAACTATTGGAGTTGAGTCTAGAGTATCCTTGACCTAATCTAATTCAACTTTTGATTAGATTTGACCAATTACTCTAATTTAGTCTATTTCTTTAAGCTAACCTTAGGTCTAACCCAATTATGGACCTAATCCATCTAACCCATTGATCCACAAGTTTATGCAATTGTCTTAGGTCTTAATTCATAATTCTAGACCTACTCGACAACACTTAATTCTTTTAATTAAGTATTTGGGCTGATGGGTCAGGGTTTGGCATTTCAAAAATAATTTTCAAATTTGAAAAGTTTTATTTTCTGTTCACCAAATATGTTGACTCATTTCACAAATAGATCAGTACATTTCATAAATAACAATCCTATTGTTAATTACATAACAGAAAATAACTCAATCAAAATAAATCATGAATATTTCTTTAGATCTAATCTAACATATTCATGATAAATTTTACAATTGAACCTTTACAATTAATTCCTTTCGCTACTTCATCTGCATGGGATATAATTGCAGCGGCACCCCTACCGCCATAGGAGATCCCATCAAATGGGAGGAGAGGACCTTTAAACCCTGTTTTTTTTCTATGACCAGACGGCCATGGCAACCAACCCAATTCGATTACTTGCTACTTGGATCAAGTATATCTAAATATATCAATTTTAAAATTTAAATTTCAAATTTTAAATTTTAAATTTTGAATTTCAAATTTCAAACAAATTTTAAATTTCAAGTTATAAATTTTTGAATTTTAAATTTTGAATTTCAAATTTTGAATTTTAAATTTTGAATTTTAAATTTGAAATTTCAACCAAATTTTAAATTTCAAATTTTAAATTTCAAATTTTGAATTTTAAATTTTTGAATTTTGAATTTCAAATTTCAAATTTCAAAATTCAAATTTTAAATTTTGAATTTCAATTTTTTGAATTTTGAAATTTTGAACAACTTTCAAAATTTAAATTTTAAATTTTAAATTTTAAATTTTAAATTTAAACTTTTAGATTACAACTTAATCTATGCATGCAAATATATATATCATATTTAAGAACCCGCTCTGATACCATTTGTGGGGAAATTCAGTGTAGGGGTAAAATGGTAATTTTAAAACTTTTTCAAAATTATATTTTTATAGTGGAAAAATATTAATTAATCTAATTAATTAACATAAATTTATCCTACACTAAGATCTAAATATGATATATAGCATGCATGCATTTAAATTTGAATTTCAAATTCAAACAGTAAACACTTTACTATAATGTGTTCAGAACACAATACCTTTGTGCGGGTAGTAGATCGCCGCAATCTGATCACCATCGAGAGAGTCTGATCATCGTGATATAGCCACACATCATGTCTGATCTCTGTGAATCATCCACACGAAGCTCCCGATCTGATCGACTCCTCACGAGTGCTAGCTCGTTGTAGAGCCCTTTTGACGGTCGATGCTGATCGAATTCCTTCGATCGATATCTGTCGATTCTTTGGATGCTTCAGATCATCAACAGATGTACTTGAAAGGATGTTTAAGATTTTTCTAAGATTTTGTGGGCTCACGACACTCGTAGCTCACTTTCTCACTTCCCGAACCCCAGGCTAAAACTCTAGGAAACTCACTGGAAACCTTGCACCCACTTTTCTTTCTTTTCTTTTTTTTTCTCTTGGAAGGATATGGACTTCCTTCTCATGCACAAGACTTCTCATGCCCCAAAATTTTTCTTCAAAAATCTTCTTCTTGCACGCCCCACTCTTCTCCTCCTTTTATAACAATGTCAAACGTCTTATCCAAAAGAAAGGATAAAGATGAGTAATTACACATTTAAATTCAAATCAAATTTTAAATTTAAATGGATACCAACTCATCCCTTATCCACTAAAGGCATGAGGCATGGCTTAAATTGTACATGGAGTGATTTCATGAGAAACCTTTTCTTATGTAATAAATGAGACATAAAAAAAGGGATAAGGCGCAAAGATTGATCGCCCATTCAAATTCAAACTTTATTTTGAATTTGAATGGCCAACCAATCATTCTTATCCATTCATTTGGCACATTAAAGTGGGGCATGGAGAGGGCTTGGCGTGAGAAAATAATTCATGAGAAGTTCCTTCTCATGAATTCAAATGGGTGCAATGGAAGTGAGGTGGCGCATGGAGATTGGGTCAAGGTGGTTTCATTATTTAAACCAACCTAATTTAACCAAATAAGCTAGGTCCAATTAGACTAATTTAAATCTAACTTAATTAGGCTTAATTAGGTTCAATAAAATCCTAATCAAATCAAAAATTGACTAAGCCCAACTCCTGATCAAATCAGGGACCAAACCATCTCGATGATTAGGTCAACTCTTAACCTAATCGGGTCAAACCCAACTGAATCCAATTCAATTGGACTTGATTCAAAAATAATTACTCAATCAAATTGAGTTAATTAATGATTAAATTACTAATTAAACCTCTCATAAATATTGAGTCCAAATCCGATGGGCAATCAGGCATCAGAATTCATCGATATGTAAACCTGATCGAAAAATCCCAACCAGTGGGACTCTTGACCCCGGTACCCATAATGTGTGGAACTCGTGATCAGAGAATCTTGATTCTCGATCACTGAGTTTCAAACATGTAGGATTCTACATTAGCCATCAGATCAGATAGGAACCTCTAATGTGTGTGACCCCGCATTTTCGAACCTAAGCTGGTAGCATAGGAACTAATTCCTGTACTAATCGAAGTGACCATCTAGCAATGGTACCCGACATCCGGATAGGTCGAAGAGTCGCAATCACAACACTCAGAACCTACATGAATATGGTTATTGTATAATTCATCCTTTTGACTCCTGTGTTTAGGATGACTCAGGATTAAACTGTCAACCCTGATCAAATCATTCGAATCGTGCTCAACTCAAACAGTCCTGTGACTCCTCACAAGGACTACCCTGGCCAAGATTTTGCTAAATTAAAACACGACTGTACACAGCTTCTAAACTGGAGTGGTCAATCCCATCTTGACACACACACCGACAAGTCAAGTACTTGACTACACCCGCAGCCTTCCGTCATTGAATTAAAAATTTAGGTAGTCCAGTGCCTAAGTGCAGTGAGTTGCTTGCAAGTCACCGAGTCGGTCTCAGGTTGGAGGGATATTTATACCCATATTCCATCGGAGCAAATCTTGATAGCAGAAATAGCTCCGGAGTCGGTCACGTTCAGTGTAGATGTACCCTTACATCTCACCTATATGCCATACCAGTGTCTCCACACTCATTGGTTAAGAGGACAACCAACCTATATGGCACACAACGACCTATGCTTGATAAACATTATCGTCCTTGGTAACAACGTATCATTTGGTCGTAAACAGATTTAAGGACTAAATGACAAATCCTCCTTTGTCGAGTCTAAATAGTCCTAAGGACTTCACCACAACATAGGAGTTCATTAGAAGATGAAATATTTTGTGATGAAAAATACCAAAATAATTTTTTATTAATTCATAATTTATGTACATATACAAAAATGAGCACAACTGTCAACAGACTGACGATTGGCTTTGGGATACTATTCCTAACACTGTGAACTTGATTGAGCAAGTAGTGAATGCCATTGGATCTGAGAGATCCAGAATTGAGATAAAACTTAAGTATATATAGAATCTTAGGCTAAGTCATATAGGAGAAGAAATATGGGCTTTGGACTTATGACTATTGAGTCATATCTAGTTTTTGCATCATCTCTTTGAGAAAATATGATCAAGCTACTCTTGCAGGACAAGAGAAAAAGGATCACTGAGATACTTATCCTGGTACATATTTGATGTGTGTAACCCATGTGATGTACTAATAAAAGAAGTTGTCTCTACTTTGTTACCTTTACCGATGATCAGTCATGGTATGAGTAAGTATATAAGATACAAATCTAAAATTTTTGAAAGGTTCAAAGAATTCAGATATAAAGTAAAGAAAAAAATCAAAAAATTTCTAAAGGTACTTCGATCGGATCGAAGATGTAATATCAAAAAATTTTTTTGGTTATCTCATAAAATGGCATAGTTTCATATTAGATCACTCTTTGTACATTTCAGCTCAACGAGATAATTAAGAAGAGTCATGGGACTATATGAGATATGATCCAGTCTATGATGGACTTCACTGATTTATTTTATTTCTTTAGGGACATGCTTTATTTCTATGAAATTAAGTTCTCTCTAAATCTGTTCCTACCACATCATATGAGATATGGCATGGTGAGAACTGAATCTTGGTTATTAGGGATCCAAGGATGTCCAGTCTGTGTCAAGGATAGCAGGTGGATATGTTAGAGAATAGATTTATAAAGCTCATCCTAAAAGAGTTTGGGATACTACCTTCTAAAAGGATTACAATGTGATTGTGACCTGACATGCTACTTTTTTAAAAAATTATTTAACCAAGATGAAGCAGTGGGAGGAAAGTTAAGCTCGAAGAGTGTCTCTGAAGAGCAGTGAACCTTAAGACCTAAAGAACCTATTTATGATAAGCCAGTATAATACATATATTTTCCTCCATCTCGTACATACAATGGGATCTTCGATTCTCTCAAAAGGTACTTGCGTATGCTTAATAGAGGATGTAGAGAAAATTATTTCTCATGAGAGATAGAGAATATAGAGATGATCCCAAAATCTACAATGAGATGATGTTAGACATCAACTCCAAAAAAGGATGTGAATTAGCTTTCCTGATTAGATATCTTTTGAAGATTTTTATATAAAGTAGCTCATGAATTTTATTTTTTGTGATAGGAGATCACAAAGTCTATAATAATCTTGGAGTTGGAACATTTATTTCGATGATATGATTAAATTATTTGATCAGAAAAAAAAAATTATGTATTTTCAAAAGGATCAGTGGGAGTATCCAATACTGACATCGGTTAAAATATGATTATATATAGAATTCTCTATGAAAGACATAAAGCAAGTGTCCTAAAGATCTATAGAGATAGATGCAATTGGATGCTTGTGTTTTCATAGATAAAGTATAGAAGTTGATATTGAAAGGGTTCAGTATAGAAATCTCGGAGAGGGGTCTGCTACCCTCTTGGATATAGATGTATACCATGTAATGTACTTAAACTGATATAGTTAATACTGTGAATGTCACGAGTAGATATCAGTTATATCCAGACTCAGAGCACTGGATTACTGTGAAAACATCCTTAAGTACTTGAGAAGAATTAAGGATTTGTTCTTAATTTGGAAAAAAATTAAAGCTAGGAGTGGGAGGATACACCAATTCAGATTTTATGTATGATATTGATGGTAGAATATCTACATCATAGGTGTAATCATGTCGATATCTTAGAAGGATTCCAAACAATCGATCGATGGAAGTCAAGTACACTGTAGATGTGTAGGATGCATTCTGCTTCAAATGTTAGTTGCAGAACTGAATGTCATGCCATCAGATGCCATGATACTATACTGCAAAGATAATGGCACCATAGTCCTTGCTAAGGAGCCTAGGTCTCACCAAATATCCAAGCACATAGAGCAGCAGAATACGCGACTACCTCAAGTAGAAATACATAGAGGTACAGAGAGCAAACTCTACATGAGATGTGGATGATCCACTGGTAAGTTACTTAGCTAGCCTAAGACTAAAGCTTGTCTTGTGAAGATGGGGTTTGGTACATGGCAGTTTGGCTTTAGTGCAAGTGAGAGATTGTTGGATGTATGTCCTAGAAGTCAATCTTGACTGATGCATATCATATTTTTAGAGAATGATTTTGTACTTAATGGGTATTTATATTATCATTCATATTTTATGTGTCCATAAATCATCCAAGAGATTAATAAGATGATGACACATATTTTCAAAGAGTTAAGAATTTGAGACATGTATCATTGATGGTTAATTTATAAATTACTCTTGATCATAGGATCATCATAGAGATGGTGATTGATCCGGATAGATCAGTGCATGGATCACTTTCTTTGGATAGATGAATCTCGAGTCTGTAGTGTAGTGACACTGAAATGAGAGTACAGGTAGTTGTTAGAGAATAACTAGCACTAAGCATCACCAACATGAGAAGTCACATGGATATTTGCTCACTTGTTAGTGACTTTCTCGATGCTGCAGTTGTATCACTGATCTTTTGACCTACGGTGCTACAGCTACTCACAGTGAGACTGCTGGAGTTTGACTACACATAAACATGAATCTTAATGAGCCCTTGTAGTGGATGTTGGCGATGGTTGATCCATTATAGGAGTAGAGTGTACACTTAGATGGAATCTATCGATCCTAGTAGAAGGGAGTAGTTCTATGAAATTTAAAAAGCTGAGTTTTTAAGTCTATGGCCATAGCAGTGTGATTAATAGAAAATTTTTTTTATGAGAATCACATATGGACTCAAACTGATTGAATCTATCATATGACTGATGATGATGTTTAACGATTCATCCATGACCTATCATCTAGTCAGGACTCACGATAGAGGGACTGTATCATATGTTAACTGCACCTAGAGATTCATAATCTTTTATTCTACTGAATTGCCACTACATACTGGTAGGTGTCACTAGTGGATTGTGATTCCACGAGCATTATCTCGAAGATCGATGATCTTTGGTGGGCAGAGTTGGAATAATTTCAATCAATTAAAAAGAGTTTCAATGATGTTGTGATAGAGATCACAACATATCTCACTATCAGATAGAATAGAACTTATGAGATTATACACAGAGACTTTCGACTGATCAGATGGTTGAATTACGATTATGAATCATGATAGAATTTGATTATCAATTTGATTGATGATTAATCTAATTAAATAACTCACTAAAGAGTTAGTGAGTTATAGAAAGATTAATTAGCAATTGGATTGCTAATTGGCTCAATTTGATTGAGCTATGAGGCTTACATCAAGTCTAATTAAATTAGATTTAATTTGACTTGATATAGATTTGATTTGATCAAGTCTAATTGGGTTATAAGATAACCAAATTGGATCGAAGGATAATTCCTTGTTGAATTAGGATTTAAATTTGACTTAATTCTTAATTAGACTAAGATTTAAACAAGAGTGTTTAAGTTTCTATTTGGACTAAAAATTTTTTTCTTCATGGGTATACCAAATCTTAATTGGATTAGGATTAAATTGAGTTTGACTCAAGCATCAAGAAAGAGTCCAAAAAGACTAGGACTACTTCTCTAATTAGATGACTACTAATCTAAATAATTTAGACTCTAAATCAAATTTGGATTCCAATCTATTTGGGTCTAATCAATTTTTAATATGATTAGAAGTGGTTGGGATTTAATTGGTTTAAATCTACCACCTAAGAGAGGAGTCCCATATGAGTTAAAATTCTCCCTCCATGCGCCACATACCAGCCCCACGTTAAACTAGATTTGGATGCCACATCCCACCAACTTTTGCATGAGTTTATTAGCATGAAATAAATCATGTTAAACTTTCTTTCCTATGTGATAACCTGGATGCAAAACTAAGAGGTGGTGGGCAGCATAAAATCCTAGAGTCCAAAAGAGTTTGGACTCTTATCTCCTACTCAAAATCTATCTCTTCTTTGCCTATTTAAACCATGCATCATGTGGGACATTGGATTGCTGATGGTGATTAGATTTTGATGCCACAAACCAGAGGAGAAGTGCATGAAAAATTCCAAGGGAGAAGGCACGGCATGATGCTTCTTGGCACGAGGTATATTGGTCCATATCCCTTCTTTCTTACAACGACCAAAGGTTGGTTGTTAGGATATGTTCCCTCTCATATTTTGTCCTAGTTTGCACATGATTTCTCCTCTCTTCTTAGTCCAAAAGTTGAACAAAATTCTTACATCTCTAGTGTAGAGATTTGGTGCATGGGTTATAGAAAGAAAAGAGAAGAAAGGATTCTTCTCATGACTTCTAGCATAAAGATCATTATCCTCCTATTTCTTCTTCTTCTCTAAGAGCATCTTGAAAAAAAAAAGATTTTCAACTGTCAAGATGCGATCTCTACAAGGGAGTTAGTATCCTGATGAGATCAATAAGCTTCTGATCAGATTGAAGTCTCACATGAATATTCGTAGAGGTCGGATATTTGTATAGCTTCAAGGGACCTTCGAAAGATATCCATGATCATCAGTTCATAGTGAAGATCGACTCGTGCCAAGGTATGAAATCTATTTATTTATTTTTATTAGATTTTTGTATCTGAATCCTATCTCACATATGTTAATTTTATTTATGATTTTAAGATTTGGTCTTATACATGCTTAGATTAAATTAGATTTAATCTTAAATTTTTTAAATTTTGTTGCATACTCGTTTTGAAAAAAAAATTACATGCATGAAATCATGAAACTCCAACACCTTATGCCCCCCACAGCTCCACCCAACACCCCTCATGGCCTCGGTGGTGCCTGCAACCCCCACCCCCCTGCGGCTTCGTGTGACCCCCCTCCCTTTTTTGGAGGCGGCACTCACACCCCACGACCCCCGTGGCTCCAAGCAACACCCCCCACCCGATCAGCCCCCCTCCTGATGGGGTAAACCCATGTTGCCCCCCACCCCTCTTCGACCTCCCACCCTCTCTCTCTCTCTCTCGCTCTCTCTCTCTTGGTAGCTAGCAGGCACCTGGACCTCCTCACCCAGCCATCGTGTTGGAGTCCCGTACCCAGCCACTTCCCTATTCGGTTGCTCCAAGCCTCCCACTAGGTTGAAAGCTCTTGAGGATGGAAAAAGTAGAGGAAAAATAGGAGAAAATAGAGAAAAAATCAACAAAAAAACAAAGGAACTACAAGAAAATAAATAGGTATGAATGATCTTTTTTTTTTTCTTTTTCAATTCTTATTCCTTTCATTTCATTCTCCTTTTCTGAGATCTGTGGGGAAGGAGAGCATCTGAGGGAGATCAGAGGGTTCTTTAGGTCCCGATTGGGGTTTTTTCTCCAAGTTGTGGCAGTGTGAGTTGGCTCCAATCAGGGAAGGAGAGCAGTAGAGGGAGAGCGAAGGGGTTTTTAGGTTTCGATTTGGGTCTTTTCTTGAGCAGGTGGGATTTTGTGCGAGTTGTGGCAGTGTGAGTTGGTCCCTTGAGGTTTTGAGAGCTTAATCTTGGTGGAAGCATGATATTTTGTCGGATTTGGGGATGGCAGGATGGGGCCACCGGTAGTGGGGGCACAGTGATAGAGATGGGGAAAAGAGAAAGGGAGAGTATTGTTCATGTATATCTGCGAACTTGCATGCTTATTGCTATATATTTTTATTGCTATATACATTAAGATATTGGTAGTTTATATATGAATTTGATTTATTAATGCATAATGACAGTTGAACATAATGGATCAGAGTTCGATGAGCTGTAAGGTCTATAGTGGAAGGGTGACACAAGAATTTAAGAATGGGGTTAATGGGTTCATTACAATTGCAACATCGAATCCATTAACTATGGAAGGAGATAAAATCCTATGCCCATGCATGATATGTAAGAAAAGTTTAATGACGGTCCACCGAGTGCTCACGCAGTCCACATGCATGTGGGTGAGCATGCGGGCGAGTGGTGACACACGGTGAGCGAGGAGCAGTCTGATGCATGTGGTGGAAAATGTGTCCTAAAGCCTATCATCTAAGTGGTAAATGATTGAAATTAGTATATAAATTATCTAATAATAATAGTTATTTGGCAGGTTCATCATAAAAGTTCTATCTTTCTTAAATAAACTCCTAAATTATGATAAAGTCCTTAGAACCACAATCAATCGATAAAAGAAGATTTATCGGATGGTTCTTAAACTATTCACGATCAAATGATAAGTTATTAATAAGGATGATAACTTATCAAGTATAGGTCGCTGTATGCCATATGTGTTGGTTGTCCTAGTAACCAAGTGGTGTGGAGACACTGGTATGGCATCCAGGTGAGATGTAGGAGTACATCTGCATTGAACATGACCAATATAATACTCTACTATCAAGAGTAGTTAACTAAGATCAATGGGTATAAGTGTCTCTCCGACCTGAGATCACCACGGTGACTTGCAAGCAACTCACTATGCTTTGGTGCCGGACTGTCTGCATTTTTAATATAGGTTTGAAAAATTTTTGGGTACAGTCAAGTACTTATGAAGTCGATGTGTGAGTCAAGATGGGATTGACCACTCCTGATTAACTTTAGAAAGAGAATGTCTCGCTGTGTTTCAATTTAGCAAAATCTAGGCATGGGTAATCCTCATGAGGAGTCACGAGATTTGAAAAAATTTTGAGACACAATAGAGATGACTTACATGAGTGTTGACAGCATACTCGAAGTCGTCTTGAACATTATTGATCAAAAGGATAAATTATACGGTAACCATGGGTCAGGGTTCTTAGAATGTTGCTTTGCATACATTCAACCTATCTGGACGTCGGGAATCATTGTTAGATGGTTACTTTGACTGGTACAAGAATTGATTTCTATGCTACCAGCTTAGGTTCGAACATATAGGATCACACACATAAGAGGTTGTAACCTAATCAGATGGTTAATCGATGATTGAGAATCGTTCTAAGGTTAAACAATCAATGTGATTGATGTTTGACCTAATGCAAGTATTGCAGGAGGATCATTAGCAATTGGATTGCTAATTGGCTCAATCTGATTGAGCAATTAGATTAAGATCAAGTCTAATTGAATATGATTCAATTAAAATTAGTTTGGATTTAATTGGATTAAGTCTAATTGATTTATTGGATAAGCCAGTTGCAAGGGAGAACAAGTCCTTGTTTGATTAGGACTTGTATACACCTAATTCCTAATTAAGTTAGGATTTAAATTAAATATGATTTAATATGATTTAATTGAACTACTAGTTGGACTAGGATCATCATTAATTAGGTTTAAAATATTTGATCTAATCTAAATAAGAATCCTAGTTAGACTAGGATTCCATCTTCTCTTGTGCCACTTAAGAAAATCAAAGCCCACGCCCACTAATTAATTCCAGATAATTTTTCTATGATTTCTACATCTAAGGGAAGTAATCTCACACCACTTACTCTAGAGATTTGAATCAGATTTGATCTGGTTCAATATGAAAATTAATTTGGTTCATTGTGAAAAGTGGTTTAGCCTATTTCTCTTTTTCAAAGAGTCCCTCTTCACAAGGACTCTTCCCTCCCTCTCTTGTGCCAACTTCCCCCATGTTTATCCTCCTTTTTGTTGCCCCTTTTGTGGTTATTCCCATATGCCATGATATAGGAGTCAAAAAATTTGTAAAAAATTGAGAGAATTACAAGAGGAGAACGAGGAAGACCTGAGAGGTTTGAGGCATCAAAATCCATGGAGGAGAGTCCTCTACAAGAGATCAAAAGTTGATGTCTTGTAGAGAAGAAAGGTAAAAGAGAAGATTGTGTTCTCTTATTGATTTTCTTTCATATTTTTTTCTCTCTTTATTTTTGTATTTTTATATGATAAAAATATGAGAGAGAAAGAAGGATTACATGGGTGGTTTGAGGTGCCAAAATTCTTGGAGGAAATTCTTCAATCAAGAGATCAAAAGTTGATGTCTTGTAAAGAGAAAGGTAAGAGAGAAGATTGTCTTCTCTTATTATTTTTTCTTTCATATTAATATCTTTTTATTTTATATTTTTTTTTATATGATAAAAAATCTAAAAGAGAAAGAGGGATGGCATGGTGAATTCATGCTCCAAAGAGTTGGAGCATGGTGATCTTATTTTGGACATGATATGATCATGTTCTGATGGAAGAAGAAGAAGCAAAGAAGGTCTTTTCTTAAGTTTTCTTTTAGAACCCTTCTTCTCCAAAAATCATGAGATTTTTCTATGAGAAAAATCAGATATCATAAGATCTAAAAATTAGAAAAATATTAAGAGAAGAAGGTCTTCTCAAGTCCTAGCATAGAGATATTTTCAGGATATCAATTATTGATGTACTGAAGGAGAAGATATGTCTTCTCTTAGGACCCTTTTCTATTAAATATTAATTTTAATTTTAGGGAGGTCAAAATGTTTGACTTCTCCCTTATTCGTCCTCATATTCTTCATCTCTTGAAATATCTCAAAGATTCGAAGAATATTTTTTAAATTAACCATCTGGAGGGATCTGTAAGAAGCTAGCACTTCATGCGGATCTTTGTTCAATGAACCTCCGATTTTGTTGCAGCCTCATGTGGATCACCTGTAGAGGCCGGACGTGTGTGCGGCTCCAAAGATAATAAAAAAAATCAACTATGGAGTTCTTGACTCGCATGAAGGTAAGAGATCTGATCTCTTCTTTTATCTAGATATGATCTAGGTTTTAGATCTGAAACTGTTTCAGATCTAGGGTATTGATTTGATCAATACCAAATCTTTTATTTTTTGATTTATAAATATAATATGACATGTTATAGGTCGTAATTATAGAGTTTAGTAATTTAATTACATGTATTTATAGATTAAATTATTTAATTTACATGTTCCACTATGTTATATTTCAAAAAAATTTTGAAATTCATGCATGAAACCCTGCACCTTTTCCAACAGTGGTATCAGTGTGGGAAAATTTAGTGCAGGGGTAAAATAGTAATTTTAAAATTTTTTTAAAATTATGATTTTACAGTAAAAAATATTAATTAATCTAATTAATTAACATGAATTTACCCTACACTAGGATCTAAATATGATATATAGCATGCATGCATTTAAATTTGAAATTCAAATTTGAATAATAAACACTTTATTGTAATGTATTCAGAACACAATACCTTTGTACGGGTAGTAGATCACCGCAATCTAATTACCGTCGGAAGAGTCTGATCATTGCGACATAGCCACATAACGTGTCTGGCCTCTGTGGATCGTCCACACAAAGCTCCCGGTCTGATCGACTCCTCATGAGTACTAGCTCGTTGTAGAGCCCTTTTGACGGTCGATGCTGATCGAACTCCTTCGATCGATATCTGTCGATTCTTCGGATGCTCTGGATCGTCAACAGACATGCTTGAGAGGATGTTGAAGATCTTTCTGAGATTTTGTGGGCTCACGACACTCGTAGCTCACTTTCTCACTTCCCGAATCCCAAGCTAAAACTCTAGGGAACTCATCGAAAACCTTGCACCCACTTTTTTTTCTTTTTCTCTTGGATGGATATGGACTTTCTTCTCATGCACAAGACTTCCTCACATCCCAGAATTTTTCTCCAAAAATCTTCTTCTTGCACGCCCCACTCTTCTCCTCCTTTTATAACAACGTCAAATGTCTTATCCAAAAGAAAGGATAAAGATGAGTAATTGCACATTTGAATTCAAATCAAATTTTGAATTCAAATGGACACCAACTCATCCCTTATCCACCAAAGGTGTGAGGCGTGGCTTAAATTGTGCATGGGGTGATTTCATGAGAAACCTTTTCTCATGTAATAAATAGGGCGTAAAAAAAAAAGGATAAGGTGCAAAGATTGATTGCCCATTCAAATTCAAACTTTATTTTGAATTTGAATGGCCAACCAATCATCCTTATCCATTCATATGGCACATTAAAGTGGGGCGTGGAGAAGGGCTTGGCATGAGGAAAAAATTCATGAGAAGTTTCTTCTCATGAATTCAAATGGGTGTAATGGAAGTGAGGTGGCGCATGGAGATTGGGTCAAGGTGGTTTAATTATTTAAACCAACCTAATTGAACCAAATAAGTTAGGTCCAATTAGACTAATTTAAATCCAACTTAATTAGGCTTAATTAGGCTCAATAAAATTTTAATCAAATCAAGAATTGACTAAGCCCAACCCCTGATCAAATCAGGGACCAAACCATCTCGATGATTAGGTCAACTCTTAACCTAATCGGGTCAAACCCAACTGAATCCAATTCAATTAGACTTGATCCAAAAATAATTACTCAATCAAATTGAGTTAATTAATGATCAAATCACTAATTAAACCTCTCATAAATACTGAGTCCAAATCCGATGGGCAATCGGATATCAGAATTCATCGATATGTAATCCTGATCGAAAAGTCCCAACCAGTGGGACTCTTGACCCCGATACCCATAATGTGTGGAACTCGTGATCAGAGAATCCTGATTCTCGATCACTGAGTCCCAAACATGTAGGATTCTACATCAGCCATCAGATCAGATAGGAACCTCTAATGTGTGTGACCCCACAGGTTCGAACCTAAGCTGGTAGCACAGGAACCAATTTCTGTACTAATCGAAGTGACCATCTAGCAATGGTACCTGATGTTCGGATAGGTCGAAGAGTCGCAATCGCAATACTCAGAACCTACATGAATATGGTTACTGTATAATTCATCCTTTTGACCCCTGTGTTTAGGATGACTCAGGGTTAAACTGTCCACCCTGATTAGATCATTCGAATCGTGCTCAACTCAAACAGTCCTGTGACTCCTCACAAAGACTATCCTGGCCAAGGTTTTGCTAAATTGAAATACGACTGTACACAGCTCCTAAACTGGAGTGGTCAATCCCATCTTGACATACGCACCGACAAGTCAAGTACTTGACTACACCCAGCAGCCTTCCGTCACTGAATTAAAAATTTAGGTAGTCCAGTGCCTAAGTGCAGTGAGTTGCTTGCAAGTCACCATGGCGGTCTCAGGTCGGAGAGATATTTATACTCATATTCCATCGGAGCAAATCTTGACAGCAGAAATAGCTCCAGAGTCGGTCACATTCAGTGCAGATGTACCCTTACATCTCACCTGTATGCCATATCAGTGTCTCCACACTCATTGGTTAAGAGGACAACCAACCTATATGGCACACAATGACCTATGCTTGATAAACGTTGCCGTCCTTGGTAACAATGTATCATTTGGTCGCGAACCGATTTAAGGACTAAATGACAAATCCTCTTTTGTCGAGTCTAAATAGTCCTAAGGACTTCACCACAACATAGGAGTTCATTAGAAGATGAAATATTTTGTGATGAAAAATATCAAAATAATTTTTTATTAATTCATAATTTATGTACATATATAAAAAATGAGCACAACCGTCAACAGGCTGACGATTGGCTTTGGGATACTATTTCCAGCAATCTCCCACTTGGCCTAAAGCCAATCGGTGCAGTATCTAATACCCATCTTCGACTTGTAGTCGTCGAACTCCTTCACCGCAATGGCTTTAGTGAATGGGTCGGTCAGGTTCTCCTTTCTGTCGATCTTCTGAAGGTCGATGTCACTTTGATCCATAATTTCTCGGATGAGATGGTAGCGGCGCAGAATATGCTTCATCTACTGGTGTGCCTTGGGTTCCTTCGTCTGAGCAATGGCTCCAGAGCTGTCACAGTAGAGCAGAATTGGACCAACAAGGGAGGGTGCTACTCCGAGCTCGAAGATAAATTTTCTCAACCACATCGCTTCTTTGGTAGCATCTGATGCAGTGACATACTCCGCCTCGCAAACTGAATCAGCCACTGTGTGTTGCTTGGAATTCTTCCAACAGATAGCCCCACCATTAAGGGTAAAAATAAATCCCGACACACTTTTGCTGTCATCATGATCAGACTGAAAACTAGAGTCTGTAAACCCTATAAGTCTCAAGTCTGATTCACCATAAACAAGCCACTGATCCTTCGTATTTCTTAAATACTTCAGGATGGTTTTAACAACCTTCCAGTGATTCTCCCCTGGATCAGATTGGTATCTACTCACTACCCCTAGTGAGTATGCCACATCTGGTCGTGTACATGTCATGGCGTACATGATAGATCCCACTGTCGAAGCATATGAAATCCTACCCATACGCTCTCTCTCTTGAGGTGTTGTCAGACAATCCCTCTTCGAGAGAAAAATTTCATGGCCTATCGGTAGATAGCCTTTCTTGGAATTCTCCATGCTGAACCTCTTCAGCATAGTATCAATATACGTGGACTGAGATAAACCAAGCAACCTTTTAGATCTATCCCTATAGATTCTCATCCCTAGGATGTAGGAAGCTTCTCCCAGATCCATCATGGAGAACTGTGACGACAGTCAAATCTTTATTCCCTGTAATGTAGGAACATCATTCTCGATTAAGAGAATGTCATCCACATACAATACAAGAAATACTACTACTGGACCATTAGCCCACTTATAAATGCATGGCTCTTCTCCGTTCTTAATGAAGCCATACGTCTTGATCGTCTTATCAAAATGTATGTTCCAACTCCATGATGCCTGCTTAAGTCCATAAATGGACCTCTGTAGTCTGCACACCTTAGACTCATCTGTGGATGTGAATCTTTCAGGTTGTATCATATACACCTCTTCATCCAGCTCTCCATTTAGGAAAGCTGTCTTTACATCCATCTGCCAGATTTCATAGTCTAGATGGGCAGCTATCGCAAGCATAATCCGAATGGATTTGAGCATTGCCATAGGAGAAAACATCTCGTCATAGTCTATACCATAACGTTGACGATATCCCTTGGCAACCAGACGGGCTTTATAGGTTTCCACCTTTCCGTCTGTGCCCCTCTTCCTCTTGAAGACCCACTTACACCCTATGGGTTTTACTCCTTCGGGTGGGTCAACCAATGTCCACACATCGTTGACCTTCATGGACTCCATTTCAGATTTCATGACTTCTAGCCATTTCTCAGAGTCGGATCTCTGCATTGCATCCATGTAGGTAATCGGATCCTCATCATTTTCATCAAGTTCGATAGGATCATCATTCCGGACTAAGAAACCATAGTATCTGTCCGGTTGACGTGGTACTCTACCAGATCGCCTTAAGGGTGCTTGAACAATGGACTCCGGATCTGATCTAATCAAATCCAGTTCAGGTTCAGCAACTTGTGTCGATTTTTTCACCTGCCGAACTTCATCAAGTTTGACCTTAGAGGCAACAGTCCCTTCACCAAGGAACTCCTTTTCCAAAAAGATTGCCTTAAGGCTGACAAACACTTTTTGCTCATCAGCTAGGTAGAACTAATACCCTTTGATCTCTTTTGGGTACCTTACAAAATTACACTTGTCAGACCTAGGTCCTAGCTTGTCCGTAATTAAATGTTTAACATAAGCTGGACACCCCCAAACCCTAAAGTGCGAGAGTACTGGTTTACGTCCTATCCATATCTCATATGGCATTTTAGTTACAGACTTACTCGAAACTCTATTTAGAAGGTAACAAACTGATTCGAGCGCATATTCTCAAAGGAAGATCGACAGACCAGCAAACCCCATCATGGATCGAACCATGTCCAACAAGGTTCGATTCCTCCTTTCAGACACACCATTATGCTGTGGTGTTCCAGGAGGTGTCCACTAAGAGAGAATCTCATTCTCCTCAAGATATGTTAGAAAATCATTGGAAAGGTATTCACCTCCTCGATCAGATTGAAGAGTTTTAATACACTTTTCAGTTTATTTTTCTACCTCATTTCGGAATAGTTTGAACATTTCAAATGACTCCGACTTATGCTTCATTAAATAGACATACCCATACCTCGATAGGTCGTTTGTGAAGGTTATGAAGTAGAAATATCCACCTCTTGCACTTGTGCTCATGGGTCCACATACATCAGAATGTACTAGACCCAAGAGTTCGCTGGCTCGCTCACCTTTTTCAGTAGAAGGTGATTTGGTCATTTTACCAAGAAGACAGGACTCACAAGTTGGAAGTGATTCACAATCACCTACTTCAAAAATTTCTTCTTGAGCCAACCTATTTATCCTGTTCTTATTAATATGACCTAGCCTACAGTGCCAAAGGTAGACTTCTGACACATTATCTATTCTAGGGCATTTATCGGAGGTTTGAACCACATTAATAGGTTGTGATAGAAAGTAAATTCTATTATTAAGTTGTCCAACAAACATTGTAACACCATTCAAAATGATATTGTAAACATTTTTTTTTATTAAAAATTGATAATCGTTCATGGCCAAAAGGCCTACAGAAATAATATTTAATAAAAAGCTTGGACAATAGTGACATTCACTCAGAATTATATTTTGAGAATTGATTACAAGGTTCATGATTCTTAATGCTAGAACTGGAACTTTGCTTCCATCTCCAATGTTCAGGAATCTCTCACCTTCATCAAATCTCCTACTGACCTGCAGACCCTGCATCGAATTGCAAATATGATAAGAGCTTCCGATATCCAATACCCAGGCAGTAGTATCACAAATAGAAAAATTGCAAGGTGTTATCATATAAGTACCTTGCTTCTTCTTCGGCCTGTTCGGGTCCAGGAAAGCAATGTATAGAGGACAGTTCCTCTTCCAGTGCCCCTACTTCTTGTAAAAGAAGCACTCCGCCTGGCTCTGGTCGGGCTTGCGCTTCTTGGTCTGACCCTATGCAGACGTTCCAGCATGCAGCTGCACCTTCTTATTCTTCTTTATCTTGTTCTTCTTCTTCCCTTTCTTAAAGGGTCAATGATCAGAAGAAGACCCTCCCACAACATTCACCGGCTCCTTATGGAGCTGGTGATCCTTCTCAAAGTTCTGCAGCAACCCCAACAAATCGTGGTAGTTCACTGCAGGTTTTGTCATCCGAAAATGAGTAAGGAAGGGGAGGAAGGACTTGGGCAATGAATTAAGGATCGCATCCTTACCGAGCTGCTCGTGTAGGGGAAAGCCCAGTTTAGTTAGGCACTTAATCATTTCGATCATGTACAGTACATGATCAGTGACTGAGGCTCCATCCCTCATCCGAGCATTGAAAATGGCACAACTAGTTTTGTGCCTTTCAACATCATCAGGCGTGCCAAAAGAGTCATTCAACATTTGAAGCATCTCCTGTGGCTGGGCGTTCTCGAACCTGCGGCTGAACTCATCATTTATTGCCGCCAGCATAATGCACCGAACGGTGGTGCGATCGTTGAGCCACTTCTGATAAGTATCTCGGACCATCCCTCTAACGTTCAGGACTGGCTCCTCAGGTGCCGGATCTGTTACTACATAAAGGATCCGCTCATGCTCAAGGATGATTTTTAATTTTTGATACCAGCTATCGAAATTAGGTCCCATGAGCTTGTCATTATCTTATAATGACCGGAGGGACAGGGTAGTGGCCATAGCTGCATAAAGAAAAATCAGACCTCTATTCTTATATAAATTATAAATACTAAAGACTTGGACTTTAGTCTAAAGTTTCTTCCAGTATTTTTATGAACTGGTAGCCTCAACCTCCAATTCGAGGAATTACTTTAATTCCTTAGTGGGTACTAGAATCCACACAGACTACACACGAGCCCAACTTTGGTTGGTCAATCTATGTGCATCTATGGGTAGGTTCATAACCAGTTGTTTCTTTAAACAACTTCTAGTAATTGATTTTGCCCCAAAACCTAATCAGTAGGCTTTGGCCTCCACTGAAAAGATCTGGTTAGGTCCAACCATTAACATGATTTGATTTGATGAATCGGACCAATAAATGATCAGGCCCGACTTTGACCGACCAACCTGACCACCATCAGAAAGAGTCAAACCAAATTATCATATTATGAATGATAATTCCATTAGTCAATAAGCACCAGGCCTTTGGGCCTCCAATGATTATTAAACTAATGGACTCATTATCACTCACTTAATGGGAGGCTATGACTTAGTTATCAATATAACTTAATCATTTTTAGGGACCTAATAATTTTTGAGGATTTTATTAAAGGATAGATGAGAAGAAAATATCCAGCCAACTTAAATCCTCCCACTGACTTCACCAAGTCAGATTAAAAAAGATTAAATTAAAGCTGTAGGAGCACCTAAATAAGTCAAACTGATTTACCTAATGACATGGGTGAGCCCTAATCACCAAGTGATCTAATCAAAATCTAATTCACCAGGTTGGCCAGGTAAGTGAGATCAGTGGTGGGGATAAGCCATTAACTCGTCAGAGATCGAATCACTGTGAGTAGCTTCCGCTTAAAAACCACTGGTCAAACTGCCAAACTTACCTTAGACACTAACCGATTCATTAGTTTTAATTTGATCAACATAGTAAATAGGGTTCCACCGTGTAGCCATGAATTAAGTCCATCTTGGTCTAGTTAAAGACATGGACCCATTCAACTAGAACTATTGGAGTTGAGTCTAGAGTATCCTTGACCTAATCTAATTCAACTTTTGATTAGATTTGATCAATTACTCTAATTTAGTCCATTTCTTTAAGCTAACCTTAGGTCTAACCCAATTATGGACCTAATCCATCTAACCCATTGACCCACAAGTTTATGCAATTGTCTTAGGTCTTAATTCACAATTCTAGACCTACTAGACAACACTTAATTCTTTTAATTAAGTATTTGGCTGATGGGTCAAGGTTTGACATTTTGAAAATAATTTTCAAATTTGAAAGGTTTTATTTTCTATTCACCAAATATGTTGACTCATTTCATAAATAGATCAGCACATTTCATAAATAGCAATCCTATTGCTAATTACATAACAGAAAATAACTCAATCAAAATAAATCATGAATATTCCTTTAGATCTATTCTAACACATTCATGATAAATTTCACAATTGAACCTTTACAATTAATTTCTTTCGCTACTTTATCTGCATGGGATATAATTACAGCGGCACCCCTACCGCCATAGGAGACCCCATCGAATGGGAGGAGAGGGCCTTTAAACCCTGCTTTTCTCCTATGACCGGATGGCCATGGCAACCAACCCAATTCGATTACTTGCTACTTGGATCAAGTATATCTAAATATACCAATTTCAAAATTTAAATTTCAAATTTCAAATTTTAAATTTTGAATTTCAAATTTCAAACAAATTTCAAATTTTAAATTTCAAATTTTTGAATTTCAAATTTTGAATTTTAAATTTTGAATTTTAAATTTTGAAGTTCAAATTTGAAATTTCAACCAAATTTCAAATATCAAATTTTGAATTTCAAAATTTTGAATTTCAAATTTCAAATTTCAAATTTCAAAATTCAAATTTTGAATTTCAAATTTTTTTTTGAATTTTTTAAATTTTGAACAACTTTCAAAATTCAAATTTCAAATTTTAAATTTTAAATTTCAAATTTAAACTTTTAGATTATAACTTAATCTATGCATGCAAATATATATATCATATCTAAGAACCCACTCTGATACCATTTGTGGAGAAATTCAGTGCAGGGGTAAAATGGTAATCCTGAATACTGAGTTAATTAGTGATCAACTTAATCAAATTGAGTTAATTAGCGATCAAATTACTAATTAAATCTCTCATAAATATTGAGTCCAAATTCGATGGGCAATCGGACATCAGAATTCATCGATATGTAACCCTGATCGAAAAGTCCCAACCAGTGGGACTCTTGACCCTGGTATCCATAATGTGTGGAACTCATGATCAGAGAATCCTGATTCTTGATCACTGAGTCCCAAACATGTTGGATTCTACATCAGCCATCAGATCAAATAGGAACCTCTAATGTGTGTGACCCCGCAGGTTCGAACCTAAGCCGGTAGCACAAGAACCAATTTCTGTACTAATCGAAGTGACCATCTAGCAATGATACCCGACGTCCGGATAGATCGAAGAGTCATAATCGTAATACTCAGAACCTACATGAATATGGTTACTGTATAATTTATCCTTTTGACCCCTGTGTTTAGGATGACTCAGGGTTAAACTGTCCACCCTGATTAGATCATCCGAATCGTGCTCAACTCAAACAGTCCTGTGACTCCTCACAAAGACTACCCTGGCCAAGGTTTTCCTAAGTTAAAACACGACTGTACACAGCTCCTAAACTGGAGTGGTCAATCCCATCTTGACACACGCACCGACAAGTCAAGTACTTGACTACACCCAGCAGTCTTCCGTCACTGAATTAAAAATTCAGGTAGTCCAGTGCCTAAGTGTAGTGAGTTGCTTGCAAGTCACCGTGACGGTCTCAGGTCGGAGGGATATTTATACCCATATTCCATCGGAGTAAATCTTGACAGCAGAAATAGCTCCGGAGTCGGTCACGTTCAGTACAGATGTACCCTTACATCTCACCTGTATGCCATACCAGTGTCTCCACACTCATTGGTTAAGAGGACAACGAACCTATATGGCACACAATGACCTATGCTTGATAAATGTTGTCATCCTTGGTAACAACGTATCATTTGGTCGTGAACAGATTTAAGGACTAAACGACAAATCCTCCTTTGTCGAGTCAAAATAGTCCTAAGGACTTAACCACAACATAGGAATTCATTAGAAGATGAAATATTTTGTAATGAAAAATATCAAAATAATTTTTTATTAATTCATAATTTATGTACATATATAAAAAATGAGCACAATTGTCAACAGGTTGACGATTGACTTTGGGACACTATTCTCAACAATCAGAGCATCTAGATTTTTTTATAACATATTTATAATTGTATTAAAATAAATCTAAAAAATAAAATAATTATCGTACGAACTGTAGGTTGTCCTGCTGTAAGGTTTACCCCTTATAGTGCAAAGGTTGTCCTGGTATGTTGCGATCTAAAAAATTTAAAAGAGTTTAAATAAATCTTATCATGAATGTTTTAGATTAAGTCTATTTTATTTCATGAATTTTTATGTAATGTACATAGATTAAAATCAGCCTAGAACAGGATCTTGCGAAGGTTCTATTTGCTGATCGGGCTTTCTTGACCAGCAAGCCAGCTCGACCAGCATGCCAGCTCGATTGAAAAGTTGGTTGAATTATATTTCTGACTAATTTTAATTGTTAGTATTTATTAGTGAAATAAGCCGACCCATTTTTATATGAGTCAACCTATTTAGTGAAACAACACTAGATTGTATTAAATCTTCCAAAAGTTGAAAATATTTTTCAAAATATCAAACCCCAACCCTCAGCCATGAACTTAATTAAAAGAATTAAGTGATTGTTTAGGATCTAAGTTTGTGATTTAAAGATCCTAAGACAATTTCATAAAACATAGATTAAAGGGTAATGGGTTAGCTTTGATCAGATCATTAACTGGGTTAGACCTAGGGTTTGATTAAATATGGACTAAGTTAAGAAATTGATCAAATTTAATTAAAAGTTAATTAGGATTAGATCATTTCTATAAATCACTTCAATAGTTTAATTGATCAAAGTCCATATATCTAACAAATGAGCACTGATCGTGGCTCAACGGCTGAGCTCGAGTCTTTAGGCAGACCAAATCAAAACTGATAAACCAGTTGGTATCTAAGGTAAACTTGATCGGTGGTTTTTAATTGGGAGCATGCTTACTTGATCATTTCTTATGATGTCTAAGGAAAGCATTGGCAGACCCTCCCATCGATCATACTTGCTTGGCCAATGTGGTTAATCAGGTCTTGATTAGGTTGCTCATTGATTCATGCTAACCCATGTCACATAGAAAATTAGAGAGCCTAATTTCATTCAGTGAGACTGATCTAGGTACCCATGGACCAAATTTGATCTAGTCCTTGTTAATGACTTGAGAAGTTAGTGGGAGGACTTGACTTGATGAAGTCAGTAGGAGCGAATTGGTCCATGTCTTTTCTATCCTTAAATCACTGATAATTTTAAATCTTCTAAAATTATTAGGTCTTTAAAATGATAAAATTATGGAGATAACTGAGTCATAGCCTCCCATTAAGGTATTTGATAATGAGTCCATTAACTCAATAATCATTGTAGACCCAAAGGCCTAGTGCTTGTTGACTAATGGAATTATCACTCATTATATAACGGTTTGGATGTGTCTCTCTAATGGTGGTTAGGTTAGCTAACCAAAGTTGGGCTTAATCATTTGTTGGTTAGATGCACCAAGTATGGTCATGTTAATGGTTGGACCTAACTGGATCCTTATAGTGGAGGCCAAAGCCTACTGATTAGGTTTTTGGGGCAAAATTAAATTACTAGAAGTTGTTTGGAGAAATAATTGATTAATGAACCTACCTGTAGATGCACATGGGTTGGCTGACCAAAGTCGACTTGTGTGTAGTCTATGTGGATTCTAGTACCTACAAGAAAATTAAAGTAATTTTTTGAATTGGAGGTAGAGGCTACTAATTTGAATAAAATAGTGAGAGAATCTTGAGACTAAAGTCCAAGTCTCTAGGTTTAAAATAATTCATATACATTAGGTCATTGTTCTCTTTTCTCAAAATAAGGCTAAACCTTAATTGCTCCAATCACTATTAGACAGTGATGACTTATGGGACCCAACTTCATTAATTAGTATTGTAAGTTGAATTTGGTTCAGCAGTACGAATGGGTTCGTATTGGGGCTTCTTAGTCCAGTCAAAATAATTAGTCCCAAATTGATCCAAATCAGGCAAAAGCACAGGGTCATAGAAAGAAGAATTGTCTTGTTTCCCTTGACCATAATAGGCTAAACAAGAGAAAGGAGCAAGGGTTGCTCATCAAGGATGTTATATGATAACACCTTAAAGTTTCTTTATGTAATTCCATTGCCTAGGTATTAGATACCAATGATTTTATGCAATTTATTGCTAGGACTACAAGTAAGTGGAATATTTGAAAATGATGAGAAATTCTTGAATGTTTGGGAGGAAAGTCTTCTTCCAATCCTAACTTTAGGAATTGTAGAGCTTATTTTCAAATATTGTCATTTAATGTAATTGTTACTATTGTCCATTGTTTATAATCTTTGTTGACCTTTTGGCTAAAGATGATCATCATTCATAAAGGAAGATTATTATGGTATTATTATGAATAATGTTACAATAATACATGGACAATAAGGAAATGATATTTACACAGCCTGTTAAGTGTAATGTACACACCCAAGTTAGATAATGTCATGAATGTCTATCTTTGGCATTATAGGCTTAGTCATCTTGACAAGAATAGGATAAATGGATTAGCTTGAGAGAAAACCTCGACATCAATGATTGTGAATCATTGATAGCCTGTGAGTCTTATCTTCTTGGAAAGATGACAAAGTCACATTTTAATAGAAAAGGTGAAGGAGCTGATAAAGTTTTAAATCTCATACATAGTGATGTATGTAGACCTGTGAACTTAAGTGCTAGAGGAAGATATTAATATTTCATTACAGATGACCTATCTGGGCATGGATGCGTCTGGCCAAATCATTTGAAATGTTCAAATGATTCAAACGATGAAAAGGATGACATATCTAGGAGAGAATTGGATTCTCTCTTAGTGGATTCTTTTTCAGAACATAGTGTATCTGAAAGAAGAAGTTGAACTTTGTTAGACATGATTCAATCCATGATAGGGTTCACTAATCTACCTGTTTCAGGATTGTGCTCTTATGTGATTACTTGTTTTACTCTGAAAATATACTGAGTAAGTCTGTTGTGCAGATTCCATATGAGATATGAATCAAACATAGACCTAGACTCTCTCACCTTTGGGTTTGGAGTTGATTGGCCTATGTCAAAGGTTTGTATACAGATAAACTTGGTTCATGGTCCAATAGTTGTTTAAGGGTTACTAATTCTATCATGCTGAAGAACATAAGATGCTCATAGCAGTAGGACATTCCTTTTGGAAAGGAGTTCCTTAGAGAAGGAACTGATGCCTATCAAGTTGAACTTAAAAGTTTGACTGGTAGAAAATGAACCGACATAATCTAGTAAACCTACAAAACCGGATTTGATTAGATCAAACTCGGAGCCTATTAAAGTAAACACAATGCAGTGGTCTAATTCTGAGAAGTGGCTTGGAGCCATTAAATCCAAATTGAAGTCCATGGAAATCAATAGTGTATGGATACTAGATGATTTACTTGAAGGAATAAAACCCATTGGATGTGAATGGATTTTTCAAAAGGATCAGAGTAGCACAAATGGGAAGGTGGAGATCTATAAAGCTTGTTTCGCTATTATCCCAAAGGTGGAGATCTTTGTTATGAACAAAGAGGTACCCTGCATTTATAAATGGATAAAATATTCTGTAGTGTTATTTCTTGTTTGTCTGTGGATGAAATTCTCATAATCAGGAATGGCATTCCAGCATTGCAAGGAATAAAGGTTTGGGTGTCATCTAATTTCTCCATGTTCAAGATTAGATATGGTATGCTCACTAATGGTAGTGAGCAGATACTAGTCTGATCTAGGTAAGAACCACTGGAAGATTGTATAGACAATCTTTAAGTATTTGGAAAATACTAAGATTGAGTGACTCAAATATAAAATATTGACTTTAAACATGTGGATGTTTCGATTTTAGTTAGATCAAGATGACAATAAAAAAATATCGGATCATATCCTAATTGTAGGAGCAGTATGCTGGAAAGGTTCCAAGCAAGATACTTTAGTCTACTCAGTTAGTGATGTAGAGTACATCATAGCATATGATGATGCCATGTAAGCTATGTAATTGCTGAGCTTCATTAATAGGTTTGGAGTGGCACCCTCCACCGATGGTCCAGTCTTATCATAGCACTGGAGCCATAAATCTGACTAAAGAATCGAAGGACCAGCATACTCTATATTACTATCACTTTTGATTTTAGATCAGGGTGACATCGATCTTTGGAAGATTGATGAAAAGGAAGAACTTGACCGACCCATTTGCTGAGGCCTCAGAACTAGGAAGTTCTACGAACTCAAGTGAAAGATAGGATATCTGATATTATTCTGATTGGCTTTAGTACAAGTGGGAGTTGTTGGAAAATGTGTCCTAAAGCCTATCATCTAAGTGGTAGATGATTGGAATTAGTATATGAATTATCTAATAATAATAGTTATTTGGCAGGTTCATCATAAAAGTTTTATCTTCCTTAAATAAACTCTTAAATTATGATGAAGTCCTTAGAACCACAATCAATCGATAAAGAAGGATTTATCGGATGGTTCTTAAATTATTCACAATCAAATGATAAGTTATCAATAAGGATGATAACTTATCAAGTGTAGGTCGCTGTATGCCATATGCGTTGGTTGTCCTTGTAACCAAATGGTATGAAGACACTGGTATGGCATCCAGATGAGATGTAGGAGTACATCTGCATTGAACGTGACCAATGTAACACTCTACTGTCAAGAGTAGTTAACTAAGACCAATGGGTATAAGTGTCCCTCCGACCTGAGATCACCATGGTGACTTGCAAGCAACTCACTGTGCTTTAGTGCCGGACTGTCTGTATTTTTAATATAGGTTTGAAAGATTTTTGGATACAGTCAAGTACTTGTGAAGTCGATGTGTAAGTGAAGACGGGATTGATCACTCCTGATTAACTTCAGGAAGAGAATGTCTTGTTGTGTTTCAATTTAGCAAAAGCTAGGCCTGGGTAATCCTCGTGAGGAGTCACGAGATTTGCAAAAAATTTAAGACACAATAGAGATGACTTACATGAGTGTTGATAGCATACTTAAAGTCGTCTTGAGCATTATTGGTCAAAAAGATGAATTATACGATAACCATGGATCATGATTCTTAGAATGTTGCTTTGCATACATTCGACCTATCTGGACGTCAGGAACCATTGCTAGATGATTACTTCGACTGGTACAAAAATTAGTTTCTGTACTACCAGCTTAGATTCAAACCTATAGAGTCACACATATAAGAGGTTGTAACCTAATCAGATAGTTAATCGACGATTGAAAATCATTCTAAGGTTAAACAATCAATATGATTGATGTTTGACTTAATGCAAGTGTTGCAGGAGGATCATTAGCAATTGGATTGCTAATTAGCTCAATCTGATTGAACAATTAGGTTGAGACCAAGTCTAATTGAATATGATTCAATTAGAATTAGTTTAGATTTAATTGGATTAAGTCTAATTGGTTTATTGGATAAGCCAGTTGCAAGGGAGAACAAGTCCCTATTTGACTAGGACTTGTATGCACATAATTCCTAATTAAGTTAGGATTTAAATTAAATATGATTTAATCTAATTTAATTAAACTCTTAGTTGGACTAGGATCACTATTAATTAGGTTATAATTAATTTAAATTGGTTTCAAAGTATTTGACCTAATCTGAATAAGAATCCTAATTAGACTAGGATTCCATCTTCTCTTGTGCCACCTAAGAAAATCAAAGCCCACACCCATTAATTAATTTTAGATAATTTTTTTATGATTTCTACATCTAAAGGAAGTAATTTTATACCACTTATTTTAGAGATTTGAATCAAATTTGATCTTATTTAATATAAAAATTAATTTGGTTCATTGTGGAAAGTGGTTTAGCCTTTCTCTTTTTGAAAGAGTCCCTCTTCACAAGGACTCTTCCCTCCCTCTCTTGCACCAACTTTCCCCATGTTTATCCTCCTTTTTCTTGCCCATTTTATGGTTATTTTGATGCTATCCATGAAATTGATGAGATAGGGGGCATCCAAGAATTGGATGCCCCAAGGACTCCTTGTTAGACTAGGTCTTATGACCTAGTCTGCCATATAAAAGGAGGCCGCCCCATATGCCATGATATAGGAATCAAAAAATTTATGGAAAATTAAGAGAATTACCAGAGGAGAACGAGGAAGACCTAGGAGGTTTGAGGAACTAATATCCATGGAGGAGAGTCCTCTAACAAGAGATCAAAAGTTGATGTCTTGTAGAGAAGAAAGTTAAGAGAGAAGATTATCTTCTCTTATTGGTTTTCTTTCATATTTTTTTCTCTCTTTGTTTTTGTACTTTTATGTGATAAAAATATGAGAGAGAAAGAAGGATTATATGGGTGGTTTGAGGTGCCAAAATCCTTGGAGAAAATTCTTCAATCAAGATATCAAAGGTTGATGTCTTATAAAGAGAAAGGTAAGAGAGAAGATTGTCTTCTCTTATTATTTTTCCTTTCATATTAATATCTCTTTTTTTAATATTTTTTTATATGATAAAAAATCTGAAAGAGAAAGAGGGATGGCATGGTGAATTCATGCTCCAAAGAGTTGGAGCATGGTGATCTTATTTGGGACATGATATGTTCATGTTCTGATGGAAGAAGAAGAAGAAAAGAAGGTCTTTTCTTAAGGTTTCTTTTAGAACCCTTCTTCTCCATAAATCATGAGATTTTTTTATAAAAAAAATCAGATATCATAAGATCCAAAAACTAGAAAAATATCAAGAGAAGAAGGTCTTCTCAAGTCCTAGCATAGAGATATTTTCAGGATATCAATTATTGATGCACTGAAGGAGAAGATCTGTCTTCTCTTAGGATCCTTTTCTATTAAATATTAATTTTGATTTTAAGGAGGTCAAAAAGTTTGACTTATTTCTTATTCCTCCTCATATTTTTCATCTCTTGGAATATCCAAGAGATCTGAAAAATATTTTTTAGATTAACCATCCAGAGGGATCTGCAAGAAGCTAGCACTTCGAGCAGATCTTCATTCGACAAACCTCTGATTTTGTTGCAGTCTCATGTGGATCACCTGTAGAGGTCGGACACATGTGTGGCTCCAAAGATAATAAAAAAAATCAACCATGGAGTTCTCGACCTATATGAAGGTAAGAGATCTGATCTCTTCTTTTATGTAGATATGATCTAGGTTTTAGATCTGAAACTATTTCAGATCTAGGGTATTGATTTGATCAATACTAAATCTTTTATTTTTTGATTTATAAGTATAATATGACATATTATAGGTCCTAATTGTAGGGTTTAGTAATTTAATTACATGTATTTGTAGATTAAATTATTTAATTTACATGTTCTGCTGCGTTATATTTCAAAAAAGTTTTAAATTCATGCATGAAACCCCGCACCTTTTCCAACAGTGGTATCAGAGATTTAAGTTCTTTTATAATATATTCATAATTATATTAAAATAAATCTAAAAAATAAAATAATGATCGCACGGACTGTAGGTTGTCCTGCTGTAAGGTTTATCCCTTACAGTGCAAAGGTTGTCCTGGTACGTTGTGATCTAAAAAATTTAAAAGAGTTTAAATAAATCTTATCATGAATATTTTAGATTAAGTCTATTTATTTGATGATTTTTATGTAATGTACATAGATTAAAATCAGCCTAGAATAGGATCTTACGAAGGTTCTATTTACTGATCTGGCTGGCTTGACCAACAAGCTAGCTCGACCAGCATGCCAGCTCGACTGAAAAGTTGGCTGAATTATATTTCTAATTAATTTTAATTGTTAGTGTTTGTTAGTGAAATAAGCGACCTATTTTTGAAATGAGTCGACCTATTTAGTGAAACAACACTAGATTGTATTAAACCTTTTAAAAGTTGAAAATATTTTTCAAAGTATCGAACCCCAACCCTCAGCCATGAACTTAATTAAAAGAATTAAGTGATTGTTTAGGATTTATGTTTGTGATTTAAAGATCCTAAGATAATTTCATAAAACATGGGTTAAAGAGTAATGGGTTAGCTTTGATCAGATCATTAACTGGGTTAGACCTAGGATTAGATTAAATATGGACTAAGTTAAGAAATTGATCAAACCTAATTAAAAGTTAATTAGTATTAGGTCATTTCTATAGATCACTTCAATAGTTGTAGTTGATCAAAGTCCATATATCTAACAAATAGACACTGATCGTAGCTCAACGGCTGAGCCCAAGTCTTTAGGCAGACCAAATCAAAACTGATAAACCAGTTGGTGTCTTAGGTAAACTTGACCGATGGTTTTTAATTGGGAGTATGCTTACTTGGTCATTTCTTATGGTGTCTAAGGCAAGCATTGGCAGACCCTCCCATCGATCATACTTACCTGGCCAATGTAGTTAATCTGGTCTTGATTAGGTTGCTCATTGATTCATGCTAACCCATGTCACATAGGAAACCAGAGAGTCTGATTTCATTCAGTGAGACTGATCTAGGTGCCCATGGATCAAATTTGATCCTAGTCCTTGTTAATGACTTGAGAAGTCAGTGGGAGGACTTGACTTGATGAAGTCAGTGGGAGCAAATTGGTCCATATCTTTTCTATCCTTAAATCACTGATAATTTTAAATCCTCTAAAATTATTAGGTCCTTAAAATGATAAAGTTATGGAGATAACTGAGTCATAGCCTCCCATTAAGGTGTTTGATAATGAGTCCATTAACTCAATAATCATTGCAGACCCAAAGTCCTGGTGCTTGTTGACTAATGGAATTATCACTCATTATATAATGACTTGGATGTGTCTCTCTAATGGTGGTTAGATTAGCCAACCAAAGTTGGGCTTAATCATTTGTTGGTTAGATGCACCAAGTATGGTCATGTTAATGGTTGGACCTAACCAGATCCTTACAGTGGAGGCCAAAGCCTACTGATTAGGTTTCTGGGCAAAATAAAATTAGTAGAAGTTGTTTGGAGAAACAATTGGTTAATGAATCTATCTGTAGATGCACATGGATTGGCCGACCAAAGTCGGGCTTGTGTGTAGTCTATGTGGATTCTAGTACCTACTAAGAAATTAAAGTAATTTTCCAAATTGGAGGTAGAGGCTACCAATTTGAATAAAATAGTGGAAGAACCTTGAGACTAAAGTCCAAGTCTCTAGGCTTAAAATAATTCATATACATTAGGTCATTGTTCTCTTTTCTCAAAATAAGGCTAAACCTTAATTGCTCCAATCGCTGTTAGACAGTGACGACTTATCAAATCCAACTTCGTTAAATAGTATCAAAAGTTGAATTTGGTTTAGCAGTACGAATGAGTTCGTATTGGAGATTCTTAATCCAGTCAAAATAATTAGTCCAAAATTGATCCAAATCAGGCAAAAGCACAAGGTCATAGGAAGAAGAATTGCCTTGCTTCCCTTGACCATAATAGGCTGAACAAGAGAAAGGAGCAAGGGTTGCTCATCAAGGATGTTATATGATAACACCTTAAAGTTTTTCTATGTAATTCCACTACCTAGGTATTAGATACTGATAGTTTTATGTAATTTATTGCTAGGAGTACAAGTAAGTGAAATATTTAAAAATGATGAGAAATTCTTGAATGTTAGGGAGGGAAGTCTTATTCCAATCCTAACTTTAGGAATTGTAGAGCTTATTTTCAAATATTGTCATTTAAAGTAATTGTTACTATTATCCATTGTTTATAATCTTTGTTGGCCTTTTAGCTAAAGATGATCATCATTCATAAAGGAAGATTATTGTGGTATTATTATGAATAATGTTACAATAATACATGGACAATAAGAAATTGATATTTACACAGCCTGTTAAGTGTAATGTACACACCCAAGTTAGATAATGTCATGAATGTCTATCTTTGGCATTATAGGCTTAGTCATCTTGACAAGAACAGGATAAACGGGTTAGCTTGAGAGGAAAACCTCGACATCAATGATTGTGAATAATTGATAGCCTGTGAGTCTTATCTTCTTGGAAAGATGACAAAGTCACCTTTTAATGGAAAAGGTGAAGGAGCTGATAAAATTTTAAGTCTTATACATATTGATGTATGTAGACCTGTGAACTTTAGTGCCAGAGAAAGATATTAATATTTCATTACAGACGACCTATCTGGGCGTGGGTACGTCTGGCCAAATCATTTGAAATGTTCAAATGTTTCAAACGATGAAAAGGATGACATATCTAGGAGAGAATTGGATTCTCTCTCAGTGGATTCTTTTTCAGAACACAGTATATCTGAAAGGAGAAGTTGAACTTTGTTAGACATGATTCAATCCACGATAGGGTTCACTAATCTGTCTGTTTCAGGATTGTGCTCTTGTGTGATTACTTGTTTTACTCTGAAAATATACTGAGTAAGTCTGTTGTGCAGATTCCATATGAGATATTAATCGGACATAAACCTAGACTCTCTCACCTTTGGGTTTGGAGTTGATCGGCCTATGTCAAAAGTTTGCATATAGATAAACTTGGTTCATAGTCTAATAGTTGTTTAAGGGTTACTAATTCTATCATGCTGAAGAATATAAGATGTTCATTAGCAGTAGGGCATTCCTTTTGGAAAGAAGTTCCTTAGAGAAGGAACTGATGCCTATCAAGTTGAACTTGAATGTTTGACTGGCAAAAAATGAACCGATATAATCTAGTAAACCTACAGAACTGGATTTGATTAGATCAAACTCAAAGCCCATTAAAGTAAACGCAATGTAGTGGTCTAACTCTAAGAATTGGCTTGGAGCCATTAAATCTAAATTAAAGTCCATGGAAATCAATGTATGGACACTAGATGATTTACCTGAAGGAATAAAACCCATTGGGTGTGAATGGATTTTTCAAAAAGATCAGAGTAGCACAAACGGGAAGGTGGAGACCTATAAAGCTCATTTCGGTATTATCCCAGAATTAGAATATATGTTTTGAACATATGTCTTTGTTATGAACAAAGAGGTACCCTGCATTTATAAATGGATAAAATATTCTATAGTGTTTTTCCTTGTTTGTCTGTGGATGAAATTTTCTTAATCTGGAATGGCATTCCGGTATTACAAGGAATAAAGATTTGGGTATCATCTAATTTCTCCATGTTCAAGATCAGATATGGTTTGCTCACTAATGGTAGTGAGCAGATACCAATCTGATCTAAGTAAGAATCACTGGAAGATTATATAGACAATCCTTAAGTATTTGAAAAATACTAAGATCCAATGACTCAAATATGAAAATACTGACTTTAAACATGTAGATGTTTCGATTTTAGTCAGATCAAGATGACAATAAGAAAGTGTCGGATCATACCCTAATTGTAGGAGCAATCTGCTGGAAAGGTTTCAAGCAGGATACTTTAGTCTATTCAGTTAGTGATGTAGAGTACATCTAGCATATGATGCTGCCATGTAAGCTGTGTAATTGCTGAGCTTCATTAACAGGTTTGGAGTGGCGCCCTCCACCGATGGTCCAGTCCTATCATAGCACTGGAGCCATAAATCTAACTAAAGAATCGAAGGACCAGCATACTCTACATTACTATCACTTTTGATTTTAGATCAGGGTGACATCGATCTTTGGAAGATCGATGAAAAGGGAGAACTTGACCGACCCATTTGCTGAGGCCTCGAAACTAGAAAGTTCTACGAACTCAAGTGGAAGATAGGATATTTGATATCATTTTGATTAGCTTTAGTACAAGTGGGAGTTGTTAAAAAATATGTCCTAAAGCCTATCATCTAAGTGATAGATGATTGGAATTAGTATATGAATTATCTAATAATAATAGTTATTTGGCAAGTTCATCACAAAAGTTCTATCTTCTTTAAATGAACTCTTAAATTATGATGAAGTTCTTAGAATCACAATTAATCAATAAAGGAAGATTTATCGGATGGTTCTTAAATTGTTTATGACCAAATGATAAGTTATTAACAAGGATGATAACTTATCAAGTATAGGTTGCTGTATGCCATATGCATTGGTTGTCCTCGTAACCAAGTGGTGTGGAGACACTGGTATGGTATCTAGATAAGATGTAAGAGTACATCTGCATTGAACGTGACCAATGTAACCCTCTACTATCAAGAGTAGTTAACTAAAATCAATTGGTATAAGTATCCCTCCGATTTGAGATCACCACGGTGACTTGCAAGCAACTCACTATGCTTTGGTGTTGGACTGCCTGTATTTTTAATATAGGTTCGAAAGATTTTTGAGTATAGTCAAGTACTTGTAAAGTTATTATGTGAGTCAAGATGGGATTGACCACTCCTGATTAACTTCAGGAGGAGAATGTCTCGCTGTGTTTCAATTTAGCAAAACGTAGGCCTAGGTAATCCTCGTGAGGAGTCACGAGATTTACAAAAATTTTGAGACATAATAGAGATGACTTACATGAGTGTTGATAGTATACTCGAAGTCGTCTTGAGCATTATTGATCAAAAAGATGAATTATACGGTAACCATGGGTTAGGGTTCTTAGAATGTTGCTTTGCATACATTCGACCTATCTGGACATTGGGAACCATTGCTAGATGGTTACTTCGACTGGTACAGAAATTAATTTCTATACTATCACCTTACATTCGAACCTATAGGGTCACACATATAAGAGATTGTAACCTAATCAGATGGTTAATCGATGATTGAGAATCATTCTAAGGTTAAACAATCAATGTGATTGATGTTTGACTTAATGCAAGAGTTGCAGGAGGATCATTAGCAATTGGATTGCTAATTGGCTCAATTTGATTGAGCAATTAGGTTGAGATCAAGTCTAATTAAATATAATTCAATTAAAATTAGTTTGAATTTAATTGGATTAAGTCTAATTGATTTATTGGATAAGCCAGTTGCAAGGGAGAACAAGTCCCTGTTTGACTAGGACTTGTATGCACCTAATTCCTAATTAAGTTATGATTTAAATTAAATATATTTAATTTGATTTAATTGGACTCCTAGTTAGATTAGAATCATCATTAATTAGGTTATAATTAATTAAAATCGAGTTCAAAGTATTTGACCTAATCTAAATAAGAATCCTAGTTAGACTAGGATTCCATCTTCTCTTGCGCCACCTTAGAAAATCAAAGCCCACACCCACTAATTAATTTTAGATAATTTTTTTTTGATTTTATATCTAAGGAAAGTAATCTCACACCACTTTTCTAGAGATTTGAATCAGATTTGATCTGGTTCAATATAAAAATTAATTTGGTTCATTGTGGAAAGTGGTTTAGCCTATTTCTCTTTTTGAAAGAGTCCCTCTTCACAAGGACTCTTCCCCCCCTCTCTTGCACCAACTTCCACCATGTTTATCCTCCTTTTTGTTGCTTCTTTTGTGGTTATTTTCATGCTATCCATGAAATAAATGATGTTGCTCCAAGATTGATTTTGATGATTACAAAGCAGATTGAAGGGGCACCAATAATTTTTATTTGAAAAAGTCTTTGTGCTCTTCAGGGGCAAAATCATAATTTTGCCAAAACCCTGATTTAATAGTATCATTTGGTAGAACAAAAGATTTGTGATCTATTGGTGAAAATTTCATTATTTTTAGATTTGTATTTTTGAAGTTATGCATGTTTGAATTCTATGAGTCGACTCATGAGTCAGCTCATGGCACAATGAGCAGCTTGGCACGCTGAAATTCCTGTTGGCACGTTGGATTTTTGGCTTGGCACGACCTGTGAGTCGACTCATGAGTCGACCCACAAGGCATGAGTCAACTCATGAGTCGACTTCTGCTGTTTTGGGCCAAAATATCCAGAAACCCAAATCTCTGGTTTTTGCAACAGAGGTCGACTCATGAGTCGACCCCTGAGGCATGAGTCGACCCCTGCGATGGGTTTTGTCCGCAACGGCTAGTTTTTAACCCGTTTTAGGTGCTTTTAATGCTCATTTAATGTGCTCTAACGGCTTTTTTTCTGCCTAGAATATTTTTCTCTATTTCTTAAAGCTATAAAAAGTTTCAAAAAGGTGGAAAACAAGGAAGAGATTGACAAGAGATAAGCAAGACATTAAGAAGAGAAAGAAAGAGATTTAAAGAGCATTCAAGAGAGCTTTCAGGAGCATTCAAAAGAGAGGGTTTCTCAAGCCAACTTTTAGTCCTAATCAAGAGCTCATTTAAAGCCTTCAAGAAGCCTTCAATCAAAGCTCACCAACTCCTCAAGCGTTCATTCAATTCTTCATCCACTTTGAGGAAATCCAAAAGGGGCTTCTTCACTTGAGTAAAGTGTATTTAAAGTTATATTCGCTCATTTAAGGAGCTATTCTTGTACTTATTTGTGCTCCAAACTGTTTTACTCTTTGTGAGTAATTGTTTTTGTTTTGGAGGGGTTCCAAAACAAGGGAAGGTTGATCCGAACCTGAAATCGGAGTGTTTTGGGTTGGCTTATACCCGGGAAACAAGTGGACTAGCTTGGGATAGCTAGTGTCGGAGTTACCGATGTTTGTATTCGGGTTGAATACAAGTATAGTGGATTGGAATTCCCAAGTAGGAGCTTGGGGAGTGGATGTAGGTGCAAGGTTGGCACCGAACCACTATAAATCCTTGTGTTTGTGGTGTGCATTATTTTTTCTCTTTAACTCTTTATTATTTCCTTGCATTCTTGCTTTAGGTAATTAATCTTGAACTAAAGTCTTTCTCCTCATTCATTTAGCTTTTGACAAACACTTTTCATAAGTTATTAGTTAAGCTTAAAATTTTTAAAACCCAATTCACCCCCCCTCTTGGGTTGCATAGCTGGGCAATAAGTGGTATCAGAGCCCGATGCTCTAGCCCTTCTTTGATCTAAACAATCAAAGAGCCAAAGATCTATGGCAACCCATGTCGGTACTTCTCTAGCTGAGGGGCAATCCACCAACCGACCTCCACTTTTCAATGGGTCTAATTACACCTATTGGAAAGCTCGGATGAAGATATTCATACAAGCACTCGACTATGATATGTGGAGTATCATAGTGAACGGTCCTCACACACCCACTAAAATTATAGATGTGAGGAGTCAACCAAACCCGAGAAAGAATGGGATGAGGTTGATAAGAAATTGGCCCAATTAAATGCTAAAGCAATGAATGTACTTTATTGTGCTCTTGATGCAAATGAATTTAATCGCATTTCTACTTATTCTTCTGCTAAAGAAATATGGGATATGTTAGAAGTAACCCATGAGGGAACAAATCAAGTAAAAGAGTCTAAAATAAACATGCTTGTGCATAAATATGAATTGTTTAAAATGGAGCATGATGAGTCCATAACTGCAATGTTTACTCGTTTTACTGATATAATTAATGGTTTGAAGAGTCTTGGCAAGTCCTATACTAACAGTGAACTTGTAAGAAAGATTCTCAGGTCTTTGCCAAGAACTTGGGAAGCCAAGGTGACTGCCATCCAAGAAGCGAAGGACTTGAACACTCTACCTCTAGAAGAGCTTCTTGGATCCTTGATGATTCATGAGCTAAGCATGAAGCAACATCAAGAGGATGAAGTCAAAAAGAAAAGAACCATCGCCCTCAAATCTATAGCTCCTCTTGATGATAAAACGGATGACACTGAAGATGAAGAACAGGATGAAGAGATGGCTCTCATCACCCGAAGATTCAAGAAATTTTTGAGGAAAAAAAAATAGGGGATGAGAAGGAGGCCATTCACAAAAGGGGAACAAAGCAAAGAGAAAGAGAAAGACCAACCCCTTATCTGCTACGAGTGCAAGAAGCTGGGACACTTCAAATCCGAATGTCCACAACTGAAGAAAGGTCCCAAAAAGTTCAAGAAGAAGGCAATGATGGCCACATGGAGTGCGAGTGATGACTCAAGCTCCGATGAGGAAACCTCAACCGAACAAGCCAACCTGTGCCTTATGGCACACGAAAATGAGGTAATTTCTGAAACCCCTAGTGAATTTATATTTGAAGAATTGTATGAAGCATTCTATGATTTAATTGATGAATTAAAGAAACTAGGGATAAAAAACAAAGAACTGAAATTGAAAAATCAGTCCTTAGTGAAACAAGCTGAAAGCCTTTCAATTGAAAAATCCACCTTGCTTCAAGAAAATCAAAGCTTAAAGAATGAAATTAACAAGCTGAAACCTATAGTAGATAAGTTCACCTTAAGTTCAAACAAACTAAATATGATTCTTGATAATCAAAAAGCCGTATATGATAAGGCTGGACTTGGCTATAACCCCTTGAAGAAACAAAAATTTCTGAAAAATATTTATGTAAACTATTCAAGTAACAAGTCTACCAATATTACTTGTTTCAAATATGGTAGAGTAGGACATAAATCATACACTTGCCTCTTTAACAAATTTGCAAACACAACTATAAAGAAAATATGGGTTCCAAAAGGAACCATTTTGACTAACCAAAAAGGACCCAAGAAAGCTTGGGTACCTAAAATAAAAACTTGACTTTTGCTTGCAGGTGTGTCTAGCATCCCAAGGAGGAAACAGGAAATGGTATCTTGACAGTGGATGCTCGAGACACATGACTAGTGATGAATCACAATTCATCACGCTTGATGCTAAGGATGGAGGGATGGTCACCTTTGGAGATAATGGCAAAGGAAAGATCATCGGGATAAGTAACATTGGTATCACTCCCTCCAAATACATTGAAAATATTTTGTTAGTTAAAGGTTTAAAGCATAACTTACTTAGCATTAGTCAATTTTGTGATAAAGGGTATAAAGTTGTTTTTGAATCATCTGTTTGCATTGTGACTAGTCCTATTAACGATGGCATTAAATTTATAGGACATAGACATGGCAATATTTATATGGTAGATTTAAATGATTTAGCCAAAATAGACATGCAATGCCTAGTATCCTTGAATGCTAAAGTTAATGAGACTAGTTGGCTTTGGCATCGTAGACTTGCACACATTAGCATGCATTCTCTTTCAAAATTAATTAAGAAAGAATTAGTTCTTGGCTTGCCTAAACTGAATTTTGAAAAAGATAGAATTTGTGATGCATGCCAACTAGGTAAACAAACTAGAGTTTCATTTAAATCCAAAAATATTGTTTCAACTTCTAGACCTTTAGAGCTTTTGCATATGGACTTATTTGGACCAACTAGAACCACTAGTCTAGGAGGAAAACGATATGTTTTATAATTATAGATGATTACTCTCATTTTACTTGGGTTTTCTTTTTGGCACACAAAGATGAAACTTTTCATATTTTTACTAAATTTCACCGAAAAGTCACTAATGAAAAAAGATTTTCAATTCAAAATATTAGAAGTGATCATGGAACTGAATTTGAAAATCAAGACTTTAAAAATTTTTGTGATGAAAATAGAATTGGCCATAACTTCACTGCTCCTAGGACATCCCAACAAAATGGGATAGTTGAAAAGAAAAACAGAACTTTAGAAGAAATGGCCCGTACCATGCTTTGTGAAAGCAACCTTCCAAGATATTTTTGGGCGGAAGCAATTAACACAGCATGTTACATTTTAAATCGTGCTTTGATTAGATAAATTTTAAAGAAAACCCCCTATGAACTTTGGAAAGAAAGAAAACCAAATATTGCATATTTTCATATTTTTGGTTGCCGATGTTTTGTACTAAATAATGGTAAAGAAAGACTTGGTAAATTTGATGCAAAATCAGATGAAGTAATCTTTCTAGGTTACTCCTCCACTAGTAAAGCTTTTAGAGTTTTTAACAAAAGAACTTTAGTAGTTGAGGAGTCCATACATGTTGTTTTTGATGAATCTAATGATCTTCCTTCAAGGAAGAATGAGGGTGTTGATGATGGAGATCCTCTAATAGAAGGTATGAAAGAGATCACTCTGAAAGATTCAACAATTCAAGAGGATGAGGAACAAGAAGACAAACAAGATGAGAGAGGTGAAGAACTTCAAGAATAACCTCAAGGTACAAATGACCTACCCAAGGAATGGAGGTATGTTCACAACCACCCTAAGGAGTTAATTATTGGTGATCCTATGCATGGGGTAAAAACTCGTTCTTCACTTAGAGATGTATTTAATCATTGTGCTTTTGTATCTCATCTTGAATCTAAAACTATTGAAGAAGCTGAAAATGATCATAATTGGATTAATGCAATGCAAGAGGAACTTAATCAATTTGAAAGAAATAATGTTTGGACTTTAGTATCAAGACCTAAAAACTATTCAATAATTGGCACAAAATGGGTCTTTAGGAACAAATTAGATGAGCATGGTAATGTAATTAAAATAAAGCAAGACTGGTTGTTAAAGGATATAATCAAGAAGAAGGAATTGATTTTGATGAAACCTTTGCATCTGTTGCTAGATTAGAAGCCATTAGACTTCTACTTGCATATGCTTGCTTTATGAAATTCAAATTATTTCAAATGGATGTTAAAAGTATATTTTTAAATGGATATATTGCTGAAGAAGTCTATGTAGAACAACCCCCAGGATTTGAAAATCATGCTTTTCCTGATCATGTTTTTAAATTAAATAAAGCTTTATATGGATTAAAACAAGCACCTAGGGCTTGGTATGATAGACTAAGCAAATTTTTACTAAATAATGGTTTTTCAAGAGGCAATGTAGATACAACCCTCTTTATTAAAAGAAATCAAAATAATATGTTAATAATACAAATTTATGTTGATGACATAATTTTTGGGTCTACTAATGAGTCTCTTTGTCAAGATTTTGCTAAGCTCATGCAGGGGGAGTTCGAGATGAGCATGATGGGAGAACTCACCTTCTTCCTCGGACTCCAAATCAAACAAACAAAAGAGAAAATCTCCATCACCCAAAGCAAGTACACCAAGGAACTACTCAAAAGATTTGGAATGGAGAACTCCAAACCAATTGGCACACCAATGAGTCCCTCATGTAAGCTTGACAAGGATGATGAAGGTAAATGTGTAGACTTAAAATACTATAGAGGTATGATTGGCTCATTATTATATTTAACTGCAAGTAGGCCTGATATCATGTTCAGTGTCTGTTTATGTGCTAGATATCAATCTAATCCTAAAGAATCTCATTTGAATGCTGTTAAAAGAATCCTTAGATACTTGAATGGTACTCAAACTCTAGGGTTATGGTACTCTAAGGACTCACAAATTGATTTGTTAGGATATTCAGATGCTGATTTTGCTGGATGTAAATTAGATAGAAAAAGCACAAGTGGAACTTGCCAATTTTTTGGAGTTAACCTAATCTCATGGTTTAGCAAGAAACAAAATTGGTAGCACTGTCTACGGCTGAGGCCGAATACATTGCAGCCGAAAGTTGTTGTGCTCAAATCTTGTGGATTAAGCAACAACTCGAAGATTTTGGAATCAAACTTAATGAAACACCAATAAGATGTGACAACACAAGTGCCATAAATCTATCTAAAAATCCAATTCAACACTCAAGATCCAAACATATTGAAATAAGACATCATTTTATAAGAGAACATGTTCAAAACAAAAATATAATTCTTGAATATATTTGCACTGAAAATCAATTAGCTGATATCTTTACAAAGGCCCTTAGTGAGGACAGATTCTGTGAAATTAGGAGAAATCTAGAAATTCTTGATCCTTATGCCTAAATATTTCTCAATTTCCAAAGAATTGATGTCAAAAACTCTTAGAGCTCAATTTCCATCATCTATCTAGGTCCCAAAAGCTTATGTTTTTTATTCTCAAAACTTGTCTTTGAGCTAAACTCCTTCTCCCAAAATTTCAAATTTTTTTGGAATTTATTCACATTTTTTTCTGAATTTCTGAGTTCATGAGTCGACCCCCATGAGTCGACTCCATGGCAAACTTGTAAATTGTTCCAACTTCCCACGGGCTTCCTCCTTTCATTTGGGATCCTGTTCGTGAGCCGACCCATCCCTTCATCTTCCTCCTACCAAAAACTGACTTCCCCATTTCCATTTGCTCCAAAACCAAGGATCTAGCCCAAGGTTCTTCTCCCTTCTCCTCTCAACCATAAATCGCCACCTGGGGATAGGGATTTTTGTGCTTTCTCCCTTTGTTTGAAATGATTGGGGCGTGCCCTAGCACTCCACCGTTCTTCTCAAATCCACTCTTCTCTCCACCAAAATCCCTCTCCACTCTCTTGTGATCCTTCTTCCACTCATCCACTTGATCTCCAAGTCTCTCTGCCTGCTACTGTGGTGAATATGGCTCCAAAGATGAAGCTTCCTTAAAGAAGAAAGTCGGTCCGCGAGCTAGAAGAAAATGTCTGAAGGAAAAGGCAAGCTGCTCAGTCCTCCACTGCTCCCACTCCAGCTTCAGTGTCTGCTCAAGGTCCCTCTCAATCCTCCCTAAGCCCCAGTAAGAATCCTCTATCTGATAGGAAAGTTGAAACCGGTAAGAATGTAGATTTCGGTTCTTTGAAAAAGAGGGCTTTACTTTTGGAACTAAAATTAAAAACCAAGGATGGGGTTTCTACTGCTCCCTTAAGGAAGTCACTTATGTTGTCCTAGTTAGAGAATTCTATCAGAATTTGCATTATGGGAATGGGTCAGTGACTTCAACAGTCAAGGGTGTTGATATTTGTTTGGATCCTAGTATTTTGGGAGAAATACTACATTTGCCCAGTGAGGGTTACTCTTATATGGAACTCCCAGTAAAGGAAGAGGGGATCAGTGTTATTCTAGGGAGAACCTACACAGGGAGTTTGAATAAATTGGAAGCAAAGATTTTATCTATTGAGATGAGGATCCTACATCAGTTGGTGATGAAGCTCTTCTTCCCTAGGAGTGGTAGGCATGATCTACTTTTAGCAGAGATATTTGTATTATGTTTCATGTTATCACTCAGACCCCCCTAAACCTCCCGGCACTAATGATTGAGGCCATGAGAGAGACTTTGAACAGATCCAAGGCACACTTGCCTTTTGGTATGGCCCTTACTCGAGTTTTTAGGAGGTTTGGAGTTAGCTGTGAGGGGGAGGCATCTACTAAGCTTTCTCATGTAGACACCTTCAACCAACACACCCTGCACCGAATGGGTTTTACAAAGACTGATGGTGGTTGGATCAAGGGTTCTGAGGAGAGAGCTGAGGAGAGAGTTGAAGATAGACTGAAGAAGAAGGTCCATCATCTCCTATCCATGACTTCAGGGCAGCATCACCAGATATCCAGTTCATTCCAGATCCAGAGGCTGGCCCTTCAGAGTTCACCAGGATGCCCACACCAGTACATCAGCCAGAGAGCAGAGCACCTCCATCAGAGTTCAGACTGGTTGATGATCAGATCGAGCAGATATCACAGCATGTGGCTTTTTTGCTATCTAGTCAGTGGAGCAGTACTACATTTGCACCAGGGGCCACTTCATCTGATCAGACCATGACTCCCCATATCTCCACTATATTTCAATTGATATCAGATCAGTCCATCTGGATTCAGCAGCTTGAGGACACCGTCTGGAGACTGACTGGCAGAGTTCTTGACTTGCAGGGGCAAGTCCTAGCTTTGGCCCATCCTCAGCCACAGGAGTCCACTATTGAGGTCACAGACCTTACTGCAGAGGCTGGCAGGCTCAGAGGTGCACTGGAGGGTGGATATGAGTTACTGAGAAAAGAGATCCGAGGCTCGAGTGAGCATGCATCCACTCAGTTCACTACTCTACTTCAGTCTGTTTCCAGAGCACTGAACGTACTTGATTCCATCAGACTCACTCTTTCTGTCCAGTCCTTGGCCTCGCAGCATTCTCAGCCTCCTAGTTCATCTCGCTCTCCTGCTCGTGCCAGAGGCAGACGGGGTAGAGGACGTTCTTCTGGTCGAGATCCATCAGCTCCTCATCCCATATTGACGACTCCGATCCTTCTAGTCATGATCTTTACTAGATCCTAGGTGTCAGTGTCTTGTTCTGTCTAGGATCTGTATTTTGGGGCCATGTATTGACATTAGCTAGTTGACTTTTATATTATGAAATATGTATTGGAACAATTATGGTTTTAATTATCTTTCACTTATATATCTACTCTTTGTAATGATCATCTTTTGGTTATATATATTCCCTTGTTGAAACTGCCTCTCTTTGTTGATGATTGCTATTAATGATTGCTGTATTAAGGGGGAGCAAACATTAATGATTAGCACTAAAAGTATTAAAGAGAAAACATATTCCGAAAAAGAGGGGAGTTAACCATGTTTGATGATGTCAAAAAGGAGAGAAATTAAAGAAAAAGCAACCCATCAAAAGCAAAACCATAAATTATGAGAAATTAAAGAAAAAGCAACCCATCAAAAGCAAAATTAATGAATGAATTGGAGAATTTAAAGAACAATATCAAAAGTAAAATGCTAAGTACAATGCAAATGAGCAACCTTTTAAATTACTTCTTTACATATGCTCTGATTTGCTTTAAAAATTTAAATATGCTCTGATATGCTTTAAAATTCCAACCTGCTCTGATACATCTTAAGAAATTTAACTTGCTCTGATACATTGTAAAATTCTTACTTGCTCTGATAAATCTTAAGTTTAAAATGCTCTGATACACTTTTCAGATTAACTCTTAGACATGCATTGGCACACCTAATTATTTTTTGCTCTGATACTAAAACTAAAATTTTTCAAAATACAGCTTGCTCTGATAACAAAAATGAATTTTCTGCTCTAACACCAAAATCACATAATCCAATGAGCAAATTTTCAAATCTTTAAGCAAATGGGCAAACTATTTATGCATATGACCATTTGTATCACATGCCAAAAGAATCAATACTTTTTTCAAGCATATGCACTTATAATGTATCCTTTTGAAATTCATGATTCACATAAATATTTTTGTTCAAGTGTTTTATCATCATCAAAAAGGGGGAGATTGTTGCTCCAAGATTGATTTTGATGATTACAAAGCAGATTGAAGGGGCACCAATAATTTTTATTTGAAAAAGTCTTTATGCTCTTCAGGGGCAAAATTATAATTTTGCCAAAACCTGATTTAATAGTATCATTTGGTAGAACAAAAGATTTGTGATCTATTGGTAAAAATTTCATTATTTTTGGACTTGTATTTTTGAAGTTATGCATGTTTGAATTCCATGAGTCGACTCATGAGTCAGCTCATGGCACAATGAGTAGTTTGGCACACTGAAATTCCTGTTGGCACGCTGGATTTTTGGCTTGGCATGACCTGTGAGTCGACTCATGAGTCGACCCACAAGGCATGAGTCGACTTCTGCTATTTTGGGCCAAAATATCCAGAAACCCAAATCTCTGGTTTTTGCAACAGAGGTCGACTCATGAGTCGACCCCTGAGGCATGAGTCGACTCATGAGTCGACCCCTGCGACGGGTTTTGTCTGCAACGGCTAGTTTTTAACCCGTTTTAGGTGCTTTTAATGCTCATTTAATGTGCTCTAACGGCTCTTTTTCTGCCTAGAATATTTTTCTCTATTTCTTAAAGCTATAAAAGATTTCAAAAGGTGGAAAACAAGGAAGAGATTGACAAGAGATAAGCAAGACATTAAGAAGAGAAAGAAAGAGATTTAAACAGCATTCAAGAGAGCTTTCAAGAGCATTCAAAAGAGAGGGTTTCTCAAGCCAACTTTTCAGTCCTAATCAAGAGCTCATTTAAAGCCTTTAAGAAGCCTTCAATCAAAGCTCACCAACTCCTCAAGCGTTCATTCAATTCTTCATCCACTTTGAGAAAATCAAAAGGGGCTTCTTCACTTGAGTAAAGTGTATTTAAAGTTATATTCGCTCATTTAAGGAGCTATTCTTGTACTTATTTGTGCTCCAAACTGTTTTACTCTTTGTGAGTAATTGTTTTTGTTTTGGAGGGGTTCTAAAACAAGGGAAGGTTGATCCGAACCTGAAATCGGAGTGTTTTGAGTTGGCTTGTACCCGAAAAACAAGTGGACTAGCTTGGGATAGTTAGTGTCGGAGTTACCGATGTTTGTATTCGGGTTGAATACAAGTATAGTGGATTGGAATTCCCAAGTAGGAGCTTGGGGAGTGGATGTAGGTGCAAGGTTGGCACCGAACCACTATAAATCCTTGTGTTTGTGGTGTGCATTATTGTTTCTCTTTAACTCTTCATTATTTCCTTGCATTCTTGCTTTAGGTAATTAATCTTGAACTAAAGTCTTTCTCCTCATTCATTTAGCTTTTGACAAACACTTTTCATAAGTTATTAGTTAAGCTTAAAATTTTTAAAACCCAATTCATCCCCCCTCTTGGGTTGCATAGCTGGGCAACAAATGAGATAGGGGGCATCCAAGAGTTGGATGCCCCAAGGACTCCTTGTTAGACTAGGTCTTATGACCTAGTCTGCCATATAAAAGGAGGCCACCCCATATGCCATGATATAGGAGTCAAAAAATTTGTGAAAAATTGAGAGAATTACCAGAGGAGAATGAGGAAGACCTGAGAGGTTTAAGGTACCAAAATCTATGGAGGAGAGTCCTCTAATAAGAGATCAAAAGTTGATATCTTGTAGAAAAGAAAGATAAGAGAGAAGATTGTCTTCTCTTATAGGTTTTCTTTCATATTTTTTTCTCTCTTTGCTTTTTTGTTTTTATGTGATAAAAATATGAGAGAGAAAAAAAGATTACATGGGTAGTTTGAGGTATCAAAATCCTTGGAAGAAATTCTTCAATCAAGAGATCAAAGATTGATGTCTTGTAAAGAGAAAGGTAAGAGAGAAGATTGTCTTCTCTTATTATTTTTCTTTTCATATTAATATCTCTTTATTTTATTTTTTTTATATGATAAAAAATTTAAAAGAGAAAGAGGGATGGTGTGGTGAATTCATGCTCCAAAGAGTTGGAGCATGGTGATCTTATTTTGGACATGATATGATCATGTTCTGATGGAAGAAGAAGAAGAAAAGAAGGTCTTTTCTTAAGGTTTCTTTTAGAACCCTTCTTCTCCATAAATCATGAGATTTTTCTATAAAAAAATTAGATATCATAAGATCTAGAAACTAGAAAAATATCAAGAGAAGAAGGTCTTCTCAAGTCCTAGCATAGAGATATTTTTAGGATATCAATTATTGATGTACTGAAGGAGAAGATCTGTCTTCTCTTAGGACCTTTTTTTATTAAATATTAATTTTGATTTTAGGGAGGTCAAAAGGTTTGACTTCTCCCTTATTTCTTCTCATATTCTTCATCTCTTGGAATGTCCAAGAGATTCGAAGAATATTTTTTAGATTAACCATCCGGAGGGATCTGCAAGAAGCTAGCACTTCGAGTGGATCTTCGTTCGACAAACCTCCAATTTTGTTGCAGTCTCGTGTGGATCACCTGTAGAGGTCAGATACATGTGTGGCTCCAAAGACAATAAAGAAAATCAACCATGGAGTTCTCGACCCCGTGAAGGTAAGAGATCTGATCTCTTTTTTATCTAGATATGATCTAGGTTTTAGATCTGAAACTATTTCAGATATAGGGTATTGATTTGATCAATATCAAATCTTTTATTTTTTAATTTATAAATATAATATGATATGTTATAAATCCTAATTGTAGGGTTTAGTAATTTAATTACATATATTTATAGATTAAATTATTTAATTTACATGTTTCGCTGCGTTATATTTCAAAAAAGTTTTGAAATTCATGCATGAAACCCTGTACTTTTCCTACAGCATGGTGGTTCATGAAGGTGGAAGACTGCCACAATCTATGCATGGCCCATGTGTGATTGAGCACGATCTGATGGTCGAAATTAGCATCATCGCGATCCAATGGTCTTGGGAGATTCCAGGCATGATTAGATGTTTAGGTGCATAGATGAGGCGAGTTCTGATGCGATCCAACAACCAAAAACCATCTATAGCATGATCGGATGATTGAAATGCTTTTGGAATCCTGATCGAAGTGTAACTTCAATCTAGACTCAATTTGGGCTTGGTTTGAGGCCTATTTAAGGGGCAGATGGGATTGTGGGCTACAGAACACCATGGGGTAGTGACTAGAGGTCTTCTTGGGTTCTTATGAGAGCTTTGTAAGGGTAGCTTCTAGTTGAGAGAGATTTGTATATAAGGGTTGAGTGTGTGAGGATATCCTCTTGTACTTATTCTTTTTCATAGTGAAACTTGTATATCCCATGGAGGTGAGCCTTTGGCTGATCCACATATTTGATTATATCTTATTTTTATTTCTTCTTTCTTTTTACTGGAACGAGTGATACCAGATCCTTCAACAATTAGTATCAGAGCCAGATTGGTACTAGAGTGCATATTATGATGGTGGTGATCAAGATTGAAGATAGAGAAGACTGGCACAATCAAGGTGGAGATCAACAGATTTGATAAGAAGAGCAATTTCTTTTTATGGCAAGTAAGGGTGAAGGATGTGCTCATCTAATATGAACTGATCGATGCTCTCTTGTATGAGAAGAAGTTAGACACCATGAAAGAGAAGACTTGGGAGTGGCTACAGATGCAGACGGTGAGTATCATCTACTTGTACCTGATAGATGAGATGGTGATCCATGTGCTTGGTGAGACTTCTCCGACGGTACTATGGTCGAAGCTCGAGGAGTTGTATATGGTGAAGTTTCTCATCAATATCGTATCTTTTAAAAAATTTAATCAAATTTTTTAAATTATTAGGTTCATAAAATGAGCTAGTTATGGAGATAACTAAATCATAGCCTCTCACTAAGGTGAATGAAAATAGATCTATTATTTCATATTGACATTGTAGGTGCCATCCGTCTGGTATTCTCTCTGAATGATGGAATTATCATTCATCATATGATGACTCTGTTGAACTATCTGATGAATGGTTGGGTTGACCAAGCTATTTTCAGGCCTGATCATTCTTTGGCTAGAATCACTGAATAGGTTCATGTTAATAATTGGATCTAATCGAGACTTTCAATGGAGGCCCATGGCCTACTGAAATGAAACCTGAGGAGAAATTAAATACTAGAAGTTGTTTGGAGAAATAATTGGTTAAGAACCTATCCATGGATGCATATGGGTTAATCGAGCCATCCTCGGACTTATATGCAGTTTGTGTAGATTCTAGTACCTGCTAAAGAATTAAGGTAATTCTTCAAATTGAAGGTAGAGGCTACTAATTCATATAAAATAGTGGGAGAACCTTTAGACTAAAGTTCAAGTCTTTTAGGCTTAAAGTAATTCATATACTTATAGGTCAATTGTTCTCTTTTCAGAAATGGCTAGAAAATTATCATTCTCTTCACTATTAGATAGTGAAAATATTATCAGACCTAACTTTGATAGTCAGTATCAGAAGTTGAGTATAGTTTTTGGATAAATTGATCAAGAAGTCTTAGACTAACCCAAACAGGCTTAAAAAAAATCAGCAAATGGTTGCTGGTCAAGATAGTTATATGATAACTTCTTGAAGTTTTTCTATTAGTAATACTACTATCAGGGTATAAGATACTGATAGTATAAGTCATATCTGCAAATAGTTGCAAAAGACTTCAGGATAGTAGAAGATTTAAAAATGACAAGAGACTTCTGAATGTAAGATATGAAAATCATTCCAGTCTTAACATTAGGAATCATCGAGTCTACTTTCAATTATGAAGATGTCATTTAAGTGATTGTCACTATTGTCTAATTTTATTGATGGTATCAATAAGTATGATTATTATAATATCATTGTAAATGATATTACAATAATGAATAGATAATTAAAAATGATATAAACTCAGTACCATAGCCTATTAGTGTAAAGTACACTCCTAACTAGCATCCTAGATTACATAATGTCACTGAAGTCTATCTTTGGCCTAATTGACTGAGTCACCTTTTATTGGAAAGGGTGAATAAGCCAGCAATGTTCTGAGTTTGGTACATATTAATGTATTTACACTCATGAACATAAGTGCCAGAAGAGGGCTTTACTACTTTATTAAAATCTCTGACGACCTATCTTGGTATGGGTATGTCTTGCTTATGAAGTATAAATTTGAATTGATTGAAATGTTCAAACAATTTCGTAATGAGGTAGAAACCCAAGCTGCAGAGAGTATTAGAATTCATTGATTTGACTGATGAAGTGTACCTTTACAGTAAGTTTTGACATATCATGAAAAAAAATTAGATTCTCTCTTATTGGATCTTTTTTGAGACATCACTATTTAAAAAAGATGTCTGAAAGAAAGAATTGAACCTTGTTAGACATGGTTCGGTCCACTGTAGGGTTTGCTGGTCTGCCTCAGGTTATGTTTTAAAAACTACTTGATATGTGCTCAAAAATATTCTGAGCAAATCAGTCACCAAAACTCCACATGGGATATGGACTTGGATATTTCAATACTCTCTTACTTTAACATTTGGGGTATTGAGCTTATGTGAAATATTCACAAATCAATTAATTTGGATCTTGATCTGATAAATATTATATTAGAGATATTTCTTCTACCTTCCTGATGGATATGAGATGTTCATGAATCTTAAGACATTCTTTTTGAAAAAAAAAATCTTGGTGAAGGAACTGATGTTGTTAAGACCAAGCTTGGTAAAGCTTGATAGGTAGAGGAACCAACTCTAACACAAACAAACAAAATCGGAGTTGATTAGATCAAATTCGGAGATCGATGTAAAGACATCCTTGAGTAGATATGGTAGAGTACCATATCAGCCGAACAGATACTTTAGTTTCTAGATTTGAGATTGAGATTTAATCTCCCATATGGATGCAATACAAGGATCTAACTTTGAGAAGTGGCTTGGAGCTATTAAATCTAAAATGAGACCCATGAAGATCAATGATGTATGGACATTCATTGATTCACCTAAAAGGATATGACTCATAGGATGTGAGTGGATTCTAGATGGATTAGAGGTGTAAATGAAAAGGTGGAGACCTATTAATTCTGTCCGATTGTCAAAGAATTTTATCAAAGTTATAGAGTTGACTATGATGAGAAGTTTTTCTTGTGGCAGTCCTCAGGTCCATTCAGATTGCATCAAACTTCTCGAAGTTGGAATATACATTTTGAATGTATGGCTTCATTGAGAACGAAGCAGCATCCTATATGTATAAATGGACTGATAGTTCTGTAAAAGTATTCTTTACATTATTTGGATGAAATTCTCTTAATCAGAAATGACATCCCTATATTACAGGGAATAAAAGCTTGGTTGTCATCTCTGTTCTCCATAAAGATTTAGAAGATTATTAGAACCATCCTTAAGTATTTGTAAAATACTAAAGACCAATGGCTCATTTATGGAGAGTATGACTTAAAATCTATGAAATATTGATTTCAATTTCTAGTCGAATCGAAATGATAAAGTTGTATCAGATTGTATCTTTATTCTAAAAAGAGGAGTGACATACTGGTTAGGTTCCATGCAATAGTCAGTAGTCAATTTTATTTGCAATACGGAGTTCTTTGCGATATTTGATGCTGGTAAAGAAGTTATTTGGTTATAGAAGTTCATTAACGAGCATGGAGTGGCACCCTCCATTGATGGTCCAATCTTTCTGCATTAACAGCAATACTGGAGCCTTAGCTCAAGCTGAAGAATTGATATTCCATCTAAGAACCAAACACTTTCTGTATTGCAATCAAGTTGTTCGATAAGATCGAAATAAAGTCGACCTTAGGAAGATCGATTGAAAGAAAAACTTGACCGATCCATTGACTAGAGCAATTGATCTAATGAGTTTGATGATATCAAATAAAAGATGGGTATTTGATACCGATCTGATTGGCTTTAGTCCATGTGAGAGTTGTTGAAAAATATGTTCTAAAGCCAATCATCTAGGTTGTAGATGATTGTGCTCTATACAAGTATATGAATTATAAAATGATAAATGTTATTTGGCAAGATTCGTCATAAGGAATATATCTTCCTAAATAGAACTCATATATTATGATGAAGTCCTTAGAGCTACTTTCTAAAGGATAAAAGAGAAATTATCATGTAGTTCTTAAATCTTGCTCATGATCAAATGATGCAATTATTACAAAGATGATAATTGTATCGAGTGTAGGTCGTTGTATGCCATATTGGTTGATTATCCTCTTAACTAAGACGTGTAGTGACACAGATACAACATATTGGTGATTTGTAGGAGTACATTTCACTGAGCATGATCACTTCTGGAGCACTTTATTGTCAAGGATTGCTCTGATGGGATATGGATATATGTGTCCTTCGAATCTGAGGTTGTCTGGTGACTTGCAAGCAACTCATTGTGCTTTGATGCCGGACTACTTGAATTTTTAATTCGATGACGGAAGATTTTTGGGTACAGTCAAGTATTTGTAAAGTTTGAGTGCGAGTCAAGATGGAATTGACTGCTGATGATGCATCACTGTGTTTCAATTCAGTAAAACTTTGGCCAAAATAATCCTAGTGATGAGTCACAGAATTTTTAAGGTTGAGGCACAATATGGACCACTCTTTCTGGGTTGACAGTTTTTCTTAGTCATCCTTGAGGATCAAGTGTCAAAGGGATGAATTATACGGTAACTATATCCACATGGGTTCTAGAGTGTTGCTGGGCATATATTTGGCCTATCCGGACGTCGGATCCCATTGTTAGATGGTTACATCGATTAGTACAGAAATTATTTTTATGCTACCGATTTAGGTTCGAACCTATGGGATCACACACATAGAAGTATCTGTTTGATCAAATGGCTGATCGATGATTATGAATCGTTGAAGAATTTAATTATCAATTTGATTCATGATTAATCCTATGTAAAAGTTGTAATAAATTATTTACTAATGGTTGGTAAATTAAAAAAATAATTAATTAACAATATGATTGTTAATTGGCTCAATTTGATTGAGCAATGGGAATTAGATTAGATCTAATTGAATTGGATTCAATTAGATTGGATTTGGATTGATTGGATGCAGCACTATTGAAAAACAGGGCTTGTTCCAATTGATCTTAGGGATGCAAATCAAATTTTAAATTGAATATGATTCAATTAGTTTTATATAGGCTTGGATTGAATCTAACCTTATTGGATAATAGGCTTGATTGGATCAAGTCCTATTATCAAATAGCTTTCCTGATATCCATTAAGAATCAATCCTTGGATCAATAGAATTTTAATCTAACTAATTTTCAATTGGATTGAGATCTAATTGGTTTTATAATTGGGCTAGGACCTAATTAGTTAGTTTGTTATAACTAATTTCTAAATTAGTTAGGATTGGATCCAAGGATTAGCTAGAGTTGGAACAAGATCTTGAGTCCTATTTGGAATAGGACTTAACCAACTTAAAATCTAAACCCCATGTGATATAAATCTCCACGCCCCACCTCTTAACATGAAAAAATTTCTCATGCCCAAGAAGGAACCATGCCCCCTCTCTTCTCTTGTGTGAAAGAAAGAGGCATCCCTCTTTCTTGTCACCAAAAAGAAAAAGAAGGTGAGGGGCATCCAACTCACCAAAAAGACAGAACGTGAGGGGCATCCAAGAGTTGGATGCCCCACAACCCCATGTACAATGCCCCTCTTCTCCTCCCTTCTTGAAAGGATTTTTATGAGATTTTATTGCTGATTCTTAGGCATCAAAGAGAGGCTCCTCTGTAGATTTTACAGTAGAAAATTGAAGAAGAAAAATTCTTTCCAAAGAGAGAAAGAGAAGGAAGAAGAAAGGTCATCTTTCTTGTGCATAGCCTTGAAGAAGGAATTCTTCTTTCAGATTTTTTTAAAAATAAAAATTAGATAGAATCTAATTTTTAATATAAAAATTTAAAGAAAAAATATCAAAAAAATCTGGTTGGACATTTGAGGCTTCCTAGAGTTCTAAATCAAGGAAGAAGAAGGATCTTCTTTCTTGTGTACAGCCTTGAAGAAGGAGTTCTTCTTTTAGATTTTTTTTATTTTTTTTCTAAAATAAAAATTAGATTAGATCTAATTTTTAATATAAAAATTTTAAAAAAATATATTAAAAAAATTTGGTTGGATGTAAGGGGCTTCCTAGAGTTCTAGATCTAGGAAGAAAAAAGGAAAAGAAAAGAGAAGAACGATTCTTCTCTTGGATCCTTGTTTTTGATTTTTTTAGAGCTTAAGATTCCATATAATTTTTAGTATGAGAAATTAGACTAGTTCTGATTTTCATTATGAAAAATTAGAAAAGAAAAGTTCTTCTTAAAGATATGAATGAAAGAGAGAAAGGTTCTCTCTTATGTGTGAAAAAATTGAGAAGAAAAGGGACTCTTGATTTCTATTGTAGAGATTTGATATATGGATCTAGGAAGAAAAAAAGAGGATCTCCTTATTCTTCATCTTCTTTGGAATTCTCTTAGATCAGCCAAGGGATGGCATCTTCACGAGCTAGCACTCTCAAGAAAATCGATCAGCATAAAGGCTTCATGTGGATACCTGTAGATTTCGGATGCGTGTGCAATTGTCAAGCATCATAAAAAACCAACTACCACAGATTTTGGATGCAGTGATCTACTACCCATGCTCAGGTATGAGATTTTGATCTCAATTAATATTTAGATGTGATCTAAATATAAATTAGATATGATCTAATTATATATAGATATGATCTATACTTGCTGAATTTTAGATTTCAGATTTACATACATGCATATTAGTTCATATCATAGATCCTGTATGGTGATTTTAGATTTAATCTATACATGCATTATAGATTAAATTATTTAATCTATATATATTTTACTGTAAATTTTTTAAAAATATATGCACAAAACCTACCACACTTTTCTGCATATATATATATATACATATATATATCATGTTTGTGTGTGTGTGTGTATATACATAAATTGTATTAGGGTTAATAATACAGTGGAATCCAATGGATCTTTTCCTCCTAACTCTCTCTCTTTATCTCTAGTTCCAACACCAAACCCTAGGTGCCCCTTTTGCTCTTCTTCGTTTGCTAGATTAACACCCAGGTCCACATAAGGTGATCCTCATCTGGTACGAGAGTTGTACTAGTGGTTTCTCAATAGTGAGAAAGATTTAGCTTTCACCAAACATCATTACCCATCCTTTCAAATCCTAAGCATTCATCCTTTATGAATTTGCTCCTTTCATTTTATTGGATGCTTAGTATACCTACAATATCACTTTTTAATTTTTGGTATCTAAGCCATCTTGCGTCCAATTAAGTTAGAGCACATGGTTCCTTTTGGAACTCAAATTTGCTTAATCAAAGTATGATCATTTTTATTAATATTACATTTAAAAATTTTATGGCCTACTTTGTTACATTTGAAACAAACAATAAAATGATTTTCATGCATAGCTTTACCAAATATATTTTTTATAAATTTTTATTTTTTTTGAAGAATTGAAACCAATTCCAGCTTTATCAAAAATAGATTTTTGATTATTCAAAATTAATTAAAGCTTTTGTAAGCTAATGGTGAACTTTTCAAGTATAAGTTTCAATGTGTCAATCTCTTTTTTTAGTTTAGCATTTTCTTCCATAAAAGATTTTTTAGATTTTGATAATTTTTCTTTTTCTTCAATCAAAGAGTTCTTTTTTTTAAAAGATTATCTTTTTCTATCAAAATCATATTCTTTTCTTCCACCAAAAATAGATTGGACTTTTTAAGTTCTTTATTTTTTAGCCTCATCTTTTTGTATTCATCGATTAAATCATTAAAGGCTTCATATAATTCATCAAAAAAAAATCAAAGGAGTTTTCAAGATATACCTCATCATCATTGGCCATGAGGTATAGATTTACAATGCCTTCCTCATCTTCTTCTTCATCCGAGCTAGAAATGTCCCTATCTTTTCAAATGCCTAACATTGTACTCTTTTTACTCTTTTTTGGTGTTCTTCTTGAGTAGGGGGTAATCCGGCTTGTAGTGTCCCCTCTTGTTGTGTTTGTAGCAAGTGATATTTTTTTTTATTTTTTTCTTCTTCAACCCTTTTTTATGAGGAACTTTTTGAATTTTCTTATAAGTAGCACCATGTCCTCATCTTCATCTTCACTCTCTTCTTCTTCATCATCTTCCTCCAACTCATCACTTTCTTCTATATTTGCCATTGACTTGAAGATGATAGTCCTCTTCTTCTTTATCTTTTCTTTCTTCATCTTCACTCTCTTCTTCTTCATCATCTTCCTCCAACTCATCACTTTCTTCTATATTTGCCATTGACTTGAAGATGATAGTCCTCTTCTTCTTTATCTTTTCTTTCTTCATCTTTTATGCCATATTTAACTCATGAGTCATGAGCGAACCAATAAGCTTCACTATTGATAGCTTAGTGAGATCTCTCGCTTCTTATATGGCTATCAATTTTGTTTCTCATTCCTTTGGCAAACACCTTACAATCTTGTAAACAAGTTCATGATTAATATAGATTTTGCCAAAATTATTTAAAATATTTATAATATCAATAAATTTAAAAAATATATTAAAAATAGACTCATATTGTTTCATTTTGAATATTTTATACTTATGAACAAGTAAATTAATCTTAGACTCTTTAAGTTGGCTTGTTCTTTCATGAGTTATTTCTAATTTATCTCAATTTTTTTTGCGGATGTATAAGTGGATATTCTATTAAACTCATTTACATCCAAAGAGCAATAAAGTATATTAATAGCTTTACCATTTAATTGTGCCATCTTTTTATTATATTCAATCCAATCTTTTTTTCAGTTTGAGATGAGACACTCCATTTACTTCAATGTGGGTGTGTGGTCCTCTAGTTATGACTCTCCACATATCATAATCTAAAGTTTGTATAAAAATTTTCATTCTATTTTTTAAAAAAATATAATTTATGCCATTAAAGAGTACTGGTGTTGATGTAGATTGGCCTTTGACAAATGACAAACCAATCGGGGTTGCCATGATCTTTTGCTCTAAACCGCTAGATCAATAATGAATAACAAAGCATCTGCTCTGATACCAATTGTTGTCCAGAAAGGTAGCAACCCAAGAGGAGAGATGAATTAGGTTGTTTAAAACTTTTAACTAAATTTAAAAATTAAAATAATTTATGCTTCTAATTAATCTAACTTATGTGATTGTAAAGTGAATGCAAAATGCTATAGTAGAATTAAGATATTGAAGTAGTAAAGAAAGAACTAAAAGTAAGTAAAGAAAGCAAGATAATAAAACAAGGAAGAGATAAGGCACAACACAAATATAAAATAATTTATAGTAGTTTGATGCAACCCTACATCTACATCCACTTTTCAAGAGCCTCTAAAAAATTTTACTATAATCCTTTTGATTACAATGTATTTGTTTTACCTGGGCTCATAAATAAATTCAATTGATTTTTTGGGATCACCAACCAAAATCTATACATCGATTATTTTTTGGACTCATAATCAATTCAGTTGGTTTTACGAGCTCACCAACCAAAATCTCCAAAGTCTAATTCCAGGCTTGGATGGGTCTAATTCTTAAGTTTTTTTCTTCCAAAAAAATTTGTAAAGAAAATAAAATACAATATATAAATTTCAGCATAAAAAGAAAAATAAAAAATATAAACTCTTTGAGGCTTGGAGAAGTGGCTGTTGAATTGCTTTTTTGAAGCTTGACTTCTCTTCAATTGATACTTGAGAGGATGGAGAAGATGTTGGAGAAGATCACTCTTTGAAGGCTCTCAAAATAGTGTACTAAATTTCTCTTTTTTATCCTTTTTCAAGGATATTCAATGAACCTCACAAATCTGATTATTTTTCTCTTTTCAATCTTTTTTTCTTACTTTCCAAATGATTCTCTAGCTTTTTATAGGCTTGAAAGAGTTTTAAGAGTGAGTTTTAGCTATTAGAGAGCTTGAAGTAGTCGTTAAATTCAAAAACTAACCATTGAAAAAGTACAGAAAACTAGCTGTTATTACTGCCCTTGTAAATTGAGTCAGCTCCATATGCAGTCAAGTCGGCTCCATTTACAGGCGAGCCAACTCAGATTGAAATCGAGCTGGCTCAAGTAGGGATTTTAAAAATATAATTTTCTATCTTCTCTGAGAGAGTCAGCTCTGATTGAAATCGAGTCGACTCGAGCCTATGCCAGTCTTCTTCTAACATGCCAGAGTTGACTCAAAACCTTCTGAAGTCGGCTCCAAACCTTTTAATTTTTTTTTTCATATTTTGGCCTTCTAAACTTGAATTTTCTTAGTCCCAATGTTCTAAATAATATTGCTTCTTCTAATTTTATTTATTTTCATAATGAACTATCCAAACTTGTGAGAATTTATTCTTTTGAGTACTTTGGCTTGACATCTTGATTCTTATGATAAATTCTTCATTTTGGATACTTGAAAAATTCTACATCCAATTTTGAAATACATGATTAGAATTATAATTTCTTAAAATTTGATAATCATCAAAATCAATCATAGGATCAATAATCAATTTATGCTCTAATATTTTATGATTATCAAAATAATTTTTAAGATTAATAATCTTCTCTTTTTTGATGATGATAAAATATTGAGCATATAGTTGTGTATATATAAAATAATTACTCAATATAAAAAGATATATAGTATCAAGAGTATAGATTTTTATATTTAAATATACACTATGTGCATAAATAATTTTAGATTTCATCTACTGTGCAAAAGAATTGTGTTTTCACTCCTAGTTGCATAAAATTTTTAAGAGATATCAAGTCATTGAAATTTTGGCTCCCCCTTAATAAGTACTTTTTATGAAATGATATATATATAAAATTCAGTAGCTTCGTAGAGCTCAATTACAATCAATATGCTCAATCAAGAATTGATATGCTCAATTAATTACTCAATTTTCTCCCCTTTTTTGTCAACACTAAAAAGAATAAGTGCAAAGAAATTAAGATAAATTGAAATAAACATTTATTGATAGATAATATTCATTACAAACTTGTATTGTTTACAAAAAGTTGCCTTACAAATAATACAATATTTGACATTACATTACATCATGAAGCAAAATACTAAAGATCAAAAGATATATAAAACCTAAGAAAGCTAGTCCTCATCAGATAAAAACTTTATGATAGGCTCTAGAGGATTAAAGGATGAGGAGAAGTAGCTCTCCTGCTTCAAATCCTAGCAAAAGGCCCATAGCCAAGGAGAGGAAAACCAATGCCAAGTCGAACGACGGCACTAAAAGGGGGGTTTGGCAATAGAGGAAGATGAGTGAGGTTGACTAGGGTAGGTCTAGGCTGGCTAGAAGTTGGTCAAGATTGGGGTAAAGAAATTTGAGCAATGAGCTGATCGATATGAGACTCCACCCTCCATAATGCTGCAATGAGAAACCCATCGTCGCCCTACTCAGAGATAATGGCATCCTCTATTAGATGTGTGACCTAGAAAGCCAATTATTGACTGACATATTGTAATTTTTTAGGACATAAGTTTATACTCGATTTATTGAAATTAAAATCAATGGATAATTATTTTCATTTCAGAGTAATGTGTCCTAGAATCATCCAAGGAGTTAATAGTCAATGATACATATTCTCAAAGAGTTAAGAATTTAAGATATGTACCATTATAGATTCATTCTTAAAAACTTTCAGTTGATGATCATCATGGAGACGGTGATTGATCTGAGTAGACTGGTGCACGAATTACTTTCTTTTTGGATAGATGGATCTTGAGTCTATAATATGGAGATATTAGAGCGAGAGTACAGATGGTTGTTAGAGAATAACAGTACTAAGCATGGTCAAGGACTAGAAGTTACATGGATGCCTACTCACTCATCAGTGACTTCTCTATGCTGTAGTTGTATGAGTAGTTCTTTGATTTATGATGCCTCATTTGCTCACAGTAGGGTTGCTATAGTTTGACTACATATAAATATGGTCTCTAGTTATATGGATTCTTATAGTGGATGTTGGCTACAGTAGGTTCACTGTAGGAGTAAGAATATACTTATAGGGGATCTATCTGCCTTAGTAGTTGAGGAGTAGTCCTATGCGACCTAAGAGATTGAGTCCACAGGTCTATGACCACAGTAGCATGATTATGAAAAGAAATTTTCATGAGATTCATGATTGGACTCAAGCTAATTAAGTCTGGTAAATGATGGATGCTTAGGGTTTGATGAGATTTCATGACCTGCATTCTGTCAGGACTCTCGATAGAGAAACTTGATCATACAGTAACTATACCTAAGGGTTCATCTTTTTGTTCTACTAGGTTACCACTATACACTGCTAGGCATCACTGGTAGATTATGAGAATTCACTAGGATGGCTTTCGGATCAACAATCTTTATTGGGGTGAGTTAGAATTGTTTCAGTCCTTCGAAAGGAGTTTCGATGATAGAGATCATAGTATGTCTCACTACCTGATAGAATAGAATTTGAGGGGTCACACATAAAGGGAGCTCATCCTGATCAATAGCTTGGATTATAATCAAATCATCAATTAGATTTATATTTTGGATCTATTTGTAAGAGTTACAAATTTGAAAACTGCTAATTGTTAGCATCAGGAATTTTATTGCAAATATTGTAATAGAATTGGGTCTGATTAAATTATGGATTAGGTCTTAATTAATTTAAATCAGATTTAATTTTATTAAACTTGATTTAATTTAATACTAATTGAATTCAGTTATCCAAATCGAATTTGGATTTCAATCCTGATTGAATCAAGTTTGACAGCCTTTCGAATTCGATTCGATTCGAGCTCAATTTGAGCTCGATTTGGATTCAGTTTGAACCAAATTGACCATGATCCTTTGAGCCCAGGTTCTCTAGGCTTCTCTCTCTATTTGGCTGCCTAGAAAGAATAGGGGCAATAATTTTCTCATATTTTTTCCTTGGGTGCATGCGTAGGTTGTTGGGATGAGGCGCCATCTCACTTTCTGGTTAGTTAGGACTCCTTCCTAACAAGGTGTGATTTAAATTTGATTTATATCAGATCTTATCAGATAGAAATTAGTTTTGGCATGGGAAAGGAAAAGGGCTTGTGCGACAAAAATTAAGAATAGAAGGAAGGACGCACTCTTGTGTGTGTGAAAAGAAAAGGGCCACTAATAGTTGGCACCCCTCATCTCTTAGTCATCTTTTCTTATTTTGGTCTCTCTTTCTATTAAAATTAAGAAAGAGGTAAAGTCTGATTAGGAAGGGGTTGGACCTATTTTTTGTGTGACACAATAAGAAGAGAAAAAAAGAGACATGCACTAGATGAGATGTGATCTCTTCTTGCCGCCTTCTCTCTTTTAACGCCAACCCTCTCCCTTCTTCTCGACACCTCCACGCCCCATCTCCTCTACATCTGATGTGAGAGAGAGAGAGAAAGAGGAGAAAAATATATTTTTTTCTCTTCTTAGTTGTCTTGATCTGATCCAATCAGATCAGCATGATGAGATCACACAGCAGTCATGTTCTTCAAGGTGTTGAAGAAGGAGTCCAGATCCAAGCAAAAAGAGCGAGGCCTGCAAGGTGCTAACACTCTGATAACCTCAGTGCTCTGATCAAATCATCTCTATATGGATATCAATAAAGGTCGGACGCTTTCGTGGCTACATCAGAAACTCTGAGCATCCGTAGGATCTGATTTAATAGGAAGATGGAAAAGCGATTAAGGTAATCGATCTTTCCTTCTTCCTTATTTCTATTTTTCAGATCTGAATACTTTTCATGCATGTCTAAACTAGATGCTTAGGTGATTAGGATTAGATTCTTTGCATGTCATAAATTAAAATTATTTTAATTTATGCCTCCACTGTCCTGTCTTTATGAGATGAAAATTTCAGCATACCGATCACTGAGACTTTCTCCAAGTGGTGTCTGGAGCCACGTCATTTTTACATGCATGAAAAATTAATTTTCTATTTTTGATCTAAAAAATTAGATTACAAAATTATATTAGATCTAATTAATAGTGCATGAGATGTATTGGATCCTAGTTTTGCATGTGATGCATAGATCTGAAAATCATCATTGCAATCTATTTTATATGAAATATAAGATTTTTAGATCTGATCTACATGTGATGTATGATGTATGATCTTGATTAAATCATATTTATGTTAGATAATTTAATTAATGGCTGCGGATTAGATCTATTATGTAAGTCATAGTCTTTAGGGTTAATCTAGAATCATCCTGACATAAGGTTGTCCTGACATAACTTATGTTATGCTGTATGGTTATCCTAGGATGAGACTGGATTGACCGTTAATCAAAATTAAAATTATTTGATCTATAAAATGATTTAATCACACATAAATCAAATTGGTAATCGGGTCGATTATCATGAAATCGATAGCAGTTCGGCTAGTCAAGTCGATTCAATTTTTGTTTGAGTCGACTTAAGACCCTGGTGAGCCAGCTCGGTTGATTGATAAGCCGACTCAGTTGTGTGGGCTAAGGCTATGGAATTTCTGTTCATCATTGTGATGAGTCAACTCAAGTCCAAGGTGAGTTGACTAATTACTGTGGATAGAAAATTTTGTGTGAGATATAAAATATAAATTATTTATATCTAAATTTTTTTTCAATTTCTAAACAAATCATCATCATAATGCACTTAATTGAGAATTAAGATATGAATTTGAAAGATCTAAAATTGAGAATTTAAGATCAAAATTTTATTGCATAAAATATGTGATTTTGGATATGGGTTGAACAAATTAGATCGAGTGATCAAACTACAATTAGGGTCAATTGATTAGATCAGATTAATGTTGGGATGCATAGGCGATTTCATGCATGTATTTCGAAATTTTTTCAAAAAATTACAGTAGAAGATAACTAGATTAATCAAATTAATATAACATACATATGATATAATCATCAAATCAACTTACTCTAGGATCTATGACATGTTATGTTGCATATAAATCTAAAATAATCTGAAGATAAAATCAGCAAGCATGCATATGAGCAGTAGATCACATCTACTTCTAATCTGAGTTCAAAATTTCATACCTAATCATGGATCGACAATCTTTGTTCTAAGAGATATGGTAGAGAGGATCCTTGCTAGTTGCTCACAGCCACACACACATCCTGCCTCTATGAAAAATCCACTCGAAGTTTCGATCTAATCGGTCTTCTCAGGAGTGCTAGCTCACGTAAATACCTTCTTCTTGACTGATCTGGATCCTTTTTTCAAATCTCTAAAACCTTTTTAAAAATTAAAAATGATTTTTTAGAGGAGATAAAGAGGTGAAAGAAACATAGAGAAGAAAATAATTTTTTTCTAATTTATTTTCTCCTCCCAAACCTTTAGAACCAAAAATCTGAAATTCAGATTTTTGCGCACACCCTAAGAGAGAGGACCCTCCTCTCTATCTTTCACATCATGAACCATGCCCAAACTTCTACCACATGAAGAGCTCTCTTCTGGTATCTTACACATAAAAAATAAACCATAAAAGCCCCTTTTATAGGCATGTAAAGAGGTGGCGTGAAGAGTCCTAGTGATCCTGGACTCTTACAGGATTCTACCTCCCTTCACAATTCCATATCTAGAAATATGCCAAAAAAATATGGGACACCTCTTTTCATATTCTTTCATAATAAATTAGTTCTCTATCTGATCTCTCATAAAACTTCTCCTCAAAATGTCACACATATAAGAAGAAAAAAATTTATTTGTGTGGAGAGATTGATCTAGATGAGAATAGATTCTCCTAATAAGAAATATTTTGAAATCTAATTTTAGCACCTTCCTTTTATTAAAACTAAATTAGATTTAGATGTGAGATAGATAAGGGAAAGGACTCTTTGGTGTGAAAAAATCTCATAGAAAATAATTTTTTGTGTGGAGATATATAGCATGCAATCTGGATTGGTGCATGAAGAAGAGTCCTATTCCAATAAGAACTCTAAGTTTCCTTATTTGGATCCAAATCAAATCACATTTAATTTAGTCTAAATAAAATATATAAAATCTAATCTAATTAGATTTATAAATTTTTAACCAAATCTTAATCAAATTAAAAATTAATTGAACCAAAATTCTGATCAAATCAGGGATAATTCTCCCTTAGCGATTAGGTCATCTCATAATCTAATCGGATCAACCCTAATTGAATCTAATTCAATTAGATTTTATTTAATCATCTTTTCTTAATAAAATTATTAATATTAAAAATTTAATTACTAATTAATTTTTTATTAATTTACTAACACTTGATAAATTAATTTATTATAATTTTTGTATAAGGTTAACCATCAATCGAATTGATGATTAAACCCTTGAACAATTCTCAATCGTTGATCAGCCACATGATCAGTCAGAAACTTTTTTTAAGTGTGACCCCATAGGTTCAAACCTAAGTCGATAGTATAAGAATACCTTTCTAAATCAATCGATGTAACCATCTAGTAATGATGACCCGACGTCCGAATAGGTCGAATGATGGTGAAGCAACATTTAGAAACCTATTGGTGTATGGTTACCGTATAATTCATCTCTTTGACCCTAATGCTCGAGGATGACTTAAGATTTAACTGTCAATCATAGATAAGTTATCCATATTATATTTTAATCTTTTTCAAGTCCATCATATAGATTATCCAGGTCCAGGTTTTGCTAAATTGAAATACACTGATGCATATCTCCTACTAATTTAGAAGGATCAATCCCATCTTGACTCATGCACTGACTTGACAAGTACTTGACTATACCCAAAAATCTTTCATTATTAAGTTAGAAACTCAATTAGTCTGATATCAAAGTACAGTGAGTTGCTTGCAAGTCACCGTAGTGATCTCAGGTCGGAGAGAGACTTATACCCATACTTTTCGCGAGCTATCCTTGACAGCTAAGTGCTCTGCAATTGGTCACATTCAGTGATGATGTACTCCTATATCTCACCTGCATGCTATACCAGTATTTTTATATCATTTGGTTATGAGGACAACCAATGCATATGACATACAATGACCTACACTTGATATCACTATCGTCCTAATAATAGCGTATTGTTTGGTCGCAAACATACTACGCAATAAATCCTCCTTTATCGATCTAAGTAGTCCTAAAGATTTCATCACAACATAGGAGTTCGTTAGAAGATGTATCCTTATAATGAAAAATATCAAATAATTTTTATTATTTATCAATTCATATATATTTATAATTAGCACAATCATTAAATGATTGGCTTTAAGACACAATTTTCAACAACTTCCACTTGGACTAAAGCCAATCAGTATATTATCACATATCCATCTTCAATTTATCATCTCAGAACTCTTAGATACCGAGACTTTAGTAAAATGGGTCGGTCACATTCTCCTTTCTGTCAATCTTCTAAAGATTGACGTTACCTTTATAGATTTTGCTGAATAAAGTGGTAGCGATGCAGAATCTCTGGTAAGCTAATGGAACTTCGGCTCTTTGGCATGAGCTATGGCTCTGGTACTGTACAATACAACAGGACCATCATCGGAGGGTGCCACTCCTAGCTTGTCAGTGAACCTATACAATCACATAGCTTCGTTGCAAGCATCGAATATTACAATGCATCATGCCTCGCAATTTAAATTTGGCTATATTTTTTTGCTTGGAACCTTTCCAATAGATTGCTCTATTATTTAGGATAAGGATGTATTCTGATACATTCTTGCTATTATTATGTCCAACTAAAAACTGGAGTCATACTCCACAAGTGTTAAGTCAGATTCTCTATAACCAAATCATCGATCCTTATCCCTAGAATGAGAGATGCTTTTTTCAAATTCTTTATAAAGAATGAGAGATGCTTTTTTCAAATTCTTTATGAAGAATTATAACAATAGCGAAATCTTTATTTTCTATAATATAAAGAATATCATTCTCGATTAAGAAAATTTTATTCACATACAGGATAAGAAATATGCTCATAGAACTATTAACCCATTTGTATTTGCAAGATTCTTCTTCATTCTCAATGAAGCCATGCATTTTGATCACTTATCAAATGCACGTTTCAACTCTAAAATATTTAGCATTGCCATAAGAGAAAATATCTTGTTATAGTCAATACCATAATGTTGATAATATCTTTAGGCAATCAGATAAAGTTTGTAGATCTCTACCTTCTCATCTGCGCTACTCTGATCCTATTGGAGATCCACTTACACTCTATGGGCATTACCCCTTTGAGTGGATCAACGAGTGTCCATACACCGTTGATCTTCATGGACTCCATTTCGGATCTATGACTCCAAGCCATTATTCAGAGTCGAACCTCTGTATGGCATCCATATAGATGATCAGATCCTTGTTATTCTCATCGAGTTCAACAAGTTCATGTCTCGGATCTAGATACCGAAGTATCTATCTGACGGACGCGGTACTCTACCGGATCTCCTTAGTGGTGCCTTTACAATGGATTCCAAATTTGATCTAATCAAATCCAGTTTTATGATTTTACTTGATTGTATCGGTTCTTCTACTTATCGAACTTCATAAGTTTCACATTAAAGACATCAATACCTTCACCAAGGTACTCTCTTTCTAAAAAGAATGCCGAACAACTCTTGTTCTTTAGTATGGTAGAAGTTATATCTCCTAGATTCTTTGGGATTATCCTACAAAATAATATAAATATAGGATTGGGATCTAAGCTAATCAGTCTGCAAATGCTTGACATAAAACAAACACTCTCAAATCTTAAGATAAGAGAATATCGGCTTACATCTAGTCCATATCTCATATCGAATCCTTGCGACTGATTAGTTTAAAATCTAGTTCAAAATATGACAAATAGTCTTAAGAGTATAATCTTAAAAAAAGACTGACAGACTTGCAAATCCCATCATGGATCAAACTATGTCTAACAAAGTCAATTTCAATAAGAGAGAATCCTTATTCTCTTCTAGATTTGTCAAAAACTCATCGGAAGGGCATTCTCCTCTTTGGTCTGACCAAAGAGTTTCAATGTCTTTTCAGTTTATTTCTCTACCTTATTATAAAATTATTTAAACTTTTCAAATAATCTAAATTTATGACAAATATGTTTGTAGATCCAATACATCAGTATGTATCAGATTCAAAACATCATTGGCTCGTTCACCTTTTCTAACAAAAGAAGACTTGGTCATCTTATTAAGGAGATAGAATTAACAGGTTGACAATGATTCACAATCATTGACTTCGAGAATTATCACCTGTTGATCCTATTCTTATTTATATGATCGAGCCTAAATTGCTAAAGATAGACTTTCATGACATTATCTACTTTAGGGAGTTTGTTTGATTGTGTACAATACACTAACAGGCTGTGACTATGCATAAATATCATTTCTTAATTTTTTTATATAATTTTGATATCATTCATAATGATATCATAAAATCATTAGACAATAGTGACAATCACTAAAATAATATTGTTGGAATTAAAAATAAGTTCGACGATTTCTAAAATCAAAATTAGAACATAACTTTCAATTTCAATATTTAGGAACCTCTTGCTATTTTCAAACTTTCTACTAATCTGAAATTATTGCAACAATATTCATGGACTTTCAATATCCAATATCCAGATAGTAGATAGAGAAATCACAAGGTGTTATCATATAAATACCTTGTTCAGCAATCTTTTGCTGATTTCTCTTCCTTAGCCTGTTCAGATCAAGAGACTCTGTCAAATCAGATTAACCTTAGATTCTTTTGTCAGTTCGGACTCATTAGCCCAAGTATAACTCTTTTATACCTTTTTTTTAAAAAAAATTATTGTCTCATTGAAGACATATCTTCAGAGATGCGAAAGAACTCCTTCAATATTTGAAGAATTTTCTCTCACCGAGCATCATCAAATTTATAACTAAATTTATGTTCTTTGCTGCTCCCAATAACACCACATAGTGATATAATTATTTAACCACTTTTGATAAGTGCCTTTGATCGCATCACATGTATTGAAAGTGAAAACTTTAGGTGCTGGATCCATAATCATATTTAGGATCCATTCATGCTCTAGAACTATTTGCAACTTTTGATACTAATTATTGAAGTTAGGTCCTATAAATCAGTCATTATCAAACAGTGAATGGAGCAACGGACATCTAGCCATAACTAAAGAGAAACACGAGACCTCTATATTTATGAATTGATTCAGCCTAAAGATTTGGACTTTAGTCTAAAGATTCTCTCACTATTTTATATGAATTAATAACTTCTACCTCCAATTCGAAGAATTATCTTAATTTCTTAGCAGGTACTAGAATCCATACAGACTGCATACAAGCTTGAGGATGGCTCGATCAACCCATATGTATCTATGGATAGATTTTTAACCAATTATTTTTTCAAATAATTTTTAAGAATTAGTTCTATCCTAAATTTTATTTCAGTAGGCGATAGACCTCCACTGAAAATTTTGGTTAGGTCAAATCATTAACATGAACCTACTCAGTGTTTCTAACTAATGAATGATCAGATCCGAGGATGACTCGATCAACAGAACCATCATCAAATGGTATAATAGAATCATTATATAATGAATGATAATTCCATCATTCAGAGAGAACATCAGATTGATGGTGCCTGCAATATCGATCAAAAATAATGGACCTATTATCATTCACCTTAATGGGAGGCTATGATCTAGTTATCCTCATAACTAGCTCATTTTAAGAATCTAATAATTTAAAAAATTTTAATCAATTTAGAAAAGAGATGAAAAGAGTTTAACCAGTAAACCACAATCCTCCTACTGACTTCACCAAGTCATTAAATTGGATTAGGATCATGTTGGTCGAACAGGCACCTAGATTAGTCATACTGATCAACCTTAATGACATAGATCAACTCGAATCACTTAGCGATCTAATCAGGACATCATCCACTAAATTGACTAGATAAGTGAGATCGATGGGAGGGTCTGCTAAGCTTGCCTTAGGCACCATCGAAATGGTCAGGTAAGCCGCTCTCAATTAAAAATTATTGATCAAAATGCTAAACTTATCTTAGACACCAATTGGTTAATTAGTTTTAATTTGACCAACCTAATGATTTAGATTCAACCACTGAGCTATAGTCAAGGTTTATTTGGTCTAATCAAAGATATGAACTTGACCATCTACAACTATTGTATTGATTCTAGAGAAATCTTGATTTTAATCTAATTCAATATTTGGTTAGATTTAATCAATTTCTCTAGTTAGTCCATTAATATTTTGATTCTAACCTTAGATCTAACTCAATTAAGCGGATCTGATCTAACTAACCCATGCCCCCATGTTTTATGCGAATATCATTAGATCTTAAATCATAATTCTAGATCTAATCGATTTCATACTTAATTCTCAATTAAGTTTTGCATCAATATGGTTAAGATTTTAAAAATAATTTTCATATGTAAATCATAAACTTTTTATGATTTTAAATTAAAATAATTTTGAGTAAATAAGATTAGATGTAACTAACTTCTTCACAACTTGCATCACATACAACAACACCTAGGGTTTCAAGATCTAGGATTTTGCAAGAAAGTAAGTTTTCTTCTTTTGCTTTCTTCTTCATGGGAAGAGAGGGCCTTTAAACCCTTCTTGCTTCTATGATCGGATGATCTAGTGATCAATCCAATCCAAATACTTGCTAATCGGATCATCTAATCTAATCACATATCATACATACTTAAATTTAGATCTAATCTAAATTATATTAGATCTGATTATAATCTTAGATCATATCTAAATCAGATTAAAAATATCATATACATGATATAAAATAGATTTTATCAAGGATCAACACAAATGAGGACAACATTTTCACTGTAAGGGATAAACCCTACAGCAGGACAACCTTATGTCAGTTTATACGATCAATCATTAATTAAATTTAGATCAAAATATCACATATCAGATCTAAATAAAATTAAAATTCAGATTTAATATGCACATAAATCATGTCATAACGAACCTAGCTCTGATACTACTATTGGGATGCATAGGCGATTTCATACATGTATTTCAAAATTTTTTCAAAAAATTACAGCAGAAGATAATTAGATTAATCAAATTAATTTAATATATATATGATCTAATTATCAAATTAACCTACTCTAGATCTATGACATGTTATGTTGCATATAAAATCTGAAATAATTCGAAGATAAAATCAGTATGCATGCATATGAGCAGTAGATCATATTTACTTCTAATCTGAGTTTAAAATTTTATACCTGATCACAGATTGATGATCTCTACTTCTAAGAGATATGGTGGAGAGGATCCTTGCTGGTTGTTTATAGCTATATACATGTCCGGTCTCTACGAAAAATTCACTCAAAGCCTCGATCTGATCGGTCTTCTCAGGAGTGCTAGCTCGCGCGAAGATCTTCTTCTTGGCTAATCTGGATCCTTTCTTCAAATCTCTAGAATCTTTCTAGAGGTTAAAGATGATCTTCTATAGGAGATGAAGAGAAAAAATAAAGATGGAGAAGAAAATAATTTTTTTCTAATTTATTTCCTTCTCTCAAACCCTTAGAACCAAAATTCTAAAATTTAAATTTTTGCGCACACCCCAAGAGAGAGGACCCTCCTCTTTATCTTTCACACCATAAACCATGCCTAAACTTCTACCATGTGAAGAGATCTCTTTTGGTATCTTATACATAAAAAAGAAACTACAAAAGTCCCTTTTATAGGCATATAAAGGGGTGGGGTGAAGAGTCCTAGTGATCTTGGACTCTTATAGGATTCTGCCTCCCTTCATAATTCTATATCTAAAATATATCAAAAAAATATGGAATATCTCTTATCATATTTTTTTACAATAAATCAGTACTCTAACTAATCTTTCACAAAAAATATCCTCAAAATATATCACATATAAGGAGAAAAAAATTTATTGGCATGGAGAGGTTGATCTAGATGAGAACAGATTCTCCTGATAAGAAATATTTTAAAATCTAATTTTAGAACCTTCATCTTATCAAAACTAAATTAGATTTGGATGTGAGATAGATAAGGAAAAAGACTCTTTATTGTGAAAAAATCTTACACAAAATAATTTTGTGTGCGGAGATATATGGCATGCAATCTAGGTTAGCGTAGGGAGAAAAGTCTTATCCCAATAAGGACTCCAAGTTTCCTTATTTAGATCCAAACCAAATCATATCTGATTTAGTCCAAATAAAATATATAAAATCTAATATAATTAGATTTATAAATTTTTAACTAAATTTTAATCAAATTAAAAATTGATTGAACTAAATTCTGATCAAATCAGAGATAATTCTCCCTTAGTGATTAGGTCATCTCATAATCTAATCGGGTTAAACCTAATTGAATCTAATTCAATTATATTTTATTTAATCCTCTTTACTCAATCAAATTAAATTAATTAATAATTTAATTAATAATTAATTTTTTATTAATTTACTAATACTTGATGAATTAGTTTATTATAACTTTTGCATAAGATTAACCATCAATCGAATTGACGATTAAGTCCTTGAACGATTCTCAATCGTTGATCAGCCACATGATCAGTTAGAAATTTTTTTTGAGTGTGATCCTATAGGTTTGAATCTAAGCTGATAGCATAGGAATACCTTTCTGAATCAATCGATGTAACCATCTAGCAATGATGATCCAATGTCCGGATAGATCGAATGATGGTGAAGCAACAATCAAGAACCTATTGGCATATGGTTACCGTATAATTCTTCTCTTTGACCCTAATACTTGAGGATGATCTAAAATTTAACTGTTAATTCTAGATAAGTCATCCATATTATATTTTAATCTTTTTCAAATCCATCACATGGATTATCCGGGTCCAGATTTTGCTAAATTAAAATACACTGATGCATATCTCCTACTAACTCGGAGGGGTCAATCCCATCTTGACTCACACACCGACTTAACAAATATTTGACTATACCTAAAATCTTTCATTACTGAATTAGAAACTTAGTTAGTCTGACACCAAAATATAATGAGTTGCTTGCAAGTCACTGTGATAATCTCATGTTGGAAGGACACTTATACCCATACCCTTCGTGAGCTATCCTTGACAGCAGAGTGCTTCGTAGTTGGTCACATTTTGAGATGATATACTCCTACATCTCACTTGCATGCCATACTAGTATCTCTATACCATTTGGTTACGAAGACAACCAACGCATATGGCACACAATGACCTACACTTGATATCACTATCATCCTAGTAATAGTTGTTGGGAATAGTGTCCCAAAGCCAATCGTCAGCCTGTTGATGGTTGTGCTCATTTTTTATATATGTACATAATTATGAATTAATAAAAATTATTTTAGTATTTTTCATCACAAAATATTTCATCTTCTAATGAACTCCTATATTGTGGTGAAGTCCTTAGGACTATTTAGACTCGACAAAGGAGGATTTGTCGTTTAGTCCTTAAATCTGTTCGTGACCAAATGATACGTTGTTACCAAGGACGACAATATTTATCAAGCATAGGTCGTTGTGTGCCATATAGGTTGGTTGTCCTTTTAACCAATGAGTGTGGAGACACTGGTATGGCATACAGGTGAGATGTAAGGTACATCTGCACTGAACGTGACTGACTCCGGAGCTATTTCTGTTGTCAAGATTTGCTCCGATGGGATATGGGTATAAATGTCCTTCCGACTTGAGACCACCATGGTGACTTGCAAGCAACTCACTGCACTTAGGCACTGGACTACCTGAATTTTTAATTCAGTGACGGAAGGCTGCTGGGTGTAGTCAAGTACTTGACTTGTCGGTGCGTGTGTCAAGATGGGATTGACCACTCCAGTTTAGGAGCTGTGTACAATCGTGTTTCAATTTAACAAAACCTTGATCAGGGTAGTCTCTGTGAGGAGTCACAAGACTGTTTGAGTTGAGCATGATTCGGATGATCTAATCAGGGTGGACATTTTAACCCTGAGTCGTCCTAAACACAGAGGTCAAAAGGATGAATTATAAAGTAACCATATTCATGTAGGTTCTGAGTGTTGCGATTGCAACTCTTCGACCTATCCAGACATCGGGTACCATTGCTAGATGGTCACTTCGATTAGTACAGGAATTGGTTCCTGTGCTACCGGCTTAGGTTCGAACCTGCGGGGTCACACACATTAGAGGTTCCTATCTGATCTGATGACTGATGTAGAATCCTATATGTTTGAGACTCAGTGATCAAGAATCAGGATTCTCTGATCATGAGTTCCACACATTATGGGTACCGGGGTCAAGAGTACCACTGGTTGGGACTTTTCGATCAGGGTTAAATATCAATGAATTTTGATGCCCGATTGCCCATCGGATTTGGACTCAGTATTTATGAGAGGTTTAATTAGTGATTTGATCACTAATTAACTCAATTTAATTAAGTAATTATTTTTGGATCAAGTCCAATTGAATTGGATTCAGTTGGGTTTGACCCGATTAGGTTAAGAGTTGACCTAATTGTTGAGATGGTTTGGTCCCTGATTTGATCAGGGGTTGGACTTAGTCAATTTCTGATTTGATTAGGATTTTATTGAGTCTAATTAAGCTTAATTTAGTTTATTTAAATTAGTCTAATTGGACCTAAATTATTTGGTTCAATTAGGTTGGTTTAAATAATTAAACCACCTTGACCCAATCTCCATGCGCCACCTCACTTCCATTGCACCCATTTGAATTCATGAGAAGGAACTTCTCATGAATTATTTCCTCACACCAAGCCCTCTCCACGTTCCACTTTGATGTGCCATATGAATGGATAAGGATGATTGGTTGGCCATTCAAATTCAAAATAAAGTTTGAATTTGAATGGGCAATCAATCTTTGCACCTTATCCCTTTTTATACACCCCATTTATTACATGAGAAAAAGTTTCTCATGAAATCACTCCATGCACAATTTAAGCCATACCTCACACCTTTAGTGGATAAGGGATGAGTTGGTGTCCATTTGAATTCAAATTTGATTTGAATTCAAATGTGCAATTACTCATCATTAGCCTTTCTTTTGGATAAGATGTTTGACGTTGTTATAAAAGGAGGAGAAGAGTGGGGCATGCAAGAAGAAGATTTTTGGAGAAAAATTTTGGGATGTGAGGAAGTCTTGTGCGTGAGAAGGAAATCCATATCCTTCCAAGAGAAAAAGAAAGAAAAAAAAAAAAGTGGGTGCAAGATTTTCGGTGAGTTCCCTAGAGTTTTAGCCTGGGGTTCAGAAAGTGAGAAAGTGACCTACGAGTGTCGTGAGCCCACAAAATCTCAAGAAGATCTTCAACATCCTCTCAAACATGTCTGTTGATAATCCAGAGCATCCGAATAATCGACAAACATCGATCGAAGGAGTTCGATCAGCATCGATCGTCAAAAGGCTCTACAACGAGCTAGCACTCATGAGGAGTCGATCAGATCGGGAGCTTCGTGTGGATGATCCGTAGAGGCCAGACATGCTGTGTGACTGCATCACGATGATCAGACTCTCCCGACGGTGATCAGATTCCGGCGATCTACTATTCGCACAAAGATATTGTGTTCTGAACACATTACAGTAAAGTGTTTACTGTTCGAATTTGAATTTCAAATTTAAATGCATGCATGCTATATATTATATTTAGATCCTAATGTAGAGTAAATTTATATTAATTAATTAGATTAATTAATATTTTTTCACTATAAAATCATAATTTAAAAAAAATTTAAAATTATCATTTTACCCCTGCACTGAATTTCCCACACATGGTATCAGAGCGGATTCTTAGATATGATATATATATTTGCATGCGTAGATTAAGTTGTAATCTAAAAGTTTAAATTTGAAATTTGAAATTCAAAATTTGAAATTTGAATTTTGAAAGTTGTTCGAAATTCAAAATTCAAAAATTTGAAATTCAAAATTTGAAATTTGAATTTTGAAATTCAAATTCAAAATTCAAAAATTTAAAATTCAAAATTTGAAATTTAAAATTTGAAATTTGATTGAAATTTCAAATTTGAAATTCAAAATTTAAAATTCAAAATTTAAAATTCAAAAATTTGAAATTTGAAATTTAAAATTTGTTTAAAATTTGAAATTCAAAATTTAAAATTTAAAATTTAAAATTTAAATTTTAAAATTGGTATATTTAGATATACTTGATCCAAGTAGCAAGTAATCGAATTGGGTTGGTTGCCATGGCCGTCCGGTCATAGGAGAAAAGTAGAGTTTAAAGGCCCTCTCCTCTCATTCGATGGGGTCTCCTATGGCGGTAGGGGTGCCGCTGCAATTATATCCCATGCAGATGAAGCAGTGAAAGGAATTAATTGTAAAGGTTCAATTGTGAAATTTATCATGAATATGTTAGATTAGATCTAAAGGAATATTCATGATTTATTTTGACTGAGTTATTTTCTATTATGTAATTAGCAATAGGATTGCTATTTATGAAATGTGCTGATCTATTTGTGAAATGAGTCAACATATTTGGTGAATAGAAAATAAAATCTTTCAAATTTAAAAATTATTTTTGAAATACCAAACCCTGACCCATCAGTCCAAATACTTAATTAAAAGAATTAAGTGTTGTCTAGTAGGTCTAGAATTATGAATTAAGACCTAAGATAATTGTATAAACTTATGGGTCAATGGGTTAGATGGATTAGATCCATAATTGGGTTAGACCTAAGATTAGCTTAAAGAAATAGACTAAATTAGAGTAATTGGTCAAATCTAATCAAAAGTTGAATTAGATTAGGTCAAGGATACTCTAGACTCAACTCCAATAGTTGTAGTTGAATGGGTCCATGTCTTTAACTAGACCAAGATAGACTTAATTCATGGCTATGCGGTAGAACCCTATTTACTAAGTTGATCAAATTAAAACTAATGAACCGGTTGGTGTCTAAGGTAAGTTTGCTATTTTGATCAGTGGTTTTTAAGTGGGAGCTACTCGCAGTGATTCGATCTCTGACGAGTTAATGGCTTATCCCCACCACTGATCTCACTTACCTAGCCAACCTGGTGAATTAGGTTTTGATTAGATCACTTGGTGATTAGGGCTCACCCATGTCATTAGGTAAATCAGTTTGACTGATTTAGGTGCTCTTAATGCCAGTTTATTAAATCTTTTTTAATCTGACTTGGTGAAGTCAGTGGGAGGATTGAAATTGGCTGGATATTTTCTTCTCATCTATCCTTTAATAAAATCCTCAAAAATTATTAGGTCCCTAAAAATGATTAAGTTATATTGATAACTAAGTCATAGCCTCCCATTAAGTGAGTGATAATGAGTACATTAGTTTAATAATCATTGGAGGCCCAAAGGCCTGGTGCTTATTGACTAATGGAATTATCATTCATAATATGATAATTTGGTTTGAGTCTTTCTGATGGTGGTCAGGTTGGCCGACCAAAGTCGGGCCTGATCATTTATTGGTCCAATTCACCAAATCAAATCATGTTAATGGTTGGACCTAACCAGATCTTTTCAGTGGAGGCCAAAGCCTATTGATTAGGTTCTGCGGCAAAATCAATTACTAAAAGTTGTTTAGAGAAACAACTGGTTATGAACCTACCCATAGATGCACATGGGTTGACCAACCAAAGTTGGACTCGTGTGTAGTCTGTGTGGATTCTAGTACCGACTAAGAAATTAAAGTAATTCCTCGAATTGGAGGTTGAGGCTACTAGTTCGTAAAAATACTGGAAAAAACTTTAGACTAAAGTCCAAGTCTTTAGTATTTATAATTTATGTACTAGTAGAGGTCTGATTTTTCTTTATGCAGCTATGGCCACTATCTTGTCCCTCCGATCATTATTAGATAATGACAAGCTCATGGGATCTAATTTCGATAGCTGGTGTCAAAAATTAAAAATCGTCCTTGAGCATGAGCGGATCCTTTATGTAGTAACGGATCCGGCACCTGAGGAGCCAGCCCCGAACGTTAGAGGGACGGTCCGAGACACTTACTAGAAGTGGCTCAACCACCGCACCACCGTTGGTGCATTATGCTGGCGGCAATGAATGATGAGTTCAGCCGCAGGTTCGAGAATGCCCAGCCATAGGAGAGCTATTTCAAAAACAAACTAAATATTAGCCTGCCTGAACTGTTGAATATGCTCAAAACAATAGAGAGCTATTTCAAAAATGAAAAGGCTCTAGTTCTTCTTATAGATAAGATCAACAAGAAGAAAGGCAAGAAGGATTTTAAGAAAAAGTTGAACCTTAAGGCTAACATCTCTAAGAAGAAGGTGAAGAAGATCTCCACCAAAGATACTTGCTATCACTGCAGCAAGGACGGATATTGAAAGAGAAATTATAAGGAATACCTTGCAACTGTGAAATATAAGGGAGCAAATGTTGCTAAAAGTTTGTATATGATACAAACAAACTTATTATTAAGTACTTCAATTTCAGATTCTTGAGTATTGGATACCTCCTGTGGCTCACACCTTTGCAAATCATTGTAAGGTTTGTAAAAAATAAAGAATCTAAGTAAAGATAACTTCGAGCTGTTTGGTGCTAGTGGAGAGTCCATTCAGATTGAAGCCGTGAGAATCAAGATCTTAAAGTTATATTTGGATAAAATTTTGGAGCTGAAGATCTATTATTATATTTTAAAAATTATTAAAAATATTATTTTCATACCCTTGTTATTAGAATAAGATTTTAAAATAAAATCTAAGAATAATGGTTGTTCTATCTATTTTTCTAATAAATTTTATGAAAATACTTTTATTGATAATGATCTTCTATTCCTAATCACTTAGTGATAATATACTTCATGTTGATAATATGAAGAAAAAAAAGAGAGAGGATGTGAATGTCACATACCTCTGGTGCTACCGACTTGGTCATATAAATGAGTCAAGAATTAACAAGTTATACAAAAATAAATTCTTTGATCCTTATGATTTTGAATCATATGAAACTTGTGAATCTTATCTCATGGATAAAATGACCAAGACTCCATTTACTTGACATAGAGAAAGGGCAAGTGACGTTTTGGACCTTGTACATACGATGTTTATGGTCTAATATTGACTCAAGTCAGAGGTGGATACTCCTACTTCATCACATTTACTGATGATAAGTTTAAGTATGGATATATGTATTTAATAAAATATAAATCTGAAGTCTTTGACAAGTTTAAAGAGTATCAAAGAATACTTAAGAAACAAACTGATAAAAGTATTAAAGCTCTTCGATCTGATCGAGGAAGAGAATATTTGACTAGTGAGTTTCTTGATCATTTAAAACAAAATAGTATTCTCTCTCAGTAGATACCTCCTTACACTCTACAATTAAATAGTATTGTGGAAAAGAGGAATCGCACCTTATTAGATATGGTGCGATCCATGATGTGTTTCATGGACCTTCCAATCTCTTTTTGGGGATTTGCTCTCGAAGTCGCAGTGTATATGTTGAACAAAGTGCCATCAAAGTCTATCTCTAGCACTCCATATGAGATATAAAAAGGAAAGAGGTCCAATATTAAACACCTTAAGATTTGGGTTTGTCTAGCTTATTTAAAAAATATTGATGGACATAAGCTTAGTGCTAGATTAGAAAAATACAGGTTTGTGGTTATCCTAAGGAGAGTATAGGATACTACTTCTACTGCTCTGCTCAACAAAAGGTGTTTGTTGGTAGGCATGCCATTTTTTTGAAGAAAGAGTTCATCCAAGAAGGGGGTAGTGGGAGGTCTGTTGAACTTAAGAAACTTCAAAACCTACAATCTATCCAGAATTCACAAGCTGACTCTCAACCAGATATGCTCATTATATTGAGGCACAGCCACTACACACACCTCCTCTCCGAAGATCAAGTAGAGTATGTAATGTACCACTCAGATATGGATTTGTCATTGAAAATGACAACACATCCTACATCATTGAGAATGATGATCCTACGATCTATTCCGAAGCTATCATGAGTAGTGACTCTGACAAATAGCTTAATGTCATGAAATCTGAAATGGACTCTATTTTACCAACCAAGTTTGGACTTTGGTTGATGCACCTGAGGGTGTGACCCCAATAGGCTGTAAATGGATCTTTAAGAAGAAGATTAGAGTAGATGGCTAGGTAGAGACTGTTGGGTTTCAGTGATGCAGCAAAATATAATTTCAAAAATTTTTACATGCATTCAATAATTAAAAATAAAGTTTAATATTTAAACTAGTCTATTGGAACACAAAAGCCATAGAAACACCTTGATGATTGCAATCAAATATCATAAGTATACATAACAAGAGAAGATCAGAAGTTATATACCATCATGAAGATCATGAACTGGTAATCTTGAGACCTCCATGAGACTCCAAAGTAGAAGCCCTCCAATGGTGATCCACATGAGATTGATCAAGGCCCTTCCCAATTTGATATGGTGCTGCAACTTTCTTCGCAAGCTTGCTGCCGATCGTCTTTCGCAAGAATAGGTTACATCATTACTTGTATGCCTTCAAGACCTCCACTATAACCTCTCTTGAAACCTTTCCTCAAAAGATCTCACCACATAAAATTCAGATTATATGTTCAACACATGAACAATCTGATTTTAGGACAAGCATTTCATACTTTTCTTTTTCTCTCTTCTCTTCCTTTCTATTTTTCTTTCCCTCTTTTCCTTGTCTTTATCTAGATTTTTTCTATCATTTTCCTCTCCATTTCTATGCCTATTCTCAACCTAATTTGGCACATTAAACCTGGTTGTAGCACCCCCTTTTTATAGAAAATAAAGGGCGACACCATGGGACGCCAACTCTTGGCATCCCTTATTCCTTACACACAAAAGATAATTTTTTTCATGGAATCCAAAGGGATGGCATGGAATCAGAAGAGATTGACCAGTAGAAGGACTCTTCCTCTGCTAAGAAAAAATATAATGCCAGCTCTTGGCGCATGGGAAAAGGAAATGATGCGAGAAATTCAAGAGTCCTATACATTAAGGACTCTTCCATATACAATGTATACATGTGGCATCCCATTTATTTTATGGCATTTAAATTCCTTATAAAAGGACTCCTTCTTATCCATGCCCATAATCTCAAGGGCCATCCCATAATGCGAGGAATTAAAAAGGGACGCATACTCTCGATAAGAAATTTAAGATACCACGTTAAGAAGGACTCTTCCTTCTTAACACCAAAATAAATGAGGCGTGCCATTTTTTCTTGCATGGTGAATGGTGTGGAGGAGGTTTATTCACATAAAATTCTTTCATTAAAAATTAGATATACCACCTATTAATTAGATGGTTCAAATCCAATCCCATTAGGTCAAGGCAACTAGCTTAGATTAGCACAAACACCTTTGCACTGAACCTAATTGGGAACTTGGGTTAATTCATGTGCTAGCAATTCAATTAACCCATTGAATTTATAATAAATCTAAATAGATAAGATCAAGACCAAATCTCTATTGTGTGTGATCCATTAGGTTTAAAGTCTAGACAGCAGTGGATCCAAACTTATGACATAACCCTAATCCGATTAGATTAGGTCAGCTCAAGAGCCCAAATCAACTAGGACTCTTCCTAATTAATTTTTGAATTAAACTCTTTTAATTTTGATGAGTCCACAAGTCAAGATTGATGTCTAGCAATATGTCATGATTATCTAAAAAATTTAAAATTTGATAAAAATATCAAAATTATCCTTTCGTGTTGAGTTACCGTGCAATTCAATCGTTCGATTACACAACATCCCAAAAAGACCATGGGCATGAAAATATATCAAACCTAAATATCTATCTATATGTATCTCGATCTAATGATGATGACTCAATGAATGAATCAGTAAAAATCTTTTCTACTGTTCATTCCTGCTCTGGCCAGAGACTCTCAGAGTCATCATCCTATGAGATCACATAGGATGTTCTCTCCTCCTACAAGGAGTGATCAATTTTTTATTGACCACTCACAATCTTCATGCACACTTCGCTATATCCAGAATATTCTATACACATCTCAAAGTGGTGTACTAAGAAATAAACTAAAGTAAGGATCCATATACATAAGGTACCATGGTGATCTCAAATCAGAGGATCACTTGCACCACTCCCACGAGAGAACCATCTGTTGACATACTATAAGGCTCCATCAGATGTTCTTTCTGTGGGTCAGTTCAGTAAACTCATTCTCTAATAAGCACTTACATCTTTGCATTAGTGTCAACACACAAGTAATTGTGAGTCAACCATCCTCTCCATCGAGCATATATAGATGTACCAGTCTTATTGGTATCATCGATCTCCGACTTGATGATCCAACGGCTAAAAATATTTTAAATTGAGATTATCAAGATTTTAGGTCTCACTGGTATGATCTCATCATGGCCCTAAATTCATTGTCCTAATCTATGTGATTTATCATAATCATAAAAATATGATGCAGCATATGATAAAACATAATACCTTATAAATAAAATAACTAACATCATGCAAATGAGTAGGAAGATATCACAGAAAAGTTTCTTTGCATCACCATGCGATTGGCTTGTAGGGTACTATTCTTTCAATCTTTCACTTGCACTAAAGTCAATCGCCCCTATACTTGATGCCCATGCAATCAAGGTGACAATTACACTACTACTGTGTAAGGCTTAGTGAACTGATCCATTATGATATTCTTAATATTATCTCATTTTATGAATAAAATTATGAATGAGGTGAAAATGCTTATGATATACGTGGGTACCTAGTAAGACCACACCCAACTCAGTGATGAACCCTTTCATCAGGCAATTTTTTTTAGCAATCTTTGCTAATAGCATTTAACTGAGTTTAACACAGTTTGCTATTTGAAACTTTTTTAATTCACTACTCTTCTAGTACTTCTCAAGTACTTTAAGAATATTTTTTATAGTTTTCATAAGATCCTATCATGGATGTGCCTGAAATCAACGATTATGCATATGGCATAAACCACATCAAGGGAGGTACATTGAATATATGGATAAGTAAACTCCTTTACACTCATTTATGTTGAATTCTTTCAACATAAATTTTATATACCTAGACTGGGACAAGTCCAGCATCCACTTACATTTATCCCTATAGATGACTAGTATATTGGATGCTTAACCCAAGTCTTTTTCTATGAAAACTTTTTTTTGATAAGCATATCATTGATTGAGTGCAATATCGGGGCTACCTTCTCAATATACTGTATGTCACCTACATACATAACTAAGAAGTTAGTGGAACTCCCACTTATCTTCTTGCATACATACATGGTTCATCTATATTTGATAAAGTCAAATATTTTGACTATCTCATCAAAAATAGAAATACCTACTCCTCAATACCTGCTTTTAGTCCATAAATGCATTTGCCCTTCCACTAGAGACAAATTCTCTAGATGGTGTGTGGCAACAGCAAAAATCTGGATTGACATCCCTGATAATAACCTATTGGGTCATACCCATAGGTGCTTCAACCATAGTCCATACTTGGTTGATATACAGAGAATCCATTTCGAATATCATAGTTTCAAGCCATCTATCAGAGTCTCTACTCATGATAATTTTCAAATAGGTCAAAAAAATATCATTCTTAATGATGTATGGTGTATGGTCATTCTCAATGATAAATTCATATTTGAGTGGTACATTACACACTCGGACTGACTTTTGGTGAGGAGGTATATTTTATAGTTGTGCCTCATCAATAAGCACATCTGATCGAGGATCAACTTGTGGACACTTCACAAATTTTGATAGGATAGTTCATAGGTCTTGAACTTTTCAAGTTCAATTATCTTCCCACTGTTCTCTTAAAATTTTTTTTTTCTAAAAGATAACATACCTACTGACAAAACATCTTTTATCCAGTAGGATGGTAGAAATAGTATCACATATTACTTTTTTTAGGATAACCTATAAACGTATGTAAATCTATTTTAGCACAAACTTATGTATATCAACTCTTTTTACATAAGTTAGGCAATCTGCCTCTTCCATATCTCATATGGATTTAGATGATATCTAATTCAAAACATATGAAGTAATTTCTAGGGCATATCCCCAAAATAAGAATCAAAATTTATGAAGCGTATTAGAGAACACACTATATCTCATATGGGGTGTCTATCTCTGGATCGAGATATTATTAGTCTTCGAACATCCATATGTTCAAGACCTAATATCATGCATACCTTTTTTCATATCCAGTGCATGGGATCTTGGCCATTTTATCTATGAGATAAGATTTATAAGTTCTATATGATTCATAATCATACAGACAATGAACTCTTCTTTATATTACTTATTTATCTTTGACTCACAAAAATAACCAAATTGGCAATACCAGAGATATGTGACCATCACATATTTATTTTTTGTTCTCATCAACATGAAGAATAATGTCATTGAGTGACAGAAACATAAGACTATAGCCTTAAAATTTATCAGAATGAGAGTAACTTTTACTCTTTACATTAATTTCAAAACCATATTACTATAATATAGAAATTGAAATAATATTCTTGATAAATTAAGATAGATAACAATAGTCTATTAGTTTCTAAATAAATAAGTTCCTATAGTCTTAGTATGAATGGACTATCCATCAGTGCCAAAAGGTAAGTAGTCACCTTACTTCATCTTTATAGGTCCAGCAATACTTTGCATAAGTGATACCCATATAAGGTATCACGTACCTAAAAAATTTTAAAGCTAAAATACTCAATAATTTATTAGTTTGTATCATATACAAACCATTAGCAAATACAACTTTTATATTCTACTACTGTTTCACATTTGCAAGATAACTCTTGCAACTTATCTCTAGTGCTCATTATTACTGTAATGATAATAGACACCTATGGTGAAGACAATCTTCATCTTCTTCTCCTAAGATATATTAAAGAAAGAATCCAACAGAGTTAGTAGGATATAATCCTTGATTAACTCATCATCCATGATATAGATTTAATCGCATGCATGATTAAGTTAATCAGGATATATTTGACAGTCATACTGTTACTCTGTCATATCTTATATGCAGTTTTTTCTTCTATTTTGTATCAACTCTGATCATATCGAAATTAGGAGAATAGGAGACTATCTCCTATATGAAAACTATTCTTAGGTTCTTCAATCATTCCATGAAATTTGATCAATTTAAAAATATTCTATGCAGTGATAGTGAAGATGCAAATGTGTATATAAGAACATAAAAGGACTACTCATGATGACATGCACAATTTAGATGAGGTTTTTATCTAATTGTGTCTCCCACTATTTTAGCAAATTTTATAGTTCTCAAGTATGAAAATGAGAAACCTTATCATGAAGTTTCTTAGTGGGATTGAGATTCCAATTTCTCATAAAAAATCTAGTGGATAGTACAACAAGCTCCTATGAGTTCAAGGGTAGGTAACTCTTTATCAATTACATTTCATGCAATTTTCAACATAACTTTTGCTTCTAAAATACTTATAACCTTGTGGATAACATAATAAATTATAATATTTTAGTTAAGTTGAACCCTTCAATCTAATATGATCATATCTGAATAATACTATCTTTGTGAATAGCACAATAAGACAGCACTACCAGAATATGCCATAAGCATCACCAAGTCAATATCATATAAATCACTATAGCAAGTCTTGTGGATAGCACAACAAACTCACTACAGTTATTGACATACTCTATTAACTTAGTATGAGCTAAATACAATTAGCTTCATTATACACCAAGACAGTATCAAATTAGTCCCCACAGCAAGCCTTATGGATAGCACAACAAGCCTACTATGGTTCTTGATATAATATTGGCTTGGCATGAAGGAAGGCATGGATAGTATTCTTAACACTTCACCATTATAACTTAATATAATTTAAATGAGGGACTTAAGTCTCATACACATCCTAAACATATATTCATGCATCATATGCAATCTAAACTTTAAATCTAACTACCAGCATATAAGAGCATAAAAAAGAATAATTAATGGTTATGGACTTTTGAAAGAACATCCAAGCCACAGGATGATCTATGAATTTCACCCTAGGTGCATCATTAATTGAACCATCTCATGGTCAATCTTAATGCACCTCTGCTCTCCAAAAGCCTGATAGTCTAGCCTTCATCTCTATGAAGTCTATCATGAATGCTTGATCTTTATTTGAAAATAAAAAAAAATAATTTATATCTATTCTCAAATAATTTTTTTTTATAATTTTATATCCACGTGTAAAAATTTTAATCAATAATTAAAAAACTATAAAAGAAAGATTCAGCTGATAATACAATGCATCAGGGGCACCCAGCCCCTATTGCAACTCTTGTAGATGCATTTATATAATCAGCCAATAGGGAAGCATTCATACATACAACCATCACATGGATGTTCCATAGTTCATAACCATACAATATATATTTTTATAATAATTATAAAATATTATAACAAACTACTCATATTATTTTCATTATGATATCATTCATACACATGTCAATAAAAATATTTAAATTTATGGTCATAGTGTGGGGAAATTCAGTGCAGGGATAAAATGGTAATTTTAAAACTTTTTCAAAATCATGATTTTAGAGCGAAAAATATTAATTAATCTAATTAATTAACATGAATTTATCCTACACTAGGATCTAAATATGATATATAGCATGCATGCATTTAAATTTAAAATTCGAATTTGAACAATAAACACTTTATTGTAATGTGTTCAAAACACAATACCTTTGTGCGGGTAGTAGATCACCGCAATCTGATCACCGTCGGGAGAGTCTGATCATCATGATGCAGCCACACAGTGTGTCTGGCCTCTGTGGATCGTCCACATGAAGCTCCCGGTCTGATCGACTTCTCACGAGTGCTAGCTCGTTGTAGAGCCCTTTTGACGGTCGATGCTGATCGAACTCCTTCAATCGATGTCTGTCGATTCTTCAGATGCTCTGGATCATCAACAGACATGCTTGAGAGGATGTTGAAGATCTCCCTAAGATTTTGTGGGCTCACGATACTCGTAGCTCACTTTCTCACTTCCCGAACCCCAAGCTAAAACTCTAGGAAACTCACCGGAAACCTTGCACCCACTTTTCTTTCTTTTCTTTCTTTTTCTCTTGGAAGGATATGGACTTCCTTCTCATGCACAAGACTTCCTCACACCCCAAAATTTTTCTCTTCCTTTTATAACAACGTCAAATGTCTTATCCAAAAGAAAGGATAAAGATGAGTAATTGCACATTTGAATTCAAATCAAATTTTGAATTCAAATGGACACCAACTCATCCCTTATCCACTAAAGGTGTGAGGCATGGCTTAAATTATGCATGAAGTGATTTCATGAGAAACCTTTTCTCATGTAATAAATAGGGTGTAAAAAAAGGGATAAGGTGCAAAGATTGATTGCCCATTCAAATTCAAACTTTATTTTGAATTTGAATGGCCAACCAATCATCCTTATCCATTCATTTGGCATATTAAAGTGGGGCGTGGAGAGGGGTTGGCGTGAAGAAATAATTCATGAGAAGTTCCTTCTCATGAATTCAAATGGGTGCAATGGAAGTGAGGTGGCGCATGGAGATTGGGTCAAGGTGGTTTAATTATTTAAACCAACCTAATTGAACCAAATAATTTAGGTCCAATTAGACTAATTTAAATCCAACTTAATTAGGCTTAATTAGACTCAATAAAATCCTAATCAAATCAAGAATTAACTAAGTCCAACTCCTGATCAAATCAGGGACCAAACCATCTCGACGATTAGGTCAACTCTTAACCTAATCGGGTCAAACCTAACTGAATCCAATTCAATTGGACTTGATCCAAAAATAATTACTCAATCAAATTGAGTTAATTAGTGATCAAATCACTAATTAAACCTCTCATAAATACTGAGTCCAAATCCGATGGGCAATCGGGTATCAGAATTCATCGATATGTAACCCTGATCGAAAAGTCCCAACCAACGGGACTCTTGACCTCGGTACCCAAAATGTGTGGAACTCATGATCAGAGAATCTTGATTCTCGATCACTGAGTCCCAAACATGAAGGATTCTACACCAGCCATCAGAACAGATAGGAACCTCTAATGTGTGTGACCCCACAGTTTCGAACTTAAGCCGGTAGCACAGGAACCAATTCCTATACTAATCGAAGTGACCATCTAGCAATGGTACCCGATGTCCGGATTGATCAAATAATCGCAATCGCAACACTCAAAACCTACATGAATATGGTTACTGTATAATTCATCCTTTTGACCCCTATGTTTAGGATGACTCAAGATAAAACTATCAACCCTGATCAGATCATCCGAATCATGCTCAACTCAAACAGTCCTTGTGAGGACTGTGACTCCTCACAAGGACTACCCTAGCCAAGATTTTGCTAAATTGAAACACGACTGTACACAGCTCCTAAACTGGAGTGGTCAATCCCATCTTGACACACACACCGACAAGTCAAGTACTTGACTACACCCAGCAGCCTTCCGTCACTGAATTAAAAATTCAGATAGTCCAGTGCCTAAGTGCAGTGAGTTGCTTGCAAGTCACCGTGACGGTCTCAGGTCGGAGGGACATTTATACCCATAGTCCATCAGAGCAAATCTTGACAGTAGAAATAGCTTCAGAGTCGGTCACGTTCAGTGCAGATGTACCCTTACATCTCACCTGTATGCCATACCAGTGTCTCCACACTCATTGGTTAAGAGGATAACTAACCTATATGGCACACAACAACCTATGCTTGATAAACATTATCGTCCTTGGTAACAATGTATCATTTGGTCGCGAACAGATTTAAGGACTAAACGATAAATCCTCCTTTGTCGAGTCTAAATAGTCCTAAGAACTTCACCACAACTTAGGAGTTCATTAGAATATGAAACATTTTGTGATGAAAAATACCAAAATAATTTTTATTAATTCATAATTCATGTACATATACAAAAATAAGTACAACCATCAACAGACTGATGATTGGCTTTGGGATACTATTCCCAACAATCTTCCACTTGGCCTAAAGCCAATCGATGCAGTATCTAATACCCACCTTCAACTTGTAGTTGTCGAACTCCTTCACCGCAATGGCTTTAGTGAATGGGTCGACCAGGTTCTCCTTCCCATCGATCTTCTGAAGATCGACGTCACCTCGATCCATAATTTCTCGGATGAGATGGTAGCGGCGCAAAATATGCTTTGTCTGCTGGTATGCCTTTGGTTCCTTCGCTTGAGCAATGGCTCCAGTGCTATCACAGTAGAGCAGAACTGGACCAACAAGGGAGGGTGCTACTTCGAGCTCGGTGATGAATTTCCTCAGCCACACCGCTTCTTTGGCAGCATCTGATGCAGCGACATACTCCGCCTTGCAAACTGAATCAGCCACTGTGTGCTGCTTGGAACTTTTTCTGCAGATAGCCCCACCATTAAGGATAAAAATAAATCTCGACATACTTTTGCTGTCATCGTGATCAGACTGAAAACTAGAATCTGTAAATCCTATAAGTCTCAAGTTCGATTCACCATAAACAAGCCACTGGTCCTTAGTATTTCTTAAATACTTCAGGATGATTTTAACAACCTTCCAGTGATTCTCCCCTGGATCAGATTGATATCTACTCACTACCCCTAGTGAGTATGCCACATCTGGTCGTGTACAGGTCATGGCGTACATGATAGATCCCACTGCCAAAGCATATGGAATCTACCCATACGCTCTCTCTCTTGAGGTGTTGTCGGACAATCCCTCTTCGAGAGAGAAATTCCATGGATTATCGGAAGATAGCCTTTCTTGAAATTCTCCATACTGAACCTCTTCAGCATAGTATCAATGTACGTGGATTGAGATAAACCAAGCAACCTTTTAGATCTATCCCTATAGATCCTCATCCCTAGGATGTAGGAAGCTTCTCCCAGATCCTTCATGGAGAACTGTGACTACAGCCAAATCTTTATTCCCTGTAATGCAGGGATATCATTTTCGATTAAAAGAATGTCATCCACATACAATACAAGAAATACTACTACTGGACCATTAGCCCACTTATAAATGCATGGCTCTTCTCCATTCTTAACGAAGCCATACGTCTTGATCGTCTTATCAAAACGTATGTTCCAACTCTGTGATGCTTGCTTAAGTCCATAAATGGACCTCTGTAGTCTGCACATCTTAGACTCATCTGTGGACGTGAATCCTTTAGGTTGTATCATATACACCTCTTCGTCCAGCTCTCCATTTAGGAAAGCTGTCTTCACATCCATCTGTCAGATTTCATAGTCCAGATGGGCAGCTATTGCAAGCATAATCCGAATGGATTTGAGCATTACCACAGGAGAAAACATCTCATCATAGTCTATACCATAATGTTGACGATATCCCTTGGCAACCAGACGGGCTTTATAGGTTTCCACCTTTCCGTCTGCGCCCCTCTTCCTCTTGAAGACCCACTTACACCCTATGGGTTTTACTCCTTCGGGTGGGTCAACCAATGTCCACACATCGTTGACCTTCATGGACTCCATTTTGGATTTCATGGCTTCTAGCCATTTCTTAAAGTCGGGTCTCTGCATTGCATCCATGTAGGTGATCAGATCCTCATCGTTTTCATCAAGTTCGATAGGATCATCATTCCGGACCAAGAAACTATAGTATCTGTCCGGTTGACGTGGTACTCTACCAGATCGCCTTAAGGGTGCTTGAATAATGGGCTCCGGATCTGATCTAATCAAATCCAGTTCTGGTTCAGCAACTTGTGTCGGTTTTTTCACCTGTCGAACTTCATCAAGTTCGACCTTAGAGACAACAGTCCCTTCACCAAGAAACTCCTTTTCCAAAAAGATTGCCTTAAGGCTAACAAACACTTTTTGCTCATCAGCTAGGTAGAAGTAATACCCTTTGGTCTCTTTTGGGTATCCTATAAAATTACACTTGTCAAACCTAGGTCCTAGCTTATCCGTAATTAAACGTTTAACATAAGCCGGACACCCCCAAATCCTAAGGTGCGAGAGTACTGGCTTACGTCCTATCCATATCTCATATGGCGTTTTGGTTACAGACTTACTCGGAACTCTATTTAGAAGGTAACAAGCTGATTCGAACATATATCCCCAAAAAGAGATCGACAGACCAGCAAACCCCATCATGGATCGAACCATATCCAACAAGGTCCGATTCCTCCTTTCAGACACACCATTATGCTGTGGTGTTCCAGGAGGTGTCCACTGAGAGAGAATCCCATTCTCCCCAAGATATGTCAGAAAATCATTGGAAAGGTATTCACCTCCTCGATCAGATTGAAGAGTTTTAATATACTTTCCAATTTATTTTTCTACCTCATTTCGGAATAGTTTGAATATTTCAAACGACTCCAACTTATGCTTCATTAAATAGATATACCCATACCTTGATAGGTCGTCTGTGAAGGTTATGAAGTAGAAATATCCACCTCTTGCACTTGAGCTCATGGGTCCACATACATCAGAATGTACCAGAGCCAAGAGTTCATTGGCTCGCTCACCTTTTCCAGTTAAAGGTGACTTGGTCATTTTACCAAGAAGACAGGACTCACAGGTTGGAAGTGATTCACAATCACCTACTTCAAGAATTTCTTCTTGAGCCAACCTGTTTATCCTGTTCTTATTGATATGACCTAGCCTATAGTGCCTAAGGTAGACTTCTGACACATTATCTATTCTAGGCATTTACCGGAGGTTTGAACCACATTAACAGGTTGTGATAGAAAGTAAATTCTATTATTAAGTTATCCAACAAACATTGTAACACCATTCAAAATGATATTACAAATATTTTTTTATTAAAAATTGATAACCGTTCATGGCCAAAAGGCCTACAGAAATAATATTTAATAAAAAGCTTGGACAATAGTGACATTCACTCAGAATTATATTTCGAGAATTGATTACAAGGTTCATGATTCCTAATGCTAGAACTAAAACTTTGCTTCCATCTCCAACGTTCAGGAATCTTTCACCTTCATCAAATCTCCTACTGACTTGCAGACTCTGCATCGAATTGCAAATATGATAAGGGCTTCTGGTATCCAATACCCAAGCAGTAGTATCACAAATAGAAAAGTTACAAGGTGTTATCATATAAGTACTTTGCTTCTTCTTCAGCCTGTTCGGGTCCAGGGAGGCAATGTATAGAGGACAGTTCCTCTTCCAATGCCCCTGCTTCTTGCAAAAGAAGCACTCCGCCTGGCTCTGTTCGGGCTTGCACTTCTTGGTCTGACCCTGTGCAGATGTCCCAGCATGCAGCTGCACCTTCTTATTCTTCTTCTTCTTGTTCTTCTTCTTCCCTTTCTTAAAGGGTCGACGACCAGAAGAAGACCCTCCCACAACATTCACCGACTCCTTATAGAGCTGGTGATCCTTCTCAAAGTTCTGCAGCAACCCCAATAAGCCGTGGTAGTTCACTGTAGGCTTTGTCATCCGAAAATGAGTAAGGAAGGGGAGGAAGGACTTGGGCAATGAATTAAGGATCGCATCCTTACCGAGCTGCTCGTGCAGGAAAAAGCCCAGTTTACTTAGGCGCTCAATCATTTCGATCATGTATAGTACGTGATCAGTGACTGAGGCTCCATCCCTCATCCGAGCATTGAAAATGGCACAACTAGTTTTGTGCCTTTCAACATCGTCAGGCGTGCCAAAGGAGTCATTCAACATTTGAAGCATCTCCTGTGGCTGGGCGTTCTCGAACTTGCGACTGAACTCATCATTCATTGCCGCCAGCATAATGCACCGAACGGTGGTGCGGTCGTTGAGCCACTTCTGTAAGTATCTCGGATCATCCCTCTAACGTTCCAGACTGGCTCCTCAAGTGTCGGATCCGTTACTACATAAAGGATCCGCTCATTCTCAAGGATGATTTTTAATTTTCGATACCAGCTATCGAAATTAGGTCCCATGAGCTTGTCATTATCTAATAATGATCGGAGGGACAGGGTAGTGGCCATAGCTGCATAAAGGAAAATCAGACCTCTATTAGTACATAAATTATAAATACTAAAGACTTAGACTTTAGTCTAAAGTTTCTTCCAGTATTTTTACGAACTGGTAGCCTCAACCTCCAATTCGCGGAATTACTTTAATTCTTTAGTGGGTACTAGAATCCACACAGACTACACATGAGCCCAACTTTGGTTGGTCAACCCATGTGCATCTATGGGTAGGTTCATAACCAGTTGTTTCTCTAAACAACTTCTAGTAATTGATTTTGCCCCAAAACCTAATCAGTAGACTTTGGCCTCTACTGAAAAGATCTGGTTAGGTCCAACCATTAACATGATTTGATTTGGTGAATCAGACCAATAAATGATCAAGCCCGACTTTGACCGGCCAACCTGACCACCATCAGAAAGACTCAAACCAAATTATCATATTATGAATGATAATTCCATTAGTCAATAAGCACCAGGCCTTTGGGCCTCCAATGATTATTAAACTAATGGACTCATTATCACTCACTTAATGGGAGGCTATGACTTAGTTATCAATATAACTTAATCATTTTAGGGACCTAATAATTTTTTGAGGATTTTATTAAAGGATAGATAAGAAGAAAATATCCAGCCAATTTTAATCCTCCTACTGACTTCACCAAGTCAGATTAAAAAGAATTTAATTAAAGCTGGCATTAGGAGCACCTAAATCAGTCAAACTAATTTACCTAATGACATGGGTGAGCCCTAATCACCAAGTGATCTAATCAAAATCTAATTCACCAGATTGGCCAGGTAAGTGAGATCAATGGTGGGGATATGCCATTAACTCATCAGAGATCAAATCACTGTGAGTAGCTCCCGCTTAAAAACCACTGGTCAAAATGCCAAACTTACCTTAGACACCAACCGGTTCATTAGTTTTAATTTGATCAACTTATTAAATAGGGTTCCACCGTGTAGCCATGAATTAAGTCCATCTTGGTCTAGTTAAAGACATGGACCCATTCAACTACAACTATTGGAGTTGAGTCTAGAGTATCCTTGAACTAATCTAATTCAACTTTTGATTAGATTTGATCAATTACTCTAATTTAGTCCATTTCTTTAAGCTAACCTTAGGTCTAACCCAATTATGGACCTAATCCATCTAACCCATTGACCCACAAGTTTATACAATTGTCTTAGGTCTTAATTCACAATTCTAGACCTACTAGACAACACTTAATTCTTTTAATTAAGTATTTGGGCTGATGGGTCAGGGTTTGGCATTTCAAAAATAATTTTTAAATTTGAAAGGTTTTATTTTCTGTTCACCAAATTGTTGACTCATTTTATAAATAGATCAGCACATTTCATAAATAGCAATCCTATTGCTAATTACATAACAAAAAATAACTCAATCAAAATAAATCATGAATATTTCTTTAGATCTAATCTAACACATTCATGATAAATTTCACAATTGAACCTTTACAATTAATTTCTTTCACTGCTTCATCTGCATGGGATATAATTGCAGCGGCACCCCTACCGCCATAGGAGACCCCATCGAATAGGAGGAGAGGGCCTTTAAACCCTGCTTTTCTCCTATGACCGGACGGCCATGGCAACCAACCCAATTCGATTACTTGCTACTTGGATCAAGTATATCTAAATATACCAATTTTAAAATTTAAATTTTAAATTTCAAATTTCAAATTTTAAATTTTGAATTTTGAATTTTAAATTTCAAACAAATTTCAAATTTCAAATTTTTGAATTTCAAATTTTGAATTTTAACTTTTGAATTTCAAATTTGAAATTTCAACCAAATTTCAAATTTCAAATTTTGAATTTCAAATTTTTGAATTTTGAATTTTGAATTTTAAATTTCAAATTTCAAATTTCAAATTTTGAATTTCAAATTTTTTGAATTTTGAAATTTCGAACAACTTTCAAAATTTAAATTTTAAATTTTGAATTTCAAATTTCAAATTTAAACTTTTAGATTACAACTTAATCTACACATGTAAATATATATATCATATCTAAGAACCCGCTCTGTACCATTTTGTGGGAAAATTCAGTGCAGGGATAAAATGATAATTTTAAAACTTTTTCAAAATCATGAATTTACAGTAAAAAATATTAATTAATCTAATTAATTAATATAAATTTATCCTACACTAGGATCTAAATATGATATATAGCATGCATGCATTTAAATTTGAAATTCAAATTTGAACAATAAACACTTTATTATAATGTATTCAGAACATAATACCTTTGTACGGGTAGTAAATCATCACAATCTGATTACCGTCGGAAGAGTCTGATCATCGTGACACAGCTACACAGCATATCTGACCTCTGCAGATCATCCACACGAAGCTCCCGGTCTGATCGACTCCTCACGAGTGCTAGCTCATTGTAGAGCCCTTTTGATGGCCGATGTTGATCGAACTCCTTCGATCGATGTCTGTCGATTCTTTGGATGCTCTAGATCATCAACAGATGTGCTTAAGAGGATGTTGAAGATCTCTTTGAGAATTTGTGGGCTCACGACACTCGTAGCTCACTTTTTCACTTCCCGAACCCCAAGCTAAAACTCTAGGAAACTCACCAGAAACCTTGCACCCATTTTTCTTTCTTTTCTTTTTTTTTCTCTTGGAAGGATATGGACTTCCTTCTCACGCACAAGACTTCCTCACACCCCAAAATTTTTCTCCTCCTTTTATAATAATGTCAAACATCTTATCCAAAAGAAAGGATAAAGATGAGTAATTGCACATTTGAATTCAAATCAAATTTTAAATTCAAATGGATACCAACTCATCCCTTATCCACTAAAGGTGTGAGGCATGGCTTAAATTGTGCATGGAGTGATTTCATGAGAAACTTTTTCTCATGTAATAAATAGGATGTAAAAAAAGAGATAAGGTGCAAAGATTGATTGCCCATTCAAATTCAAACTTTATTTTGAATTTGAATGGCCAATCAATCATCCTTATCCATTCATTTGGCACATTAAAGTGGAGCATGGAGAGGGCTTGGCGTGAGGAAATAATTCATGAGATGTTACTTCTCATGAATTCAAATGGGTGCAATGGAAGTGAGGTGGCGCATGGAGATTGGGTCAAGGTGGTTTAATTATTTAAACCAACCTAATTGAACCAAATAATTTAGGTCCAATTAGACTAATTTAAACCCAACTTAATTAGACTTAATTAGGTTCAATAAAATCTTAATCAAATCAAAAATTGACTAAGCCCAACCCCTGATCAAATCAGGGACCAAACCATCTCGATAATTAGGTCAACTCTTAACCTAATCGGATCAAACCCAACTGAATCCAATTCAATTGGACTTAATCCAAAAATAATTACTCAATCAAATTGAGTTAATTAGCAATCAAATCACTAATTAAACCTCTCATAAATATTGAGTCCAAATTCGATGGGCAATCGGGCATCAGAATTCATCGATATGTAACCCTGATCGAAAAGTCCCAACCAGTGGGACTCTTGACCCCGATACCCATAATGTGTGGAACTCATGATCAGAGAATCCTGATTCTCGATCACTGAGTCTCAAACATGAAGGATTCTACACCAGCCATCAGAATAGATAGGAATCTCTAATGTGTGTGACCCCACAGGTTCGAACCTAAGCCGGTAGCACAGGAATCAATTTCTGTACTAATCGAAGTGACCATCTAACAATGGTACCCGACATCTGGATAGGTCGAATAGTCACAATCGCAACACTCAGAACCTACATGAATATGGTTACTGTATAATTCATCCTTTTGACCCCTGTGTTTAGGACGACATAGGGTTAAACTGTCAACCCTAATCAGATCATCCGAATCGTGCTCAACTCAAACAGTCCTGTGACTCCTCATAAGGACTACCTTGGCCAAGGTTTTACTAAATTGAAATATGACTGTACATAGCTCCTAAACTGGAGTGGTCAATCCCATCTTGACACACACACCGACAAGTCAAGTACTTGACTGCACCCAGCAGCCTTCCATCACTGAATTAGAAATTCAGATAGTCCAGTACCTAAGTGCAGTGAGTTGCTTGTAAGTCACCGTGACGGTCTCAGGTCAGAGGGACATTTATAGCCATATTCCATCGGAGCAAATCTTGACAGCAGAAATAGCTCCGGAGTCGATCACGTTCAGTGCAGATGTACCCTTACATCTCACCTGTATGCCATACCAGTGCCTCCACACTTATTGGTTAAGAGGATAACCAACCTATATGGCACACAACGACCTATGCTTAATAAACATTGTCATCCTTGGTAACAACGTATCATTTGGTCGCGAACAGATTTAAGGACTAAACGACAAATCCTCCTTTGTCGAGTCTAAATAGTCCTAAGGACTTCACCACAACATAGGAGTTCATTAGAAAATGAAACATTTTATGATGAAAAATGTCAAAATAATTTTTATTAATTCATAATTCATATACATATACAAAAATAAGCACAACCGTCAACAGGCTGACGATTGGCTTTTGGACACTATTCCCAACACATAGAACCCATCTAGGGTTTTAATTTGGGTTCAACACTTGACCCATTATTCAATTTTAAGTCAATCATTTATAATCCATTTGAGTTTGGTTGATCAATTCTTAGGTTAATCCTAATTCAATTAGGTCAACATAGATTTGGTCAACCATGACTCAAACCCTAATCAAATTAGGTAAATGACAATTAGATCAACCTAAATTTAAACATGACTTCTAATCAAATTAGAATAATAAATTTGATTTAATCTATAATTATTAATTCTAATCACATTAGAATAATAAATTATAGTTAAACAAATTCATCGACAAAAATCTTAATCCACATCTGATGCATCCTTTCCATGACCAAATATTTTTTGGCCCCACACATACTTCGGACAACAACCAAGATAGTTGACCCACAATGATGAGTGCCCAAAAGTATGATGGTTGGCCCTTGGATTTTAGATGAATGCATCAAATGCAAAAATCCTAAGTCTTGACAATGTACATCCATATGTAGCATTCCCATCACATGCACTGAATTTCAATTCCATCAAAAAATTAGATCATGGAATCTAATCTAAAACTTGTCACACAAGTCTAAAAATTATAAAAATTATATATCCAAGGTTCAATCATGGATTGATAATATTTATCATTTATAAAAATACATCAAGAATATCATTTAAACATCAACAAAAAAAATATGATTTTGATATAGTTTGAACTGGATCTAATCCATATCAAAAAAAATAACATGAAATTTGATTGAATCAATCAAGGATGGCTCTGATACTACTGTTGAATTCTGATGACACAGCAAAATATAATTTCAAAAATTTTTATATATATTCAATAATTAAAAATAAAATTTAACATTTAAACTAGTCTACCGAAACACGAAACCTATAGGAACACCTTGATGATTGCAATCAAATATCATAAGCATGCATAACAAGAGAAAATCAAAAATCATATACCATCATGAAGACCACAAACTGATAATCTTGAGACCTCCATGAGACTCCAAAGTAGAAGCTCTTCAATGGTGATCCACACGAGATTGATCAGGATCCTTTCCAATTCGATATGGTGTTGCAGCCTTCTTTGCAAGCTTGCTGTCGATCGTCCTTCGCAAGATCAGGTTGCACCATTGCTTGTATGCCTTCAAGACCTCTACTATGACCTCTCTTAAAACTTTTCCTCAAAAGATCTCACCATACAAAAATCAGATTATATATTCAACACATGAACAATCTGATTTTAGGACAAGCATCTCATGCTTTCCTTTTTCTCTCTTCTCTTCCTTTCCATTTTTCTTTCCCTCTTTTTCTTATCTTTATCCAAATTTTTCTATCATTTTCCTCTCTATTTTCATGCCTATTCTTAGCCCAATTTGGTACATTAAACCTGGTTGTAGCACCCCCTATTTATAGGAAATAAAGGGCGACACCATGGGATGCCAACTCTTGGCGTCCCTTATTCCTTACACACAAAAGATAAATTTTTTCATAGAATCCAAAGGGATGGCAAGGAATCAGAAGAGATTGACCAGTAGAAGGACTCTTCCTCTGCTAAGAAAAAAATATAATGCCAACTCTTGGCACATGGGAAAAGGAAATGGTGTGAGAAATTCAAGAGTCCAATACATTAAGGACTCTTCCATATACAATGTATACATGTGGCATCCCATTTATTCTGTGGCATTTAAATTTCTTTCAAAAGAAGGACTCCTTCTTATCTGTGCCCACAATCCCAAGGGCCATCCCATGACATAAAAATTAAAAAGGGATGCATAAACTTAGTAAGAAATTTAAGATACCACATTAAGAAGGACTCTTCCTTCTTAACGCCAAAATAAATGAGGCGTGCCATTTTTTCTTGCATGGTGAATGATGTGGAGGAGGTTTATTGATATGAAACTCTTTCATTAAAAACCAGATAGACCACCTATTAATTAGATAGTTCTGACCCAATCACATTAGGTCAAGGCAACTAGCTTAGGTTAGCACAAACACCTTTGCACTGAACCCAATTGGAAACTTGGGTTAATTCATGCGCTAGCAATTCAATTAACCCATTGGATTTACAATAAATCTAAATAGATTAGATCAAGATCAAATTTCTATTGTATGTGATCCATTGAGTTTCAAATCTAGCCAGCAGTGGATCCAGACTCATGACATAACCTTAATCTGATTAGATTAGGTCAGCTCAAGGGTCTCAATCAACTAGGACTCTTTCTAATTAATTCTCGAATTAAATTCTTTTAATTTTGATGAGTCTACAAGTCAAGATTGATGTCTAGCAATATGTCATAACTATCTAAAAGATTTAAAATTTGATAAAAATATCAAAATTATCCTTTCATGGTGAATTACCGTACAATTCAACTCTTCGATCACACAATATCTCAAAAGGGCCATGGATATGAAAATATGTCAAGCTCAAATACCTATCCATATATATCTCGATCTGATGATGATGACTCAATTGATGAACCAGTAGAAATTTTTTCTACTATTCATTCCTGCTCTAGTCAGAGACTCTCAGAGTCATCATCCTATGAGATCACATAGGATGTTCTTTCCTCCTACAAAGAGTGATCGATTCCTTATTGACTACTCACAATCTCTATGCATACTTCACCATACTCAAAATATCCTACACATATCTCAAAGTAGTGTTGTAAGAAATAAACCAAAGTAAGGGTCTATATACACAAAGTACCATGGTAATCTCAGGTCAGAGGATCACATGCACCACTCCCACTGGAGAACCATCTATTGACATGCTGTAAGACTCTATCAGATATTCTTCCTGTGGGTCAGTTCAGTGAACTCATTCTTTAATGAGTATCTACATCTTTGTATTAATATCACCATACAAGTGATTGTGAGATCAACCATCCTCTCCATTGAGCATATGTAGGATGTACCAATCTTAATAGTATCATCAATTTCTGACTTAATGATCCAATGACTAAGAATATTTTAGATAGGGGCTATTAAGATTTTAGATCTTACTGGCATGATCTCATCATGGCCCTAAAATTATTATCCTAATCTATGAGATTTATCATAATCATAAAAATATGATGCAGTATATGATAAAATATAATACCTCATAAATAAAATAACTAATGTCATACAAATGAGTAGAAGATATCACAAAAAAATCTCTTCGTATCACCATGTGATTGGCTTGTAGGGCACTATTCTTTCAGAGACCTATAAGGCCAGGCTGGTGGCAAAAAGTTTCAGACAAAAATAAGGTGTTGATTATGAAAAAATATTTTGCCTATAACTATGCTCAAGTCTATTTGGATTATATTTATTATTGCTGTATACCATGACTATGAGATCTGGTAGAGAGATGTCAAGACTATCTTTCTCAATGAAAATCTTGAGGAGAAAGTCTATATGACTCAGCCAGAGAGATTTATCTCTAGTGGAAGAGCAAATCAAGTATGCAAGCTAAATAGATCCATTTATAGATTAAAGCAAGCATCGAAGAGCTGGAACATCCGTTTTGATGAGACAGTCAAATCATTTCACTTTATCAAAAATATGGATGAACCTTTTGTGTACAAGAAAACTAATGGGAGTGCTATTGTCTTCTTAATCTTGTATGTGGATGACATACTGTTCATTGAGAATGATATCCCTATGTTGCAATCAGTCAAGACATGGCTATCATAAAAATTTTTCATGAAAGACTTGGATGAAGCGTCCTATATACTTGGTATAAAAATCTATAGGGATAGATCAAAGAGGATGCTTGACTTGTCTCAATCTAGGTAATAGATCTTGTGTTGAAGAGGTTCAACATGGAGAGAAATAAAAGAGGTTAGTTGCCCATGGGTCATGGCATACAACTCTCTAAGAAGATGTCTCCTAAGACACCTGAAAAGAGAAATTGAATGAGTTCTATTCCTTATGCTTTGGCTGTAAGATCAATAATATATACTATGTTGTATACCAGGCCTGATGGGGCTTATGCCTTGGGCATTGTAAGCAGATTTCAGGTAGATCCCAGGGAGGATCATTGAAAAGCTGTGAAAAATATACTTAAATACTTGAGAAGAACTAGAGATATTTTTCTCATATATAGTGGATTTGATTTAAAACTTGAATGTTATACTGACTCTATTTTTTCATCTAATCTGGATGATAACAAATCCATATCTGGGTATGTGTTCATCCTGTACGGTGGAGCAGTAAATTGGAAGAGTTTTAAATAGCAAACTGTTGCTAACTCAGTCACTAAGGCTAAGTACATTGCTGCTAGTGAGGTTGCTAAAGAGACTATCTGGATGAAGAAGTTCGTCTCAGAATTGAGTATGGTTTCAAGGATTGAACAACCAGTGCCCCTTGATTGTAATAATACTGGGGCAGTTGCTCAAGCCAACAAATTGAGATCTCATCATAAATCCAAGCACATCCTAAGATGGTTCCACCTCATTCAGAAGATAATCGAAAGATACGATGTGATCGTGAAGCGAGTTGATACTAAGAACAATATAGCAGACTCATTCACTAAGGCCTTATCATTGCAGCAATTTGACTGCCACTTTGATTGCATGGGCATCAAATATAGAGATGAATGGCTTTAGTGCAAGTGGGAGTTTGAAAGAATAATGCCCTACAAGCCAATCATATATGGGATGTGATCAGATATTTTCTGTAATTTATCTTCTAAATTCATATAATTGATATTTTATTTAATAAAATAGACTTTTTAATTCATTATATGCTGCATCTTATTATTATTTTTTAAGATTATAATGAACCCTATAGGTTTGGGCAATGCTTTTAAAGCCGTGATGAGATCACACCAATGAGACCTAAATTCTTGATAGCCATGATCCAAAATATTTTTTTTTTAATCATTGGTTCATTGAGTCAGAGATCAATGATACCAGTAAGACTGACATGTCCTATGTATTCTCAGTGATGAGGGTGGTTGATCTCACAACCTCTTATGTAGTGACACTAATACAAAGATGTGAGTACTCATTAGAGAATGAGTTTACTAAATAGACCTATGAGAGAATATCTAATGGAGTCTTATTTATATGTTAGTTGATGATTTTCTAGTGAGAGTTGTGTAAGTGATCTTTTGATCTGAGATCATCATGGTACCTTGTATACGTGAATCCATATTTTGGTTTACTTTCTAACTTGATTTTTTGATCCTTGTATAGGGTATTTTGGATATGAAGGAGTGTACATGGAGGTTGTGAGTGATCAATAAGGGATCAGTCACTCCTAATAAGGAGAGCGAACATCCTATGTGATCTCATAGGTTGATGATTCTGAAAGTCTTTGATCAAAGCAGGACGATAATTAGAAAAGAGTTTCTAATATATCATTGATTGAGTCATCACCTTCTGATCGAGATATATTTAGATAAGTAATTGAATTTGACATAATTTCATGCCCATAGGTCATCTGGGATGTTGTTTGACTGAAGAATTGAATTACACGGTAACTGACCACTGAAGGATATTTTGATAATTTTTATCAAATTTTATCTCTTTCGGATAGTCATGACATATTGCTAGACATCAATCTTGACTTATAAACTCATTAAAATTAAAAAAGTTTAATTCAAAAATTAATTAAGAAGAGTCTTAGTTAATTGAGACTCTTGAGCTGACCTAATCTGATCGAATTAGGATTAGGTCAAAAGTCTGTATCCACTGCTGGCTAATTTGAAACCTAATGGGTCATATGCTTTGTAATTTGATTTTGGTCTAATTTAATTAAGATTTAATATAAATTCTAGGGGTTAATTTGATATGCTAGCATATTGTGTTAACCCAAGTTCCTAATTAGGTTAAGTTTAAAGTGTTTGAGCTGAACTGAACCTATTACCTTTAACCTGATGGATTGGATCTGTTTTAATTGGACTCCTACCCAACTTAGAAGAGTTTCAAGTGTGGAAGTAGACCTCTAAGCTGGTCTAGTTTCATGCCAAAAATTAATTGCCACCCACCCCTTTCTAGCGTTAAGAAGAGGAAGAGTCTTTCTTCTTTAAGACGATCTTAACCACTTCTTCATTTCCACCAATTCCTTAATTGTCACATGTCTAAAATAAATGAGAAAATTATGGGGTGTAGAAGAGAAAGAATCCTTCTATGTGAAGCCTCTTCTATACTACTTAATGCATCGAAGAATTTATTTCTCTACGTGAAGAAGTGGAGCGTCAAGAGTTGGTGCCCCTTAGGTCTTCTTGACGTCCCTTCCTCATCTATTTAAATGGGGTGCCTCTTATAGGACAAGGGCTAAATTTTGGTGACAAATCAGAGCTCTTGGTGTGTGATAAGAGGGAAAAAAATCTGAAAAAAATTTGAGGAAAAGATAAGGAAAAATTGAGTGGAAAAATAGAAAGAAAGAAGGTGAGAAAAATAGCAAATGTGGTGAGCTTGTCCTAGGATTTGATTTTTTCATATGTTGGAGCACAAAATCAAATCCTAAGTTATGAGATTTTTAGAAAAAATTTCATGGCATTATCCCAGTGGTGAAATCAAAGACAATTGAGCATTGGTGCATCGTTCTTCAAGTTTGAAGCCGACAGTATTTTTGTGAAGAAAAGACTACGGTAGTACATCAGTTGGGAAGGACCTTGACCAACTTTTATATGGATCACTATTGGAAGACTTCTATTTTAGAGTCTCATAGAAATCACCTTCTTACCATACTGCTCATCTGAGAAAGTATAAGTTTCTATCTCTTTGTATGCTTGAATTTTATTTTTGTTTGACATCTACAAGGTGATTTTAGGGTTTGGATTTCAGTTCGAAAATTTTAATCGTTAAAGCTTTCGATTTGCATGTTTAAAAAATTTTAAAATTTACATTTCACTATGTGAATAGAACCCAACAAGACACCATCAAAATGGCTAGGTAAGCTACTCCCAATTAAAAACCACCGATCGAAATGCCAAACTTACCTTTGATAGTAATTGATTAATTAGTTTCAATTTGACCAGTCTAATGACTCGGGTTTGACCACTGAGCCTCAATTAAGATCTTTTTAGTCTAATCAAAGATATGAACTTGACCATCTACAACTATTATATTGATTCTAGAGAAAATCTGATTTAATCTAATTTAATATTTGATCAGATTTAATCAATTTCTCCATATAGTCCATTAGCTCTTTGATTCTAACCTTAAGTCTAATCTAATTAAAAGGACCTGATTTGAGCTAACCCATGCCCTCATATTTTATGTAATATCATTAGATCTTAAATCATAATTCTACATCTAATTGATTCTACACTTAATTCTCAATTAAGTTCAGCATCAACATGAGTTTATGTTAAGTTTTAAAACTATTCTTCATGTAAACATCTTTACATCAAATTAAATCATAAAATCTTTTAAATCATATCTAAACCCTTTATGATCTCAAATCTTATTAAAATAATTTTAATCATTAAGATTAGATGTTATTACTTTTCTTACAATTTGTATCACATATAATAAATCCTAGGGTTTCAAGATCTAGGATTTTGCAGAAAAGTAAGTTCTTTCTTTTGCGTTCTTCTTCATGAGACCACACAGTGGCATCCCTACATGCCATAAGAGCACCCTATTGAATGGAAGGAGAGGGTCATGTAACCCTACTTGCTCCTATGACCGGATGGCCTGGTGATTATCCAATCTGAGTACTTTGCTACTCAGATCATCTAATCTAACATATACTAGACTGATCAAACATCAAATCTAAAAATTAAAATTATTTAGATTTAATTTAAATAATATAAAATTAGATCTAAATATATATAAAATCATATCATATTGAACGAGGCTCTGATATCAATTGAAGAAAAACTAGGTAGTTCTATGCATGCAATTTTAAAATTTTGCAGTGAAACATAATAGATTAAATGATTTAATCTATATTACATGCATAAGATTTAATCTAAACTATCTTGTCAAGATCTATGATATGATTAAATATGTGATTAAGATCTAAAAATAATAAATTCTGCATCGATCATATTGATGCTCTAGATTAGATCTAACCATTTAATCTAATCAAATCTGATCTAACAAGTTCAGAACTCATTATCGAAGCATGGGTTGCTGATCTCCGTAATTGTATCACATGGATTGGAGCTCCTTCAGATTACTCATAGCTGCACAAGACATCCAGCCTCTATGGATCATCCATACGAAGATCGGTTGCTGATCAATCTCCTCAAAAGTGCTAGCTTACAAAGATCTTTGATGGCTGATTTCTTCTTCTTCTTTGAATCTCTTGGACACTCTAGAGAGAGAAAAGAACTAAGAAAAGGAGGAGAGGCTAGAGAAAACTATTTTTCTCTTCTTGAAATCATACTTCTCTTCTTGGGCGTCCAACAATTGAATCCCTTTTATAGGTGGGCTAGGGATTAAGGTTAAGAGGAGGCGCCAACACCCTTCATGCCATAAAAGATATGGCATCTAAAATTCCCATGCTAATTTTTGTGACGACATGAGAAAGAAATCAGATCTTTCTCATGCCAACCAACCTTCTCAACATGAATAAAGAAAGAGATTTTGGCACCACCAATACTTTCCCATGAAACTTGATTTCTTTTCTTCTTATCTTCTTATCTATGATTTGAATCAAATTCAAATAAAGAAGGAAATAAGGTTCATGACTCATCATGAGTGCTGCCCACACTATCTATGCACCCTCTTTTCTCATTCCAAAAAATCCCTCATGCAAACTTCTTTTGTGTGTTATGTATGGCATGAATTCTAGGGCACGCACAAGGGAGAGAATCCCAGTTGATTGGGACTCTTCAATTTTTCAATTTTGGTTCAATCTAAATCTGATTTGGTTTAGATCCAATGAAAAAAAAAGAATCTAATTTAATTAGGAACACAATCTCTTCATTAAATTTCTAACCCAATTAAAAATTAACTGAACCCAAGTTTTGATCAAATCAAGAATAAATTTTTCTTGCAATTAGACTCGATCTAATCAAACCTAATCTAAGTCAAACTGAATCTAATTCAATTAGACTTGATTCGAACCTCATTGCTCAATCAAATTGAGCTAATTGGTAATCTAATTGCTAATAATTTTTTTATTAATAGTAGAATCCCAGTCCAGTGAGACTCTCCTCTAGAATTCCAATCCAATGGGATTTTTCACCAGATCAGCCATCTGATCAGATCGAAACTTCTAATGTATGTGACCCCATAGGTTCAAACTTAAACTAATAATATAAAAATAAATTTTTATACTAATCGATGTAACCATCTAGCAATGGGATCTGACATCCGGATAGGCTGAATAATTATAAAATAATATTCAAGAATCTACTGGCATATGGTTATCGTATAATTCATCCTTTTGATTCTAATACTCAAGGTGACCTAGGGTTTCACTGTCAATCCTGAAATAGTCAACCATATTATATTTCAATCTTTCAAATCCATCACATGAATTATTTGAGCCAAGATTTTATTAAATTGAAATGCACTGATGCATTAACTCTTACTTATTTAAAGGGATCAATCCTATCTTGACTCATACACTGACTTGATAAGTACTTGACTGTATCCAAAAATCTTTCATCATTGAATTAAAAATTTAAATAGTCTATCATCAAAGTACGGTGAGTTGCTTATAAGTCACCATAGTGATCTCAGATCGGAGCGACACTTATACCCATATTCTTCACGAGCTATTCTTGACAGCAGAGTGCTCCATAATTGATCACGTTTGGTACAAATATACTCTTACATCCCACCTACATGCCATATCAGTATTATCATGCTTCTTGATTAAGAGGATAACTAATCCATATGTCACACAATGATCTATACTTGATATCACTATCATCCTATTAACAGTATATCATTTGATCATGAACATATTTTGAGGACTAAACGATAACTCCTCTTTTATCAATTAAATATAGTCCTAAGAATTCATCACAACACAGGAGTTGTAAGATGATGAAAAAAATATGATAAAAAATCAAATAAATTTTATTAATAAATATTCATATATAATGTACAAATATGAGCATAACTGTCAACAAGCTGACGATTGACTTTGGGACAGAAAGAAGATGAAATGCCTTAAAGCTGATGATGGCTTAGAAGAGGAAAGTAGCTTGAATCTATGATAACAAAATTTGACTAAAGTGTTTTAAGGAAGGAGAGTTGGTGTGGAAAACTATTCTTCTAATGGGCTAAAGGAGCTGAAATTTGGTAAATAGTCTTCAAATTGGGAAGGACCATTTATGGTGCACCGTATGCAACAAGGTGGGCTATACCAATTGAGAAATATGGATGGAAATAAACATGATTGAATGATCAAAATGCTTGAAGAAATATTATCTTATAATTTGGGAGATGTAAAAAGAAACAGATATACAAAGGTAAAAAAAATTGGCTAGCTAAGCCGATTGACATTAGTACTTAGATAAATTTTGCTTACAAAAATAAAGAGAAGTAAAAGTTGACTAAAGGGCAAAATGAAAACAAAAGCAAGGTCTACAGCTTCTTGAAAGCCAACTGAAGCTATCTCCATTGTTCTAACATTTGTGTTCCTAAGGATTCCATTTCATCGGCTTACTAATGTAACTTAGGAAGACATGTAGATAATTGAGTTAGTTGGTATTTTAAGCCCTCTAAGTGTCTTAATTTCAACCCATGTAGGTCATCATGGTTGGCATAGTATTTTTGCAAAGCCAATATCTCAGTTTTAACTTGAATTACTTTTTTCTCTAATTTGATCAATGTTTTTTTTCTAATAATTGGTTCCACCATCTCTCATAGTCATCAATAGCAGGCTAAAGTTTTTGTTGAAGTCGACTCCTTTCTTCTTCTAGTGTAGTTTCCTTAGTCAACATAGTGTCAACTTTATCTAATAGAGATTGGAGTGACTGGGTCGACTCAATGAGAGCGGACAAGCTTTCTTGCAACTTTGGTAAGTCTAAAGAAGATGTAGATGAGGTGGTCTCTAGTAAAACTTCCAAGACTTTTTGGGCTTCAAACAATGTATATGAGGATATGAGATCATCCAAAGATAAACTGGCAAGCTTGAGTAATATATAAAAGACTGGATGACCTTGGTTGGAGTATCATTTAGAGACGATCTTGAGAAGGCCGAAGAGACAGAGGATGTGACCAACTTGGCCTTTACTCATGCTAATGAAGCCAAAGGAGGATGTTGAGACTATGGGATGTCCTATAGAAAGACAGATTTAGAATTACCAAATAAAAAGAAAATATTAACATTCATGGTGGTAACTTACAAGAACAGTAGGAGCTACAAGCTTCAGAGATGAAGACACCAGGAAATGTGTGGCTAACTTGGAAGGTTTGTAGGGATATCTTCATCTATGAAAGGAGTGGTTTGGGAAGTTTGAAGTGGCATTGGTATTGTTGAAGCCATACTATGTGTAGAACAAGACTCTTTTCCTTTTTCTTCTTCATCCAAGTCAACTTGGATGGATGCAAGATTTTTAGTTTTTCTGTGCTGGAAATGGAGACCGATAGCTGAACCAGGAGAAAGACAACAGGCCAAAGATTTGCATCTCTTTTGTGCAGGTGGGGCTAAGATGGGTTCAAGTTCAAGCTTGAGCTGAAGATTAGGCTCAGGTGCCTTGGTGGGAAGAGCCTTTGAAATACCTAAACGATAAAAAAAAATGAGTTAGCATACGAAAGAGCGACTAAAGGAGGAAAATGTTAATCTTACCCTTCAAAGAAGAGTCAATTGTTTCTGCTTTTTGGTAACCCAGCCACTTAATTTCGAACAATATAATCCAGACCAGATAACTCTTCTGTTCTTAGTAGATGCAATAGGTGCAACAAGATTAGCCGACCCAAACCTAATGGAGGGTTCAGCAGGCTGGTGCTTATCTAACCATCCATAAAATTATCCATAGCATAAAGATCAGTCTAAATGCCTATCTAGTATATTCCTAACTATGTTTCTAGATTGAAGTTAGAATTTATATATAAAATCTTCTAGCATTCGATTTTCAACCTCTTTTTTATGAAGCATGCTAGTGTGGTCCTTCCATCTAGCATACTTAACTTCGTAAAGTTTTTCATACTTTTTGATTGATTTGTAGAGCTCCAGAAGAATACCTTATCTAAAGAGAATGCCAATGAAGCTTCACCTATATCCTACATGGAAAGTTGAGCTTTAGCTAGCAAAAAAGCTTTGTTCTAGGTAATTCAGATAAGGATGTTTGAAACTGACTCCCGTCGAATGGTCTTCAAATGAGATGCCCATCAAACTAGAAATCCCTCAATAATGGCTGGCTTGGGATCAAAAAAGTGAAATTCAAAAGTGGCATAGGATTGATTATAAATATAATTGGCTAATTGCACAGAAGTGAGATGAATGATAGAAGTTTGATCGAATAAGTCTTGATTGAGGAAAAACAAGAAGGGACATGGTATGGCCTGAGTAAGGCCGAATTGGTGAGCCACCAGACTAGAAGAATAATAGTCAATAAAGCATCTATTATTACTGGTTAATTCTATGAGTGAACCAACATGCAGGTCTCAAAGAAGAAGAAAAAAGTGCCAGAGCAAACTGACAGACTTTATCTCATCCTCGGATGCAGTAAATGAAGGCATAAGGAGATATGAAAGATGAGGGGCTTGCAAAAAGGGAAAGAAAAAAGAATCTTGTCTCTAAGAAAGCCCTTCATATAATTTATAAGAGTATTTGGAAATAGACAGAAAAGGGCCTCCTAAATGAGCTAACTCGAGGCCAATAGGCACAGAAGAAAAAGGGATGGCCGAAGGATGAAATTCAGGAAAATAGAAGTAAAGCCAAACCTCAAGCAACCAAAGAGGACCACCACAACTCATGGAGCCTGAGCAAAACTCCTTTAAACCTCTGAATAAAGAACCTAGTAAGAGAGAAGAAGGCTTTTCGATCAATGCAGCAACAAGTTGAATTGAGTTTTCACTACCTTAATAGATTTATAATAGAATAAGAACTTGCAAAGTGAAACAAGATAGAAGGCTACTAATTCTTAATGCATGATAGGACTACTTCGGATACCACAAAACTTGATGTAAGATGAGTAACTAGCCATCTTACCCACATACAGGCTGAAGTTGTCGGCTGGAATAAAAACTTTAGATGCTGCTAAGAAATGTTTACTAGTCGGCTGAAGATCTAACAAGAAATCAAAGTCAAGAAGAGTTGGGGTTGACATACTGTGATTGAAGTGAAAAATGCTAGTAGAACAGGACCAAAAATATAATGCGGCCAGTAACTAGGGCCAATTGTCTACCATTTGGAAACTAAAAAATTTTATAAGGTCAGAGAATCCATGCCGTTCCCACTTGGTACTTTTATAAGATATTCGATGGACCCAGCATCCCAATAAGGAAAAAAGGAAGGCTAAGGTTTGTGATGGTTGGTATCTTCCCAGACAGAAGTTTTAAAGTTGGATTATTGGTATAGAAAGGCTTCTTTGTGATGAATTAGAAAAATAGAAGAAAGAGATGAAGGAACATTCGAATTGAAGATGGGACCCAAGATAGTAAAGTAACTAGATTCAAGTATAAGTACCTGAGGGTTAATGGAGGTAAGAATATTGGAAGCTTCAAGTTCTCTTTTATATTTTTATATCACTCGGCCAAAAAGAGGTTGAAGATGCCATGGGGGAGCTTGAAACAGAGGATACAGGAATCAAAGTAAACCAAGGTAAAAGTAGAAGAGACTTATTAAGATATGGCATATCTTGAAAGTGTTGTTTCAATAGAAGCACCCAAACAGAAATTGGCTCATATAGAGGAGCTTCGATATTGGGAGAATATTGAATAAATGCATATGACCAGGGTCTTGATGATGGTTTATTAATTAGATGAGATCGAAAAAAGTGGATGCTGAAGCAAAAGTTGTAAGTACATCTTATAACCCTCATGCCCGTCGAATTAAAAGATGTGGGGGGCATTGTTTGCACTATAAATATATGGTAGCCAGTTATTTGGGTTTAGTGGATTAGTTGATGAGGGTTCGATAAAGAAGATGATACATAAAGGGCACAGAAATAATAAATTGATAGCATCAGGAATTATTTTAAAAAGAAGCGATTATAGAAAACTGGATGTGGGGTGTAACCATATTATAAAACTTATTTAACTTAGATGTAACAAAGTAGGAAGAGGTATCAAAGATCAATAAAAATTCTATCTTATCTTCTTGTTTACTTTATCCTTTGAATTGTAATTTTAATAGTATCTTTCTTAGGAGTAGGTGATAGTTCTGTAATCCAAAAATCCTTGAAGTTTCAAGGTATCTCCAAATCTGATCATTTTCTTTGAATTTTGGCCTTGTGCCACTGGCATGCTATGTCCCAATTCAGTATTTTTCTTGGGCTTCGGCCACGAAAATAGGGAAACAATTTCATAGTAGCAATCCATACCATAATAGTATTTTTCATTGTAGGCATCCATCCTGTACCATAATATTATCTCTTCCATACATAACAAGGTCTCGCATGAAAAATCTAATAAATTAATCTTCAAAATTTAAATTCAAATTAAAGTCAAATATCATAAACAAAAAATGGGGAGTCTAGACTACAAGCCTATACCATCTAGTTATTCCCATACCATGAGCATACTTGGTAGTACACATACATAATGGAAGGTTAATTAATATGAATAAATGTACTGGTTTATCTTTGCTGACGAGATAAAGAGAGGTTGGAGAATTTTTTTGCATTGTTGAGATGCGGAAGAACAGGTGCACCTATGAGATATCTCCATAATACAAGCAAGGTCTACTAGGCAGAGGAATAAAGGAATAAGTGGGAGATATAATGTTTTGTCCATACTCAATTTTGAAGACAATATTTTGTCCATAAAAATCAATGAATTAATTTAGGGAATATCTTTAAAGCCCATGATCGCTTTTCTCTCTGACCTCGTGCATGCGCCGGTGATTCTACATTAATAAATTAGACATGCTCTTTAGATTTTCTCTGACCTCGTGCATGTGTCATCCAAATATGCTCTTTAGATTTCTTAGCTGATATTTACTAAAAAATCAAAGTAGTTATCCTAATAATTAGACATCAAAACCACAAAGAGAATTAATTGACAATAAGATGAAGCTTGAAAGAATCTTACCTAAAATGGAGCAAGAGCCAATCAGTGTTGGATGTATACCCTAGAAGTCAATTAGACTGATACATATAAACTTTCTAGAAGCATAATTTTGTAATTGAATTATTGAAATCAATAAATTGGGTTATTTTTTTCATTTATTTTGTGTAATGTATCCATGAATTATCCAAGGAGTTAATAAGATGGTGACATATATTCTCAAGTATTGAGAATTTGAAGCATGTACCATTAATAATTAATTCCTGAATGCTTCTGATCAATAGATAATCACAGAGACAGTGATTCATCCGATCGATGCATAAGTCACTTTTCTTATAGTAGACAAGTCTCGAGTCTATAGTATGGAGACACTGAAGTAAGAGTATAGGTGTTTGTTAGAGAATAAAGGTACCAAATATGATCATTATGAGAAGACACTTAGATGGCTACCCACTCGTCAGAGACTTACTAGATGCTACGGTAGCATGACTAGCCCTTAGACTTGAGATGCCTCGACTGTTCATAGTGAGGTTGTTATAGTTTGACTCTATATATATTAGTCCCTAGTCATATGGATCCTTGCGGTGCATATTTGCTGTAGTAGATTCGTTGTAGAAATGAGATACGCTCCAAAATGGAATCTATCATTTTTAATAGACAAGAAAGATAGTTCTATATAATTTATAAGACTAAGTTCAGAAAATCTTGATCAAGGCAATGCGAGTAATGGAAAGGAGTTTCCACATACTTCACATCAAGAACTCAAGTTGAGTAAATCTTACATATAACAAATGTTATGATTTGATGAGTAATCCATGACCTCCATCTTGTCGAGACCCAAGATAGAAGATTGTATCATATGATAACTGTACCTAGAGGTTCATTCCATTCCATTCTGTTGGCTTGCCATCATATGCTAGTAAATATCACTAGTGGATTGTGGGGCTTATAGAGAATCAGATAGATGATCAAATTATTCTTATTGGAAAGAGTTGAAAATATTTCAATCTATTGAAAGAAGTTTTAATGATATTGTAATGGAGATCACAACATAACTCACTACCAGATAGAATAGAACCTATGGGGTCACACACATAAGGAGTTTGAGATTGATCAGATGGTTGAAATCCAAATTATCAATATGATTGATAATTGGATTAACTTATAATTGTTACGAGAAGCAAGACTTAATTGCTAAAGGTTAGCAAGTTTAAAAAGGACTAATGTGCAAATGTTGCATGTCTTAATTTGATTGGATCAAATTAATTATAGCTGAATTCAAGTTGAATCAGATAGAAATTTGGGTTCAATTGAATTTAGGTCCAAATTTAGGCTTAAATCATATGCACCCAAATGAGTATGGATGCATCAAGTGTTTGACACCTGAGTCTTGCCTAAATAACCTGTTTTGACTTAGTCTTTGACTAGTCAACTGGGTTCACACCCTAGGGTCTCTTGAATGAAACCCTAGGCACCCCATTTATGCCATAAAAGGAAATATTAAAGGGAGGGGGCGGCAACCATGGGGAATCCTAGCCGTCGGGGACTCTTTCAAGAAAATTTCTTTCCATAAAACATGGGGCCGCCACCCTAGGGTTTTGAATCTATAAAAGGGCGGCTAAACCCCAAGGGTTCTAAGCTTCCCACATCCCAAAGTTTTTCTCCCTAGCCCCAAGGCTGCCGCCACCCCTCTCTTCCCTCTCCTCCACATCCATAGCTTCTCTCTCCTCTCCCTTTTCTTACTAAAATTCAGATTTCAGCATGAAGAATCTTGAAGAAGCCATCGTCTTGCTACTGTTCTCAAGATATTGAGAATATCGTCCATCAAGCAAAGATTCTGCAAGGAGCTAGCACTTTGAAGAACCAATTGATTGCAGATCAGTCCTTCAATTCTGTGTGGATACCCATGAAGGCTAGGCACTTGCATGGCTACAAGGAGAGGAACCATTCCATATTTTTCAGTTGCGGAGTTCATCTCCCATGCAAAGGTATAAAAGAAAAGGCTATTTTTCTTATTCTTCAATTCCTTTTCTCCTCTGTACATTGGGATCTTGATGAAAGGTTCTCTTTCACATGAAGGTTGGGTAGTTATCTTTATTTCTACTATGCCTTTTGCTGATGAATAGATTAATTTTTTTCTTCTCTTCCAACTTTATTTAATTAATATGATTAATTAAAATCATGTGAAGTTTTTTTAATTAATATAATTAATTAAAATATGTGTGAGAAATCTAAAAGATCCTTCAAGTGGTATCAGAGTCAGGTTGAGGGTTTAGGATTAATCTAAGATCATCCTGATATAAGATTGTCTCGGTATAACAGACGTTATGCTAAAAGATTGTCCTAGGATGAGAAGAGATAAGATCCTTTAATCAAAATCACCTTTGTATATGAGAAAAGGATTAGGGTTTAGGTATGAAAAGATGATTGCTTAATCAGGTTGTTGATCAAAGGATCAATCTAGATACCTAAATCGAAAGAGTTATTTTTCATATGAGATGTGAAATAAGAAAATTCTAATAAATAAAATTTATTTTATTTGAAAATTACATATTCATGAAAGTGTTTTTCATGGATGCATGTGGTGATCACCATGGATCACCACAACCCTTCAAGTAGGATTGTATTATAAATACACACGAAGATGGTTGCAGTCTTGCAATCTGTAATGGAGGAAACCAATAGCCAAATCAATTTAGAATAGATTGATCAATTGGTTTCTAAAGAAAGTATTTTAAGAATGGTGGTTACTTAATTAGGACTATTGCAAAAATATGGACAGCCTCCAACCAATATTGTACTTATCTAGCCAGTTTGATTGATCAAATTCTATTTTAGAGTGCTTCGTGTTAAGTTCACTCCATTTGCATTGCACTATGAGTCCGATCTTGGTGAACCAAGCCAGGATCTCTCAAGTAAATTCATTAATTATGGATTTACATTGGATGAAAATAAATATTAAAAACAATGAAACCTAAATTAAATCTCTTCATAGATATTAAATCGAGCGGTCTTCCATCATTGTACATATGCAGATACTCTATTAATGTTGATTGTTCTCGACTGGATATAGTGATTCAGTTATATTGAAAAAGTACAATCACTCTATTAACATGAGATATTGCGGAGTGAAGATGGGGTTGGACTTAATAACTGCTAGGTGAGGGACTCAATGACGACTTCACTTACGTAAGAACGGCAGGTCTGACTTAACTAAGCAATGAGATCAATAATTGTCAAATGAGGCCTATAAGACTTAAAGACCAAAGACCACTGCAAGATGCTTGAGAAGTATTAGACAAGAGTTATCCACTCATTGGTTGATACACTATAAAAAATTCTATTTTCTGTAATATTATTTTAGCCATATTTTTGAAAAAATATTGAAAAATCATTTTTTTCCCCACATTTATGGTAAAATGCTACGTATAAATTTTTCTACGACATTAATTTAGCTATATTTCTAAAAAATGTTAGAAAATTATATTTTGTCCCATATTTATAATAAAATATTGTGTATAAATTTATAGGATTACTACTTGATCGGTCAATAAATGAGGATTATCATATTTTGCCAATATAAAATAAAAATGCCAGCTATAAAAAGCATAATTTTCTGCCAAAAAAATCATAATTTTTGGTGGATGAGGGATAATCATGGGGAAAAAATCTTTTTTCGATGGCCATAGGCATAAAGTGATGGAAATGGATTTTTTTTTTTGTTGGCACCAATATGGCTCGTTGAAGAGCTTTTCCCACGATTAAAACCAGCACCATATCACTATATCATGTCTTCTTTCCATCCATTTTATTAAAATAAAAAACCTTAGCTTGAAGAGGCATCTTGCCGGCAACCCATCGTGAAGGAGATTGAGCATCGATAGCCATACCCATGGTGAAGGTGGATGATCGCTAGCAGCTGCAACCCTCGCGAAGGTGCTTGAGCATTGGTGGCACCACACCCTCATGTGTTTCTATAACATCCAGCCCATTGGGCCTTAAACCCAGCCCAAAAAAAAAAAATGAAGAAGACTCCCGCAGGGAGTCTTCTTCTCCCGACCGGCTCCTAATCGAGTCGGAAACCTCATCGGAGAGGAGTCAAACTCTTCTCCTCCAATTCTATTTAAAGGGGAGACCCTTCTCCCTTCTTCCTACCAAACAATCCTGGAGCGAAATGGCGAAGATCGCGGAAATCTTTCGTAGAAACCGTCACTGTGCCCGCCATAATTCCTCGCCGGAGAGGTCACCAGAGCTCGAGGTAAGCATGTGGTTCTCTTCCTCTTTTCTCTCCCTTCCTTTCTGTGCCGGTGTGCACGCTCGCTGGTGATCAGAGTCATCGGATTTTGTCGTGGGAGAGGTTTCAATTTTTTTTGATTTTCGGATGCCGGTGGTCGTCGCCGGCCACGATTTGGGACCCTTGGGATGGCGGTGCGCTCTTCTCCGGCCATCGACCATTCCTGTGCTGGCCGATCGCCGGTCGGCCAATCGTATGAGGGGACCATTCGATCTCCTGTTTCAATTTTTTTTCACCCAGGGAGGCCACAGGAAGAAGTAGAAGAAGGAAGAAAAAAAAAGAAAAGGAAAAAGGAAAAAGAAAAGAAAAAAAAAGGAAAAAGAGAAAAGAAAAAAAGAAAATAAAAAATAAATAAATAAATAAATAATAAAATAAAAATGAGAGAGAGTTTCTCTCTCTTCTTTCAATCTGAACCCTTACTTTCTCTCTCTAAAATTGGACTTTCTCTCTCTTTTTTCTCTCTCTAGAATTTTTCTCTCTAGATTGTTTCTCTCTCTTGATGGATTTCTCTCTCCAAAGTTATCCTTCTAAGATTAGCATAGTGAAAGGCTTCATTTTGATGATTTTGATCGAGTTTAGGAAAGAGTCTGATTCTAAGTGAGGTTTTGATTTGGGATTTGTTTAGATTTAATTTTGAATTAAAATTAATGTAAAAATATAATTTTGGATAATAGGTACTGAAGAATCTTCTAGAAGTTAGTCGATCTATTCATCCAGTGCTCTGTGAAAGGTAAGTAATAAACCATCTTCTCGAGATATTTCATATTTATTCTAAAAATAAATAATTATTCTCTGAAATTATACATGATTTATGAAATTATGTTTTGAAAGAAAAGTGCTTTTGAAATATTATGGTACATCGATTATGCACATATTTAGTAAAAAATTATGATATATTATGAAATAAAAGTATTTTGATACAGACCGGATTTATGCTCTCAGCCAACTATGTTTCAGTGGGCCCCACCAATGGGGATTATACGTTGGTACTCAGTGGACCCTGTCAGTGGGGGTTGTGCGCTGATATTTAGTGGACCCTGCCAGTGGGGGTTGTGCGCTGGTATTTGTGGACCCTACTAGTGGGGGTTGTGTGCTGGTATTTAGTGGACCCCACCAATGGGGGTTAAACGTTGGTCATAGTCGAGGCTGTTGAGTTACGAGTGTTTTGAATTGAATCAGATTTATGATTATATTATATGTGAATATTTGAAAAGATTGGATTTGTATAAAATTAGCATGAAATATATTTTTATATTTATTTGCAGCATTATTCTTAAAAATTATATAATATCTAAAATATCTAGTTGTGATATTTGTTACTTACTGGGCTGTCTAGCTCATTACCTTTCTTTCTATTTTTCAGATTCAGATAATTAATTACCAGCATGGAAAGAAATATTGAGACAGAGCTTTTAGAGGCGAGATTTAGCATTGTCAACTTTATTGAACTTAGATCTATTATTTTATTTTTAGTAAAATTTTATTGGATGTAAGATATTTGATTTAATTACTTAAATTAAAGTTGAATAATAATTATTTGAATTTATTCCGCTGTGATGCATTGATATCATGATGAGATGCCTTGCATGCTTATGGAGAGAGTTCTTCATAAGTATGAGGTGGTTGCCGCGATCTCCTGCTCGCGATCTCGGGTAGGGGGCGTGACAATTAATATGGTATCAGAGCATAAGTGGATAAATTATGACACATAGAATTTGACATAGTATGAGTGTAGGTGGGTAAACATTAGAAATATTAGGACGTTAAAGTATGAGCATCATAATAAACCTATCCTAACAAATAGATAAATTAATCTAATAAAGTTTTACTACTACAAGTTATCATGCCTCCCCGTAGAATGACAAGAACTACTCAAGGAATTGCAAGAGAGACATCACAACCACGGGATGGTAGCACTCCCCATCTGACCAGTGACACCCCTCAGGAGGAGGGAGTCGTAGATCCTAATGGGGGTACTTCGAGAGCACGTCAGGAACCAGATATGGCTCAGTTAATGCAGATCCTAATCAGGATGGTACAAGTGCAACAACAAATACAGCAGCAAATGCTTGAACAATAGTAGATACAACGAGATACACAACAATATCAGCATCCACCACCACAACATGGAGAGCAACCAGTATAACGAAACAACATTTCAGAATTTAAAAAGCTTGCTCCTCCAGCTTTCAAGGGGACTACTGAACCTTTGGAGGCTGACAACTGGATAATGGAGATGGAGAAGGCCTTCGCTGTCCAAGAGTGTCTTGATGAAGAAAAGATTCGATATGCAGCTTATTTACTACAAGGAGAAGCATACAACTGGTGTCAGTGACTACAGCGCAAGTATGAACAAGACAGCGAAATACTTATCTGGGAAAGATTTCGGATTGCATTCTACGATCAGTATTTTCCTCAGAGTATAAGGATCCAGAAAGAGCAAGAGTTTATTTATTTGAAGCAAAAGGGTATGAGTGTGACTGAATATGAAGTAAAATTTACAGAGTTAGCAAAATTTGCTCCGAGATTAGTGGATGGTGAGCAAGAACGTATTCACAAGTTTGAGATGGGACTGAGAACTGAGATTCTAAAACAAGTGGTTCCATATGAATTGACAACTTATGCAGATGTGGTAAATAAAGCACTGATAATTGAAAGAGAAGTCAGTGAAGAACGCATGGAAAGGGAAAGAAAGTAAAGAAAGAGAGCAAAATCAAATGATACACAAGGGTAGAATAATAAAAATATCAAAAGTTCAGCTAAGGGAGCAATAGATAATAAGACTCAACAGATTGATGGTGAGCAGTGCTCCAGATGTGGCAAAAATCATGCAGACAAGGAATGCTATTGGAATATAGGTGCTTGTTTCAAATATGGTCAGATGGATCATAAAATTGCTAGCTGCCTGCTAAATACTGAAAATCAAGTTGGCCAAAGAACTTATGAAGGACAACATAAGGGTGGTGGACAGATTTCTAAAACTCAGGAAGAGTTTATGCACTTACTCAACAGAATGCACAGGCTTCCAATACAATGGTGACAGATAAAAAAAATTTCGAGGATGAAATTTATTTTTAGGAGGAAAGAATGTAACATCCGATCCACTGGGCCTTAAACCCAGCCCAAAAAAAAAATGAAGAAGACTCCCGCAGGGAGTCTTCTTCTCCCGACCGGCTCCTAATCGGAGTCAGAAACCTCATCGGAGAGGAGTCAAACTCCTCTCCTCCGGTTCTATTTAAAGGGGAGACCCTTCTCCCTTTTTCCTACAAAGAATCCTGGAGCGAAACGGTGAAAATCGTCAGAAATCGCTCGCAGAAACCGTCACTGTGCCCACCATAATTCCTCGCCGGAGAGGTCGTCGGAGCTCGAGGTAAGCATGTGGTTCTCTTCCTCTTTTCTCTCCCTTCCTTCCCGTGCAAGTGTGCACGCTCGCCGGTGATTGGAGTCGTCGGATTTTGTTGTAGGAGAGGTTTCGATTTTTTTTGGTTTTCGGATGCCGGTGGTCGTCGCTGGCCACCAATTTGGGACCCTTGGGATGGCGGTGCGCTCTTCTCCGGCCACCGGCCATTCCTGTGCCGGCCGATCACCGATCGGCCAATCGTATGAGGGGACCATTCGGTCCCCTGTTTCAGTTTTTTTTCACCCAGGGAGGCCACGGGAAGAAAGTAAAAGAAGGAAGAAAAAAAAAAGAAAAGGAAAAAGAAAAAAGAATAGAAAAAGAAAAAAAAAGAAAAAAGAAAAAGAAAAAAAGAAAAGAAAAGAAAAAATAAATAAATAATAAAATAAAAATGAGAGAGAGTTTCTATCTCTTCTTTCAATCTGAACCCTTACTTTCTCTCTCTAAAATTGGATTTTCTCTCTTTACTTTCTCTCTCTAGAATTTTTTCTCTCTAGATTGTTTCTCTCTCTTGATGGATTTCTCTCTCCAAAGTTATCCTTCTAAGATTAGCGTAGTGAAAGGCTTCATTTTGATGATTTTGATCGAGTTTAGGGAAGAGTCGATTCTAAGTGAGGTTTTGATTTGGGATTTGTTTAGATTTAATTTTGAATTAAAATTAATGTAAAAATATAATTTTGGATAATAGGTACTGAAAAATCTTCTAGAAGTTAGTCGATCTATTCATCCAATGCTCTGTGAAAGGAAGTATGAACTATCTTCTCGAGATATTTCATATTTATTCTGAAAATAAATAATTATTCTCTGAAATTATGCATGATTTATGAAATTATGTTTTGAAAGAAAAGTGCTTTTGAAATATTATGGAACGTCGATTATGCACATGTTCAGTAAAAAATTATGATATATTATAATACAAAAGTGTTTTGATACAGACCGAATTTATGCTCTCAGCCTAACTATGTTTCAGTGGGCCCTGCCAATGGGGATTATACGTTGGTACTCAGTGGACCCTGCCAGTGGGGGTTGTGCGCTGGTATTTAGTGGACCCTGCCAGTGGGGGTTGTGCGCTGGTATTTGTGGACCCTGCCAGTAGGGATTGTGCGCTGGTATTTAGTGGACCCCGCCAATGGGGGTTAAATGTTGGTCATAGTCGAGGCTGTTGAGTTACGAGTGTTTTGAATCGAATCGGATTTATGATTATATTATATGTGAATATTTGAAAAGATTGGATTTATATAAAATCAGCATGAAATATATTTTTTGTTTATTTGCAGCATTGTTCTTGAAAATTATATAATATCTGAAATATCTAGTTGAGGTATTTGTTACTTACTGGGCTGTCTAGCTCATTACCTTTCTTTCTATTTTTCAAATTTAGATAATTAATTACGAGCGTGGGAAGAAATATTGGGACAGAGCTTTTAGAGGCGAGATTTAGCATTGTCAATTTCATTGAACTTAGATCTATTGTTTTATTTTTAGTAAAATTTTATTGGATGTAAGATATTTGATTTAATTACTTGAATTAAAGTTGAATAATAATTATTTGAATTTATTTACTGTGATGCATTGATATCATGATGAGATGCCTTGCATGCTTATGGAGAAAGTTCTTCATAAGTATGCGGTGGTTGCCGCGACCTCCTGCTCGCGATCTCGGGTCAGGGGCGTACAGTTTCTCACCGAGATTTTTTTCTGATTTTTTAGTGATTTCTTTGATGAATCCAATATGATAGGAGGTGAAACATTATCGGAGAAAGGTTCCTTCACCCAGCAAATCCTTTTTCACGCCCTCCATTGGAGGAGAAAGGCTGCTGGATGATGGGTTTTCAATGTTTTCTTTCCTTCTTCTATTCTTGATTTCAATGCTTTGATTTGGGTTTTGTAAGTTTTAGTGTTTTCTTTTCTTCTTCTATTGTCAATTTCTATGCACGGAGGTTCGCAAATGCGAGGAGACCCAAGCACTGCAAAATCCCAAATCCTCCAACCTGTTATCCCATCTTGTGATAATTTTAGAATTTATGAAAAGCATAAACCAAAAAATAAATCAGAGACCTTAATCATCTGTCAATCTGTCTTGGTTCCTATGGAATTGATAGAAAAGAATTCAGGTGTCCTGCTTCCCCTGTTCCCCTCTGTAGATATCTTCTCTAATAGTTTATGCTTTGAAATTAACCATATTAAATGGGAAGAACCTTAGAAAGGTTCCAGTCCATGTGATTATATTGCACTGTTATTGATGCAAAGTTCTAGTTTTGGGTGTTTGGCAGAATTAAGTATTGCACACATGGCCTAGGTGTTGGTGTTATTTTGCTGGAACAGTTGTCTGGATTGCATAAGGTCATCTGATCTTCTTGTTTGAAATGGAAGACAACAGATGCCATGTTTGATATTTCTACTCACCATGGACATTCAGATAATGTACCAATTAAATGCAAATGCCCTTGGACTTGTGAAAGGTAGTGGCTTTCTATTGTCAGAGAATAAGATCTAGGGATGTCTTGTCTTGTAGAAGGCAGGTCTCAGCGCCTCTGTATGGAATCCAGCATATTTGTAGAGTTTTTTAGCCTCTAAAATATGGGGCACATTTTATTTAGTTGACCGTCTGATATGGTATTCCATGAGCTGAGCCTTATTTTCTCAATGGGTTTAGTTGCTGTAAATCAGGAATCCTTGACTAAATTTTCTATTCTAGCTTCTGGGTAGGAGCAGGTTGTTTGGCAACTTTGACATGCTTTCCAGTAAAGATGGAAGTGTTCTAGAGTTCACATCTGCAGTTTGTGAACTCTAAGATCCAAAATATAACTGTTATTTATTTTTTGACAAGCTCTAACTTTGAATAGGATTAGCTTAGCTTTATGATTTTTTTCATCACATGCTTATCCACGAACTAAAGATATATACGTAACTCTTATGGAAATCTTATTATAATATGACATTATATTGCCTTTTAAGCTAGTTTTGCATACGCTGACGAGCATACAGACATGAATTGGGATGTTTTGGTACTTTTTAGTAGTGGTTTTATTTTCTCTTGTATATATGTTTCTATTTGGCAAGGATGAGTAATAACCATTTAATCATTTTACAGTAAAGCAGCCTCATGTGATTCATTCATGATTAATCTTTGACACTCCTTTTTGGTGTTTTATATTTATTTCACAAATTTCATTTTTTCTTCTAGGCTCAATTTTCACATATGATCGTCTCATCTCCTCTTTTACTTTTTTTTTTTTTTTTTTTTGTTTTGAGGCTTTGGATTCTTAAATAAACTAGAAAGATTCTGTTTATTAACATTTTTTCTCTTATATTAGGTAATAACAAATTCCATTAGGTTCTGTTTATAAGTTGAAAGATCCTAGCTTTTACTGATTTCATATTATGGTCAGTTAATTATTAGAAATTCATCCAAGAAGCTTTTATTGTCTTGTTGATAGGATGTTTTTGCAACTTGTGAATGTTTTCCTATTTTTTTTCTTAATTGATAGGGTGGAATGGTTGGAATAAGTAAAAACTGGATGCAGAATAGTAATAGATTATCTCTTGAGTATAGATTTCTTTTAACTCTTTTTCTCATTGTTTTATTTTTTCATACATCATTTATATACAGGAACACTAGTTGACGTGCATAAGAATTTCTCTTGATGGATAAGAGTTGGATTAATGAGTCTCAGTAATTTTGTGGTCCCTATAGCTTCCAAATATATTTAGCCATCTTATAGTGCATTGGCTTGACTATTTTTTTTTTCTATTTGTTATTAAACAATATAGGGTGAGTGACTTGTATTTAAAGGGGATCGCTCAATTTCTTGACTTTGCATTTGTTACTGCAACTGAGGGAGGAAAGATCTTGTGCCCATGCATCAATTGTAATAATTGCTTGTTGAAAAGTCAAGAAGATGTCTATGATGATCTCATATGTGATGGCTTTCTAAAAGGGTATACCAATTGGGTTTACCATGGAGAAGGTAATCCATCTATTATATTGGATCGTGACTCTAATGCATATGATGATCAAGATGACATGCATGGGATGTTGCAAGATGCATTTGGAATTGCAACCCTCGAAGGTGAACTAGCCAATTACCTAATGAACATAATGAGGAGCCTAATGCAGGAGCTAAAAAATTCTATAAGTTAGTTGATGAAGCTGATCAAGAACTGTACCCTGGTTGTAAGAAATTTAACAAATTAGCTTTCCTTATTCAATTACTGAATATTAAATGTATGAATGGATGGAGTAATAGTTCATTTACCTCATTGCTTGGGCTATTGAAGAAGGCTCTGCCTAAAGGTGAAAGACTACCAAAAATATTTTATGAAGCCTGGAAGATAATTAAGGATTTGGGGTTGGGGTATCAGAAAATTCATGCATGTCCTAATAATTGCATGCTATTTCAGAAGGATCATACAAACTCTAGCTCATGTGCTTTTTATGGTGTTTCTAGATGGATAGCTATACAGAAATAAACTGATTATGATGGAAAACATTCAAAAGGCAATAAGAATAAAATTTCCACAAAGCTCTTATGCTACTTCCCATTAAAACCAAAGCTTCAGGGAATTGTTTATGTCATCAAAAATAGCTTCATTTATGACTTGGCATAAGGATGGTAGAATAAATGATGGAATTTTAAGACATGCTGCTGACTCTCTGGTTTGAAAGACATTCGACTACTTGCACCCATCTTTCTCCCAAGAGCCTTGCAATGTTAGATTAGGGCTAGTAAGTGATGGGTTCAACCCATTTTGGACAATGAGCATAGCTCATAGTATATGGCCTGTTGTTTTGATTCCACGTAACCTGCCACTATGGATATGTATGAAACAACCTCATTTTATATTATCTTTACTAATTGATGGGCCATCAACACCTGGAAATGATATTGATGTGTATTTGCAACCTTTGATAGAGGAGTTGAAGGAATTATGGGAAGTTGGGATAGAGACTTATGATGCTGCTAGCAAAAAAAATTTTCAAATGCATGCAGCAATTTTATGGACTATTAGTGATTTTCTTGATTATGCTTAACTATCCAGATGGAGCACAAAAGGTTCCATGGCTTGTCCTTCTTGTCATAAGGATATATGCTTGTAATATTTGAAGAACTGACACAAACATTGCTACATGGGGCATCATCGTTTCTTGGATTCAGAACATAGATTTCGTCTCAATACAGATGCTTTCAATGGTAAAGTAGAATTAGGTAATGTGCCAATGCCACTATCTGGGTCTGATGTGCTGCAACAATTACAAGGTGTAAATGTTATATTTGGGAAGTACAAATATAATGTACCTGGAATAAGAAGAAAAAGAACTAACAATGTGCAACTACCATATAATTGGAAGAAGCAGAGTATCTTTTTCTCATTGCCTGGGAGCCACTTTTGCTGCATCATAATTTGGATGTGATGCATTTTGAAAAAATGTCTATGATAATGTGGTTTGCACATTACTTAATCTTGATGGTAAAACAAAAGATAATTTTAAGTCTTGCTTAAACTTATGTGAGTTAAATATTAGAAAAGCACTGCATCCAAAGAGTAGTGAAGATGGTAATAGAACATACTTGCCTCTAGCATGTTTCACAATGACTTCTACTAAAAAAGAAGTATTCTGCAATGTATTAAAGAGGGTAAGAGTTCTAGATGGATATTCATCTAACATATCATGACGTGTACAGCTTAAGGAGCATAAGATATCGGGACTTAAAAGCCACGACTGTGATATTCTTATGCAACAACTACTTTCTTTGGTGATAAGATGATCTTTGTCAAGAAATGTCAACTTAGTATTAATCGAATAATGCAATTTTTTTTAAAAAAATATGTTCCAAAGTAGTCGGATTACCTGAAATTCAGCAATTGGAATCTCGCATAGCTGTGATGCTATGTAACTTGAAAAGAATTTTTTCTCCTTCCTTTTTTGATATCATGGTTCATTTGCCTATACATTTGGTAGTTGAAGTTAGGATCACTGGACCAATTCAATATCATTGGATGTATTTTATTGAGAGGTTTGATCTAATAAAATTTTAAAATATAATTGTCAATAATTTATTTTAAGCTTATGTTGATTTATGTCTCTGTAGATACTTAAATAGATTGAAGTCTTATGTGTTAGATGTGTGCCCTAGATGCCAGATTAGCTGACACATTCCTGTACAAATGTAAGGGCAAATTTATAATTTTGACTATAAATAAATAAAAGAGTTATTCTACTATCACATTGTGTACATTATATCTGTGATACATCCTTTGAGTTAGTAGGAATGTTAATTCATATTTTTAAGAGTTGAAAATTTAAGGCATGAATTTACATAACTAACTCATAAACAGCTTCTGACCATAGAATCATCACGAGGATGGTGATCGATCCGGAAGGTTGGTCTACGATCGCTTCCTTAGAGTAGATGAGTCTTGAGTCTACGGTGTAAGACACCAGAGCGAGAGTATAGGTATTCATTGAGAACGAGAGTACTGAGCGTGACCACCTCGAGCAGTCATAAAGAAGTCTACCTTCTCGTCGATGACTAGCTTGATGCTGCAGTTCTGTGTCTAGTTCTTTAACCTGAGGTACATCGACAGTTCACCTTGAGTGTGTTATAGTTTGACTATACCATAACTCGGTCTCCTAGCCATTCAGAACCCTGAGGTGTATGTTGGCTGTAGCATATTCATTGTAGGACCCAGATTGCACCAAGATTAGATCTATCAACCTCGGTAAATAAGATGAGTAGTCCTATGATGATCGAAAGATTGAGTCCTTAAGTCCATGGCCATGGCAGAGTGAAATAATGGAAAAGAGTTTTTTATTAAGGTTTCACATCGGATTTGGATCGATCGATTGATTCATATGACTGATGCTGGGTTTGACGAGTTCACCTTAACCCTAATTCAGTCGGGACTCATGATAGAAGAACTCAATCACGCAGTTAGCTGCACTGAGAGGTTCATCTTCATTTCTAATGGGTTGCCACCATATACTGCTAGGTATCACTGATAGATTTTGGAAGCAATTAGAATGATCTTGATGATCGATCATTCTAATTGTCTGAATCAAAAGAGTTCTGGTCCATCGAAACGAGTTTCGATGATGTCGATGATGAGATTACGACATGTCTCATTGTCATACGAAAATGAACCTAACTGGGTCACACAAACAAGAGTTAGGGTCTGGATGTCATCAATTGAGATAGCCCAGTTCGATTGATTTGGATTAGATCCAATTAGGTTCAAAAAAATCATGCTAGCACACGATTGAGCCTAACTTTCTCCTCGTGCAATCTTTTTCATCTCGACTAAGCCAAATATGATTTGACTCACTTAGAGAACCTTAAGAAGGTTTCTCTCAATCTGACTAGAGTCAGTCTAGCTCAAAAAAATCTTTTCTTAATTCATGAGATGAATTTAAGACAACACCTGTCAATTTCTGTCACCTACCATTTTCATTTTAGGACATCGATCAAATGTTGACTTATGGATCTTAAACTGAAGGCCACTTGACAAGAGGTCATTGGAGAATTTTTGTGGAGTATCCACCTGCTAAATTAGACCTCAAAGTGGGTGCCAAGATCAGATTGGGCGTGTGCCCCAAGTGGATAAGGATAGAGTCCCATGAGATGAGGACTCTGATCCCTTGATTGACTTGGACTGTGGGGCGCCAATCTCACTGTGCTTATCCAGTGTTGGTGCCAACAGTGGTGGAAATTGAGGAGATTCTTATCTGATATAATTAGATGATATTACTCCATCAATCAAATTTTTTTCAAAATTAATTAGAATTTTTTGATTGGTCGAATGATGTGGCACTGCATGGCGCAGCAGGGTCTATTTAAACCCTGTCTGCACCTAGGGTTTAGAGATTCTGCTCAGTACCCAGCAAAAATGAGATTCTTCTCCACTTCTCCATGTCCCCTCTACTCCTCTTTCTCCCCTCTTCACGTCCAAGAAGTTGGACGTCCATCTGGTGCTTGTGCAAGGCGTGGTGGCTCCCTGATCAGAAGGCTGCAGGGATTTATCGAGAAGCTACTGCTCCAGCTTCAGAAGATCTTTTGAAGATCTTTCAGATCAGATCCAGATCTGATTTTTAGAGCAAAGATTTGCAAGGAAAAGATGATCCAGATCCTACTCGAGTGGATACTGGTAGAGGCCAGGCGACTGTGTGGCTATTTTTGAACTTTGGGCATTGCTGTAATCATCTACAGGGTAATCTAGTTACCCTAGAGGTATTTCTCTAATCCTCAAGTTTTAAATTTAATTTTAGATTAAATATCAGATAATAAGAATTAGATCTAATAGACCTTAGATCTGAAATAAAATAGAATAAATTTTTTTTAAAAAATATTTCATCCCAGATCTCATTAGATCTGGAAGATCCTACAAGGAAAAAGGTAGTTTTTTCCTTTAACTGGTATCAGAGCCAGGTTGATGGCTCTATTTCAGATCTAATTTAGATCTGATTTTTATTTTTATTTATCTGATATTAATGAATTTCAAATATCACATCAGATGTGATTGGATCTAAAATCAAAAAATTTAAAATTAAATCTAAGTAGATCTAACATCTATGAGATGCATGACTAGATTAGAAATAGTTTAATCTATGAATAGCTTGAAGTTTTATGTTTTAATATGATTAAAATATAAATTAGATCTAATTTATTCTCTGATTTTCTGATGTCATAAATGTTATATTCAGATCAAAAAATAAAAAATAAAATTTAATTAATTCATAAGATTGATCTGCTGCATGCCTAGACTAGTTGTAAAATTGTTCTAGTAACTGTCTAGAATAGATTTTATATTGAATAGTTTAATTTAAATCTTACTTTTTAGATGTTACATGTGATGTATCAGATTTGAAAGTATGCTAATTAGATCAGATTTTAATACATGAGATGTATGCAAAGCATGTATAAATTAGATCTAAAATTATATATGTGATATATAACTTAGATCTAACTAGTTTTGTAGTTAAATCAATATTTCTGATTAAGGTGTTCCTCATGGCCATCCGGTCATAAGAACAAAGTAGGGTTTAAGACCCTCTCCTCCCATTCAATGGGGTGTTCTTATGGCGTGTAGGGGTGCGCGTGTTCATCCTTAATCAGAAATCAAACTTACTTTTCTGCAAAACTCTAGATCCTAAAATCCTAGAATTTATTTTACACATTTTATTTATGAACCCAAGACTTAATTAATGAATTAAGCTTATAAAATTAAATTAGGTCTAAAATTTAGAATTTCAGATCTAAGTCATTTTCATAAAATTGGGTTCGGGCTTGGGTAGCTCAATTAGGTCTAGCAGTTGATCAAACCGAATCAAAAGTTGGTTAGGTAGGATCATGAAAGCTAATAATTGACCAGCCTAATAGGATTAAGTCTAGGTCAAGATCGAATCACATTCATATGTGACTCGATCAAGTTAAGACCTAATTTGGCTCAGTGGTTAGAGCCTAGATTGTAGGCTAACCCAATTGGTTCTGGTTCGACAATTTGGTGTCTAAGGTAAGTTAGGCAGATGTGATCGAATGATTTTTAATTGGGAGCTACTCGACTCGAATGCATTCTTGTCGAGTTAATGGTATATCTCTTCCATCAGTCTCACTTACCTGACTATATGTGTTGATCCAGTTCTGATTTGAGGTGACTAACAATTCGAGCTAACTCATGCCACTAGGTTAGTCATAATTGTTATGACTATGTCAAGTCAAGTTTAATGAGATCTAAATTAAATCTTCTTAAGAAAATATTAAGTCTAAGATCTTCCACCATTGTGGATGTGCGGGTTCTTCTCGGGATTGATTATTCTCGGCTGGTTACAGTGGTTCAGTTGCACCGAAAAGTCAACCATGTCCATTAGTCATTGGATGCTACGGATTAGAGGATGGGTTGTGCTCAATATTCCGGATACGGTGAGAGACTCAATCAGGAATCTAGTTCGTGCAAATGGTGGGTCTGACTTAACTAAGGATTGGAGTAATATTTCGGACACGGTGAGCTTCATGAATTAGAGATCAAGTTTTGGGTGCACCATGATTAGAGAATTATTGGACAAGAGTTGTCCACTCATCGGTTGACCCATCACCAATAACTGTTAGGTGAGGTGATGAGTCAGTCGGTGAGATCGCACCACCCACTAGAAATCACTAATCACGGAGATTTTCACATCTCTACCTAGGGAGTGTAGGGATCTGAGAAAAGAGTGGAAGTCTAATTTATTTAAAAATGAAACTCTTAAACAAATTGGTTAAGTCTGATTATAAAATCTAACTAAAATTTTTGACTTTCTACAGGAAACATATCTGCGTCCAACCCCCTGACCAAAATACTAGACACCCACAGATTGACTGGATCCAATTTCAAAGACTGGTTGAGGAACTACAGAATTATTCTGAGTTCTGAGAAACTAACTCATGTCTTGGACCAGGATCCACCTGCCATACCACCATGTCCGACTGCTGAACAGAGAGCATCTCTGAAAAAATAGATGGATGACGATAACAAAGCCAGGTACTACATGTTGGGTGCCATGTCTGATGACTTGCAGCACCAGCATGAGAATATTATGACTACCCGCCAAATGTTGGCTCACCTATAAGAGTTGTTTGGTGAACAAAGTCACGCAGCAAGTATCAAGTCTGCCAAAAACTTTTTAAGGCTAAAATGCATAATGGGCAGTTAGTCCAAGATCATTGTTTGACAATGATCAAGGATCTTGAGGAGCTTGAGAAGCTCGGTATCATCTTAGATAAGGATTTTTAGATTGATGTGATCCTTCAGTCCTTGTCCGATGCATATGGTCAGTTCATCATGAACTTCCATATGCATAAGATGCAGTGTACCTTGGCTGAGTTAATGAACATATTGGTTACAGCTGAGCTTTCTTTGAAGAGTTCAAAAGGTTCAGTCCTTACTGTGGAGCGAACTTCTTTCAAGAGAAAGTCTTATGGAAAGAAGAAAAAGTCTGCGAAGAAGCAGAAGGTGGATGGGAAAAGGAAGAAGACAGAACCGAAGAAGAAGGCTGCTGAAAAGAGAAAATATTTCCACTACAATTCAGACGGCCATTGGAAATGGAACTATCCTCAGTACCTAGCCACCCTGAAGAACAAGAAGGATGGTCCTTCTGGAGGTATGCTCATTATAGAATCTAATCTTACGGTTTTCTCTGCATCCAGTTGGCTACTTGACTCTGGTTCTAGTGCTCATTTGTGCACTTCTATGCAGGATCTTGAAGAGAGCAGGAGGCTGAGAGATGGGGATATGATCCTACGCATCGGGAACGAAGCAAGAGTTGCTGCTGTGGCTGTGGGAACCTACCCTCTGTGATTACCGTTAGGATTAGATTTAGTTCTTAGAGACTGTTATTATGTGCCTGCAGCAAGCAGAAATTTGATTTCTGTTTCATGTTTAGCACAAGAAGGCTATGTAATTAGCTTTCATAAGGACCATTATAATATATTTTATGAAAATAATAAAGTTACAAATGATTTTCTTATTAATGGTCTCTATCAGTTACATATTGATGTATCTGTATTTAATATCGAGCAAAATATGAATGCCATAGGAATTAAAAGGCCTAGAGATAGTTTAAATGATAGGTATCTATGGCACCTAGGGCTAGGTCATATAGCGGAAGATAGGGTTAACAAATTGGAGAAATCCGGGCTATTGAGTCCGTTGACTTTCGAGTCATATTCAGTTTGTGAATCATGCCTTCAAGACAAAATGACCAAGCTCTCTTTTGTGGGACATGAGGAAAGGGCCACAGACCTACTTGCCCTAGTACATATGGATGTGTGCAGCCCATTTGATGTGCCGGCTAGAGATAACTATGTCTACTTCATTACCTTCATCGATAATATGTCTAGGTATGGGTATGTGTTTCTAATGAAACACAAGTCTGAAGCCTTTGAAAAGTTCAAAGAATTTAGACATGAGGTAGAAAAATAAATAGGAAAGCCTATTAAGGTTCTTCGATCAGATCGAGGAGGTGAATACCTTAGTCGGGAGTTCCTAGACTATCTTAAAGATAATGGCATAGTCTCTCAATGGACTCCACCTGGAATGCCACAACTCAATGGGGTTTCAGAACGGAGAAACCAGACCCTTTTAGATATGGTTCGTTCCATGATGCACTTCACGGACCTCTCTGAGTTTCTTTGGGGATATTGTCTCATGACAGCAATATATGTATTGAATAGGATTCCTTCTAAAATCGTTCCTACCACATCGTATGAGATATGGCATGGTAAGAAATCAAGTCTGAGTCATCTCAGAATTTGGGATTGTCCGGCTCATGTCAAGAGACAGTAGGCGGACAAGTTAGAGTTCAGATCTTTTAGAGCTCGGTTCATAGGATATCCTAAAGAGTCATTAGGATACTATTTCTATATTCTGGAAGATCACAATGTGATTGTGAATCGACATGCTATTTTTCTTGAAAAATAGTTTATTCAAGATGGTGGCACCGGAAGAATAATTAAGCTCAAGGAGAATGTCTCCCAAGAGCAACGAGCTAAAGAACCTGAGGAACCCAATCAATTAGAACTAGTCCTAACACAACCTCTTCCACCTCATAGATCGACTAGGATTTTTTGTCCCCCTGAAAAGTACTTAGGTACCATACAAGAGGATGTAAAGAAAATGTTCCTCACGGGAAATGAGGTTCATGGTGATGACCCCAAGACCTATGATGAGGCGATATCAGATATCAACTCTGAGAAATGGTTAGAGGCAATGAGATCAGAAATTGACTCGATGTACTCAAACCAAGTCTGGACCTTGGTAGATCCACCTGAAGGTATTGTACCTATTAGGTGTAAATGGATCTTTAAGAGAAAGATAGGTGCAGATGAAAATGTGAAGACATTCAAGGCTAGACTCGTAGTGAAAGGTTATAGTCAGCGCGAAGGCATTGACTATCAGGATACCTTCTCGCCCGTAGCTATGCTAAAATTCATCCGCACATTGTTTCCTGTTGCAGCCTATTTCGATTATGAAATATAGTAGTTGGATGTGAAAATGGCATTCTTAAATGGATATCTTGAGAAAGATATCTATATGGAACAGCCGCTTGGCTTCACATCCAGTGATGATGATCACAAGATCTGCAAGCTGCAAAGATCCATTTATGGACTTAAGCAAGCATCGCGGAGCTGGAATACTCATTTCAATGATGTGATCAAAATATTTGATTTCATCAAGAACAAGGAGGAACCATGTGTGTTCAAGAAGGTCAGTGGGAGCGCAGTTGTCTTCCTCGTACTGTACGTTGATGACATCCTCCTAATTGAAAATGATATTTTCATGTTGACCTCAGTCAAAATATGATTATCTAAGGAGTTCTCTATGAAAGATCGAGGAGAAGCATCCTTTATACTGGGTATTAAGGTCTATAGAGATAGACCAAATAGGATGCTAGGACTTTCACAGAAGATGTACATAGAGGAGGTGCTAAAAAGGTTTAGCATGGAAAACTCTAAAAGAGGTTTAGTACCTTTTAGACATGGCATTTATCTCTCCAAGAAGATGTCCCCTAGCACACCTGAGGAGATTGAACGGATGAGCAAGATCCCTTATGCTTCGGTAATAGGGAGCCTCATATATGCCATGCTATGTACATGACATGATATAGCCCATGCTGTGAGTATCACAAGCAGATATCAGTCGAATCTAGACGAAGAGCACTGGACTTCTGTGAAATGTATCCTTAAGTACTTGAGAAGGACTAAGGATATGTTTCTATCTTTGGGAATGGAGAACTCCAGGTTCAGGGATTTACAGACTCAGACTTTATGTCTGATATAGATGATCGAAAGTCGACATCTGGGAGTCTGTTCATTTGCAATGGTGGTGCAGTCAGCTGGAAGAGTTCTAAGCAGACGGTGATTGCTGATTCCATCATGGAGGTAGAGTATATTGCTGCATCGAAAGCTGCGAAGGAGGCATTCTAGTACAAGAAGTTTGCCGCAGAGCTTGGAGTGATGTCATCGAATGCCATCCCTCTTTACCACGATAATAATGGTGCCATAGCCCTAGCTAAGGAGCCAAGATCTCAACAGAAGTCCAAGCATATCGAGCGGCAATTCTATTTGATCCGTGATTATCTCGAAAAGGGTTATGTCGAGGTTAAGAGAGTCGACACCATAGATAATGTGTCAGATCCACTGACAAAACCATTAAGCCAGCAAAAATCGAAGCCCATCTTGAGAAGATGGGACTTAGATATGTAGCCAATTGGCATTAGGTCAAGTGGGAGTTTGTTAGATGCGTGCCCTAGATGCCAAATTGGCTGACACATTCCTATACAAATATAAGGGCAAATTTATAATTTTGACTATAAATAAATAAAAAGGTTATTCTACTATCACATTGTGTACATTATATCTGTGATATATCCTTTGAGTTAGTAGGAATGTTAATTCATATTTTTAAGAGTTAAAATTTAAAGCATGAATTTACATAACTAACTCATAAACAGCTCCTGACCATAGGATCATCATGAGGATGGTGATCGATTCGGAAGGTTGGTGTATGATCGCTTCCTTAGGGTAGATGAGTCTTGAGTCTATGGTGTGGAGACACCGGAGCGAGAGTACAGGTATTCATTGAGAATAAGAGTACTGAGCGTGACCACCTCGAGCAGTCATAAGGAAGTCTACATTCTCGTCGATGACTAGCTCGATGCTGCAGCTGTGTGTCTAGTTCTTTGACCTGAGGTACATCGACAGTTCACTTTGAGTATGTTATAGTTTGACTACACCATAACTCGATCTTCTAGCCATTCAGAACCCTGAGGTGTATATTGGCTGTAGCATATTCATTGTAGGAACCAGATTGCACCAAGATGGGATCTATCAACCTCGATAGATAAGAGGAGTAGTCCTATGATGATCAAAAGATTGAGTCCTTAAGCCCATGGCCATGGCAGAGTGAAATAATGAAAAAAAAATTTCCATTAAGGTTTCACATCGAACTTGGATCGATCGATTGATTCATATGACTGATGTTGGGTTTGATGAGTTCACCTTAACCCTAATTCAGTCGGGACTCATGATAGAAGAACTCAATCACACAGGTAGCTGCATCGAGAGGTTCGTCTTCATTTCTGATGGGTTGTCACCATATACTGCTAGGTGTCACTGGTGGATTTTGGGAGCAATTAGAATGATCTTGATGATCGATCATTCTAATTGTCTGAATCAGAAGAGTTTTGGTCCATCGAAAGGAGTTTCGATGATGTCGATGATGAGATCACGGCATGTCTCATTGCCATACGGAAATAAACCTAACTGAGTCATACAAACAAGAGTTAGGGTCTGGATGTCATCAATTGAGCTAGCCCAGTTCGATTGATTTGGATTAGATCCAATTAGGTTCAAGAAAATCATGCTAGCACACGATTGAGCCTAACTTTCTCCTTGTGCAATCTTTTTTATCTCGACTGAGCCAAATATGATTTGACTCACCCAGAGAATCTTAAGAAGATTTCTTTCAATCTGACTGGAGCCAGTCTAGCTTAGAAAAGTCTTATCTTAATTCATTAGATGAATTTAAGATAACACCTGCCAATTTCTGTCACCTGCCATTTTCGTTTTAGGACATTGGTCAAACATTGACTTATGGATTTTAAACTGAAGACCACTTGGCGAGAGGTCATTGGAGAGCTTTTGTGGAGTATCCACCTGCTAAATTAGGCCTCAAAGTGGGCGCCAAGATCAGATTGGGCATGCACCTCAAGTGGATAAAGATAGAGTCCCATGAGATGAGGACTCTGATCCCTTGATTGACTTGGACTGTGGGGTGCTAATCTCACTGTGCTTATCCAGTGTTGGTGCCAACAGTGGTGGAAATTGAGGAAATTTTTATCTGATATGATCAGATGACATCACTCCACCAATCAAAATCTTTTCAGAATTAATTAAAATTTTTTGATTGGTCGAATGATGTGGCACTGCATGGCGTAGCAGGGTCTATTTAAACCCTGTCTGTGCCTAGGGTTTAGAGATTCTTCTCAATACCCAGCAAAAATGAGATTCTCCTCTACTTCTCTATATCTCCTTTGCTTTCTCTCTCCCCTCTTCATGTCCAAGAAGTTGGACGTCCATCTGGTGCTTGTGCAAGGCGTGGTGGCTCCCTGATTAGAAGGCTGCAGGGATTTGTTGAGAAGCTGCTGCTCCAGCTTCAGAAGATCTTTGAAGATCTTCCAGATCAAATCCAAATCTAATTTTTGGAGTAGAGATTCGCAAGGAGAAGACAATCCAGATCCTGCTCGAGTGGATATCGGTAGAGGCTAGGCGACTGCATAGCTATTTTTGAACCTCGAGCATTGCTGTGATCATCTACAGGGTAATCTAGTTATCCTAGAGGTATTTCTCTAATCCTCAAGTTTTAGATTTAATTTTAGATTAAATATTAGAGAATAAGAATCAGATCTAATAGACCTTAGATCTGAAATAAAGTAAGATAATTTTTTTTTTAAAATATTTCGCCCCAGATCTCATTAGATCTAGAAGATCCTAAAAGGAAAAAGGCGGTTTTTCCTTCATTATGTTCGTAATCAAAGTCGACCTGAGGGATCAATAGCAGAAGGCTATATAGTAGATGAATGTATTACCTTTAGTTCACAATACTTGCAAGATGCTGAGACAAGGTTTAATCAGCCAATAAGGAACTCTGATGATAGTCTCAATGAACCACAACAAAATTTATCTTTTTTCTCACAAACAGGTCACATAGTTGAGAAGACTGAACTCTATGCCTTGAATCATATGACATGTGCACAAGCACATCGCTAGGTCTTGTTCAATTGTGATGTTGTTGGTCCATATCTTGAGTGAGACCTCTATTTTTGCCAAGTCATTTAAATGAATATAACTTTTGTAATAATATCATACTATTTTATGTAACCATTTTTTGCTTTCTTTTGCTCGAAATATGGGAGACACCTTGCAGAACTTATGGCAAAGTATCTAAATGCATGAAGAAATCACATAGAACAACTACATAATAATACTTTCCATGATTGGTTTGCTTCTCATGTAAGAGTTGTCTTTCATATTTTTAATTTTGTTAATATGATAATTATTGGAATATTTTGGATGGTAACATTGTTGATCATTACTTAGGTTGACAAATTGTTGCACACTCCAATAGAATAGGTAACAAATGAAGTTGAATGGCTGGCTCATGGTCCTAATGATGTGATAAAAAGATTTACAGGTTATGTCATCAATGGATTTAGGTTTCACACAAAAAATCGTGAGAGAAATAAAAAAAGTCAAAATAGTGGTGTTACGGTGATTGCAAAAACATCAAGTTTCTCAAGTGCAAAGGACAAGAATCCCATTGTTGGAGATGTTACATATTATGGTGTGCCAAATGATATCATTGAACTAGTTTATTTTGGCCACTTTAAATTTGTCTTATTTAGATGTGATTGGGTAGATGTATTATCACGAGGTAAAGGAATCAAGCATGATGAATTTGGATTCACTCTTGTGAACTTCAAACGAACACTAAATATTGGTCAAAATTTATCGGATCAAACATTTATATTAGCATCTCATGCTGAGCAAGTATTCTATGTAAATGACCCCATTGATACAGATTGGCAAGTTGTTATCAAGAGGAAGCCGTGGGACTTGTATGATTTGAATGAGGATGTGTCTGATGATGACTATGATGCATTCTTAGATGGCGATCCAAGCAACATTGTTGCATTGCAAGACAACTTGCTTTCTGATTTTGATGATTTAGATTGTACTAGGACAAATGTTCCGGACATAATTGTTAATGGAGCAACTATATTGAATAGCAAGCCCATGCAAATGGATAGTGAAGAGAGTTTAGAATTTGGTGATACTGATCAAGATGATCATATGTCCAATATTTGATGATTCTTTCAAGATAAATGAAGGTATTGTTAGAACATTTGTTGCGAAACTACATCATGCATCCTCTACTAATTTTTTGGTTTGGTTTGCCTATTTGTATTAATATTTTCTGCATTTAATTTATGCTAACACACTTGATAGTGTATAATTGCATTTATATGGATATTTGTCTTCATGTAATTAAATTGTCATGGGTTTGAAATTAGATAGAAATTTCATAATGACTTTTTTGGTTTGATAATGGACTTTCCAGTGCCAATCATGCCACGTGGTAATGGTCATTATAAGAAGCAACCACAACCATAGCGACAGCCGCAACAAAATGATCTAACATCTCGCCTAGACCAATCTTTGCCAAGAATTTATCATTTGAGACAACCTCAACACCAAATGGAATTCGATGCTTTACCAACCATGCAGCCTCCCTCATGTATGGTTATTCTAACATGATTAATTTACTTGATTCATGAGTTTTGCTCTATTTGCATGTTAAAACATATCCTAATTATTGGATCTTATAGATTTATTTTCTAAAAATTGAATTTAATCTTCTTCTAGTGCCATCCCATCACACTCAAGTTGAGCAATCATGCCTCTCTGCAGGTACTAGCCAACAAGATATATCTCAACCACCTATAAATGCAAATGATAGTAAATTCAAATTAACATTTGTTCTTATTAAGTAGATTATTTAATTTTATTGAAATGGTAATTGATGAACATGTTTGATTATTTATGTAGGTGATGTTACAAGGACTCGAGGTCCTACAACATGTCCTCAAGTATCAAAGAGACCAGATGGTGTTCGCCAATATGTTCGAACCAATGAATTTGGTCAGCTTGATGGAGAAAATTCTCCACAATTTAGCAGTCACCTAGGCACTCTAGCTCGAAAGGGTAATTTGTTGCCTATCTGTTACTCAGATTGGAGGCATGTACCCACAAAGAAGAAAGAGGATATTTTGGAAACTTGTCTTGGTATTATGATTTTCTTTTATTTACTATTGAATATTTATATTCTGTTTAATGTATCAGAATGAATAGGATGGATCCTAACAAACTGCTTCAATTATCTATGATTTTACATTACATTTTGTCTTGATCTTTGATTTATTTATTATCTTATTTTACTGTAATTTCATAAAGTAATTTAACTTTCATTATCTCTATAGGATAAGTGGGACATGGAGCCCTATGCTAAAAAATGGGTAATTAGCTCATTAGGAGCAAAATGGAGGGATTGGAAGGCGAACAGAAAAGGAAGTATTACAAGCCATATAAAACTGATGCAGAGGGAGTTACAAATATGACTGACACTAGAGTCATTCTAGATCAATAGCACTAACTTATTGAAATTTGGAATAGTGAGGCATCAAAGGTAAATTATAAATATAATGTTCTACTCTATATTTTATGTTATACATGTGTGTGAATCATTTTGATTTCACAAACGGATGTAGATACGAAGTGAAAAAAATAAGGCCAGTCATAACATGCAAAAGATGGGGCATACTGTAGGATGGAGAAGCTTTGCACAGATCAAGGCAAGAATGGTAGTTTTTGCCCTATCTTATGATACTATAATCACTATTTTGAGAACATTTGATTTGCTGATTATGGATGAATAGTATGTAGGTTTTCAAGATCTTGCTTCTAGACCATATGAAGTTTGAGAACATTTATTTTTTGCTGATTATAATCACTATTTTGAGAACATTTATTTTGTTGATTATGGATGAATAATATGTAGGTTTTCAAAATCTTGCATTTAGAACTTATGAATTTTGAAGAATACATTATAAAGGATTGAAAACAATATTATCATGTCATGTCATTGGTTCGTATAAAGCTGGAACCTTCCTTTCTATCTTTGACTCGTTCCCTTGCAGCAACATTGGTTCATACATCCCATTTCATTTTGCTTGCATTGTGAGGCACAAATTAACATGAGAAACCCCTTATCCCCTAGAGAGTTGTTTCTAGTTTCTAGCCATGAACGAAATGCGTTGGAGATAATAGCTTGTCAAACAACCAGCAATCTCCAAATTTAGCTAAAATTTTCTTTTTCCTTGTAAGTGGCTGGCTTAAAAATCTACCAATTGTAGTCTGTAGACCATAGAACCATCGAGCACTCCAAAACAAGATACCTAATCACATAGCTGTCTATTCAATCTCAAACAAATTTTAGTCAAAATAAAAAGTATCTTTTGCAAAGCCTTGTGGTTCATATTGGATGAAGAACATAGCAGAAACTAAAGGCATACTATGAAAATCTAAAAATCTGCAAAGCCTATATCTGAAATTTTGGAAACCTATAACTACATCTGAAATCTGAAATTCTAAAAATCTGTATCTGAAAATCTAAAAATCTGCAAAGCCTATATCTGAAATTCTGAAAATCTGTAACTGCATCTGAAAATATGAAATTCTGAAAATCTGTATCTAAAAATCTGAAATCTGCAAAGTCTATATATGAAATTCTGAAAACCTACAACTGCATCTGCAAATTTGAAATTCTGAAAACCTATATCTAAAAAATCTGAAAACCTGTATCTGAAAACCTGTATTCACAGAACCTGAAAATAGTAAAATGTAACTGCATTCCCTTTGCAGCTTTGGGCATGGAAATAAGCTTTCTTAGCTTGATCTATTACCCTCCTTCTGTAAATATTCTCCCATTAATAAAATAGGGGTGGTATAACTGTGATAGCCCAGCCAGCCCAAACAAACCAAAAAAAAAAAAATGATGAAGACTCCCGCAGGGAGTCTTCTTCTCCCGACCGGCTCCTAATCGGAGTCGGAAACCTCACCGGAGAGGAGTCAAACTCCTCTCCTTTGGTTCTATTTAAAGGGGAGACCCTTCTCCCTTCTTCCTACCAAAGAATCCCGGGGCAAAACGGCGGCAATCGCCGAAAATTTCCTCACGGAGACCCGTCCTTGTGCCATCCAATTTCTCGCCGGAAAAGCCTCGCCGGCGTCGGAGGTAAGCTTCCTCCCCTTCCTCTCTCCTCCCCCTTCCTTCCCGTGCCGATGTGCACGCTCGCTGGTGACCGAAGTCGCCGGATTTTATTGCGGAAGAATCTTCTTTTTTTGTCATTTTTCCGTCGCCGGTGGTCACCGTCGACCACCGGTTTGGCCTCCTCTTGCTGCGGTTCGTCTTCCTCTTGCCGACGGCCGCCCTACGCTGGCTACGCCGCCGGCCGGCCACCCAATGAGGGGACCTCAAGGTCCCTGTTTCAGCCCAAAACAAGTCCACGGGAAGAAGAAAAGAAAAAGAAGAAGAAGAAGAAGGAAAAGAAAAAGAAAAAGAAAAGAAGAAGAAGGAAAAGAAAAGAAAAAGAAAAGAAAAAGAAGAAAAAGAAAAGAAAAAGGAAAAGAAAAAAAAAAGAAAGAAGAAAAATAATATGATAATAATATAATAATAATAAATAGGATTTTTTTCTCTCTCTTCCGTGAAGAAAAAGAAAAAAAAAGAGAGGAGAAAAGAAAAGAAAAGAAAAATCATTAAATTAATTAATAAATAATGATATAAATAATAAAATATGAGAAAGAGAGTTTCTCTCTCTTCCCTCTCTCTCTTCAGCTTGAACTAGTATTTTCTCTCTCTAGAATTGGACTTTCTCTCTCTACTTTCTCTCTTTAGAATCCTCTCTCTAGATTATTTCTCTCTCCTAAGATTTTTAATTTTGAAAAGAATGATGATGAATTTAAATGATTCTCATAATAGATTTTTGATCTGTGATCGTCGGACGATACACCGACATCCACTTTGATCAGATCAGGTATTTTTAGATTTTATTTCTCATGATCTTATTGAATTATCCACATGATAATTTTAGCATGATTTGATTTGATCGATCAGAATTTGTTGAATCATATTGTCTGAAAAATTCAAGATGAGTTTTCTCTCTCTAGAATTTTCTCTCTCTAGAATTTTTTCTCTCTAAAATATTCTCTCTCTTGATTGATTCTCTCTCTAAAAAAAAAGTTAGTGAATGAAAAAATTTCTTTTAATAAGTCTGATCTGATTTTAATGAAGAACCCTGATCTATGATTGTCAGACAGCATACTGGCACCCACCTTAATCAGACCATGAATCTTTAGATTTGATCATCCATGATCCCGATCTAGCCATGACTTGATTTGATCATGTTGATTTCACCAATTGAGATATTGGACCAATCATAATGTTGGATTGTGTCACCTGATCAGTTTGAATTGTACCTCATGAATTCTCTCTCCTCTGATTTTCTCTCTCTACTTGATTTTATAAAATCGATGAAGAAACCTCAGTCCTATCACTTCGAATCCGATTTGATCTGATAGTCAAACTTTGGATCGTTTAGGTTCTAATTAGATTTTGATTAGATGAAATTAGATGATCGGACCCAATCTAAACCGTTGAAATATGGTATTCGTATTCTTTCTAATTATTAAAATTGATTCTGTATAGGATTGTGGATGTTTGATCATGGGATATCGCGATATGATCTATGAATAAAATTTTTGGAAGAAAATTTATAGAATTATGTGGATTTATTGGAATGCATTCGAGGTAAGTAATGTTTCACTTTTTCTAGATTTATCGGCAAATTATAATGTATTCTTTTGACATGATTTGTGAAACGATGCATGAATTGGATGAATGGTATTTTGTTATGAAAATATCTTATTTGAAATGTTATGATGAAGCATGATTGAATATATTGATTTCATGATGCATTATATTGATTGATTTCGATACTACATGATTATATGTTTTATTATGAAATTAGAATATGAAACATGATTTATGAAGAATTATGATATAAGAAACAATAAGAATTGACAACCTGACTATGTAAAGGACCCTGCCAATGGGGGCATGTACGTTGGCAATTGATTGTCCTGAGGGTTTATGTCACCAGCGAGACCAGCGACATGTCGCCAAAGAGACCAGCGACAAACCGTCAGCGAGACCAGCGGTTCCAAAGGATATGACTGCCAGATGATTCGCAGCCTACCGCAAGCAGATATGCGGTATTATGACCCTGCCACAGGAAAAATGTAGTCATAGCTCATGGTTGACGAAAAAAAATTGAAGAACAAAAGAAATTGAAATTTGGAAAGAAACTTGAATTTTCGAAAAAGAAATGAATTTGGTATGAATTATGTTGCATAATTGAAATTGATTTCGAATTGATGAACTCTATATGCTTATTTTTTATAAATGATGATTTACTTAAATGCCTGATGAAATCTGTTGAAAAGTGATCATTGCTTACTGGGCTGTCTAGCTCATTACCTCCTATTTTACTGTTTTTACAGATGTTGAAGAATTAAGATGATACAAGATATAAATGGAAGAGTGATCAGAAGCAGAATCTTCATACTTTTATTTTAGGTTGAAAGGCTTATTGAATTTGATGCAAAGCTTTGAATCGTTGTTGAATTTATTGAGATATTAAAGAAAAAGTTTAGGTCGTTATATTTTAGATTTAAATTATTGACTAATTATTCTGCTGTTGTTTTAGGATAATATGATAAGATGCCTTGCATGCTTATGGGAAGAGTTTTCTATGAGTATGCGGCGGTTGCCATGACCCTCGATTCAAAATCTCGGGTCGGGGGCGTGACAATTAAAGTGGTATCAGAATATAAGTGGATGAATTATGAAACATAGAATCAGATATAGAATGGGTGTAAGTGGATAGACACCAGGGACATTATAGTGTAGATCTTTGATGATTGTAGTGAGAGAAATATTTATAAATTTTGATTAAACATTGAGATTATGTATGAAAGGATCATAATAGATTATAACATATAGAATTTGAAATATGATGGATGATCTATTGATCATGATATGATTAGTTTGATCTTGATCGAAAGTAATCACAAAAGGATTGATATAAAATTGTATTGTGCATTATGGTTATTAATTTGATCATTGGTTATTCAAGTAAATCATAAGTTCAAATTTGATGTGAGAATAATATTATGATATTACTTCTAGTTGAGAGATTGACTATTATTGGCAAGATAAAGATTTGATAATAAAATATTATTCCAGAATGGGCTAAGAAAAATCTTTTATGATGCTTGATTAGAATATTTATCGAAATTGAATTTGGTATGTGGATTATATATAAAGTGGTATATTATGATGAATATATTTTTGAGGATATTGCAAAGAAACCTATGTCTTATTGATGAAATTGATTTTGAGATTATAGGATATTCATCATACTGGAAGCTTTAATCATCATCCTTAGATCTAAATAATGGATCTTATTATGTCTCTTGGAGACTACATGATGTGTATGAAATTTTAATTTAAAGACTTCGTATCTAAGTTGATCAAGAGATTTTCTGATATTATTATTGAGGTTGTTAATGAAAAATTGATATCTTCAGATTAAGATAAAAGATCTGATTTATATTTATTTCAGACTAAGGGATCGATGTGAATTTTATAATTTAGAAATTTTGGATTTAGGAATTGATATGGAGTTCCTTTGCTTTTGTTAACGAGGTCCTTAATTGAATCTACTATTAAATGGAGATTTAATTTTTGAAGCTTGTATGATTGTTATGAAAGGATATTTGATAGACATTGAAGATTCTGATGATAGAAATTTTAGAAAAAAAAAAAACAATAATAATGATTTGAAATTCATATATATTCAGATTATGTCCAAATTTGATGGAGCATCGAAGAATTTTCTCGTTGATTTGACTTATAAAGATTTTTGGTTTGAAAATTATCAAATTGAATTGATATGAGAATTGAGATTTGATTCATATTGATTATAGTAAATCTATATGATGGTTTAAATATGATATTGGACTCAAGGGTTAATCAAGATTATTGTACACCAGTAAAGGTATGAATGAGAATCGAAAGTTAATCTTTGATTTCAATTGAAATTTGAAATTTTTGGATAAAGAAATAATTTGATCAAACTTTTTTTGGTGAACCTAAGAAATTTTGATTGTTAGATCAGAGTGCATAGCGGAAGCATGGTAATCTGGATTACTTTGAGTAAGTCAAGAATATTGATTCTTTGAGTCAAAGAATTATGATAAATGATATGGTTTGATACAAAAATTTATTGATATTAGAAAGAATAATATTTTAAAATTTTGAATTATTTTAGATATCCTAATGTGATTTTTAAAAGTAGAGCTTCCATCTACTATGCTACAAAAATAATTAGCATCCTAATTCTAGGATGAGTGGACCTTTGATTTTTGATTTTAGATTTATAATATTTAGAGATAAATTTTTTCTATCTTAGAATTAAATTTTATAATTCTCTATTTATTAGAAAGAATTTGAGATTATTTATCGAATGATGATTTTGATCTTACATTAGTATACTCAAATAATTATCTCCAGGGTATAATGAAATTTGAAGTTAGAACTCTTTTGATTATTATTATTTCTCAGACTGAATGAAAAAGATTGAGGTTATCTATTGATATTGACGATTATTCTACAAAAGATAGATTGGAGTTATTCATAATTTGATAATGAATCGATTAATTAAGAGTTGTTAATGTTTAGATAAAGAAAATTGATATACTTACTTAGAATAGAGACATTGATTTTGATTATAAGAAAAATATAGTTTTGATTTAGATCAATTTTTGAGTTACTAATTTTTATTATGGAATGACTTAATGATAAAATTTACTTTACGAATTAGAATATTTAAGAGTTTGAGGGTTTGAGTAAGAAAATTTCGATGATTAGAAATAGTGATATTGATTCAATCAACAATGGTGATATTGATCTTTATGAAATGACTTAATGATGAAGTTGCATCAAGAAATAAAATATCAAAAGTTCGAGAATGAGATTGAAATCTTCAACCTTTGAAAGTACGAATAAGAAAAAATATTTTAAAATTTTGATTGATTGAGATGTCATCATATGATTCATAGAAGTATATTTTCCTATCTTATGATGGGTTAAAATTAAGGGTGGTTAATATTTTGAAATAAATAAATAAATGAATGAATGATGATGAATGAAGCTCTTATGCAAGAATAGAGACATTGACCTTTTTCTAGTCACAAGAGATATATTTGATTTTAATTTGAGTCATGAGATATTGAATATTAATTTTTACAGAAAATAAGATCATAATTTCGAAATCTTGAAACATTGAAAATCTTTGAGACGTGTGTTGCCCAGCTATGCAACCCAAGAGGGGGGGTGAATTGGGTTTCTAAAAAATTTTAAGCCCAATAGATTACTTATGAAGAACAAAACTAAGACTTTAAATCAATATTAATTACCTAAAGCAGTATTGCAAGGATATAATAAAGAAATAAGATAAAGCGATAAAGCACACCACAAACACAAGGATTTATAGTGGTTCGGTGCTAACCTTGCACCTACATCCACTCCCCAAGATCCTATTTGGGAATTTCAATCCACTATCCTTTGTATTCAACCCGAATACAAAACGTCGGAAACTCCGACACTAGCTATCCCAAGCTAGATCACTTGTTTTTCGGGTACAAGTAAACCCAAAACACTCCGATTTCAGGTTCGGATCAACCTTTCCTTGTTTTGGAAATTCTCCAAAAACAAGAACAAAAACTCACAAAGAGTTAGAAAATTTAGAGCACAAATTAATACAATAACAGCTCCTTAAATGAGCGAATATAACAATAAAAGCTTTACTCAAATGAAGAACCCCTTTTTCCAATTTTCTCAAAGTGGATGAACGCTTGAATGCTTGAGAAGAGGTTGATTGTTGATTGAAGATCTCTTGAAAGCTTTGAACGATCTCTAGATCAAGGTTGAAACAATAGGCGTGAAGAATTCTCTCCTTGAAAGATCTTGCTTTTCTCTTTCACAATCTCTCTGGTATATTGTGGATCCTCTCTCTTTTTCTTTTTGGATTTTTTTCGTTGATCTCAGGCTTTTTCTTGCAAATTTCGGATCCTCTCTTCTGTTCTTCTCTTCTTTTGATTTCACGTTTGATCTGCTATTTAATCTGCAATTTGTTTCACCATTTAAAGCATTTTGTAGTATTAGAAGCAAGAGAAAACAATTTAGGTAGATAAAGAGCCGTTAGAGGATTTTTAGGAAGCATAAATGACAATTAAAATGGGCAAAAAAATAGCCGTTGCTGACATTTTTCGTTGCAGGGGTCGATCATGAGTCGACTCATGCTTCAGGGGTCGACTCATGAGTCGACCTCTGTTGCAAAAACCAGAGAATGCGTTTCTGGAAATTCTTGGCTCAAATTAGCAGGGGTCGACTCATGGGTCGACTCATGCCTTGTGGGTCGACTCATGAGTCGACTCACAGGTCGTGCCAAGCCAGAAAACTAGCGTGCCAAGGAGAATTTTTGCGTGCCAATCAGCTCACAGTGCCATGAGTTGACTCATGAGTCGACTCATGCACTTCAAACCTTCATAACTTCAAAAATATAAGTCCAAACACAATGAAATTTTCACCAATAGATTTCAAATCATTTGTTCTACCAAATGGTACTATCAAATCAGGATTTTAGTGAAATTATGATTTTGCCCTTGAAGAGCATAAGGACTTTTTCATTTTAAAATTATTTGTATCCCTTCAATCTGCTTTGTAATCATCAAAATCAATCTAGGAGCAACAATCTCCCCCTTTTTGATGATGACAAAATATTTGAACAAAAATATTTATGTTAATGCATTAATTTCAAAAGAATCCATTATAGGTGTATATGCTTAAAAAGAGTATGATTCTTTTGGCATGTAATATAAATGCAAAAATAGTTTGTCCATTTTCTTAAAGATTTGAAAAGGGTATTAGATCATTTTGAGTTCAAGATATATCAGAGCAAGAGAAGAGAAATAAATTTTGCAATGTATTAGAGCAAGAAAAATAATTTTTTTTTTTTTTTTTACAATGATATTAGAAAAGATTTTATAATGTATCAGAGCAAGAAAATTTTATAATATATCAGAGAAAATTTCACACTGTATTAGAGCAAATGTCAGAAAAAATTTCACACTGTATCAGAGCAAATGTTATAATTTATCAGACAAACCTTCACACTGTGTCGGATTAAATTTTATCATGTATCAGAGCAAGTTAAAAGAAATTATAGGGTGTATCAGAGTAAAACAAATTTCTTAAGATGTATCAAGGTGAATAAAATTTTAAAAGATGTATCAGAGCAAGTTTGAATTTTGAAATATATCAGAGCATATAAAAAAATATTTATTTGCATTGTACTTATGATTTTGCTTTTGATGGATGGCTTTTTGTTTAAGTTCTGTCTGATACCAAATTTCGATACCAAATTTCTCAAAGTTTTGTTTAATCTTTCAATCCTTGTTTTTGTTTAATTTCTTCAATATTTGTTTAATTTCTCCAATATTTGTTTTAATCTTCCAATCTTTGTTTTTGTTTAATTTCTCCCCCTTTTTCTCATAATTTAGGGTTTTGCTTTTTGTCTAATTTTAATTTTTTTTTTGTTTAATTTCTCCCCCTTTTTGACATCATCAAACATAGTTAACTCTTCCTTTTCTTTTTCTGAAATATTCTTTAATTTCTTCCTCTTTAGAGTTTTTCACAGATGTTTGCTCCCCCTTAATATAGCAATTATCAACAGCAAACAACAACAAGGAGAAGACAATATTTCAACAAGAAGAAAATATATAACCAAAATATGATCATTACAAAGAGGTAGAAATATAGGTAAAAGATGATTCCATTAATATCATAATTGTTTCAATACATAGTTCTTAAAAATAAAATTCAACCAGCTAATTGTCAATACATGGCCCCAAGGTATAGATCCTAGAACAAGATACTAACTCCTAGGACCTAGTAAAGATCAAGATAAGTCAATGATCGGAGTCATCAGATATAGGGTGAGGAGATGATGGATCAGAAGTGCGTCCTCTACCCCGTCTGCCTCTGCCACGAGTAGGAGAGCGAGATGAACTGGGAGGCTGAGAATGCTGAGATGCTAGGGACTGAACAGAAAGGGTGAGTCTAATAGAATCAAGTACGTTCAGTGCTCTGGAAATAGATTGAAGTAGAGCAGTGAACTGGGTGGTAGCATGCTCACTTGATCCTCGGATCTCTTTCCTCAGTAATTCATATCCACCTTCTAGTGCTCCTCTGAGCCTGCCAGCCTCTGCAGTGAGGTCTGTGACCTCAATAGTAGACTCCTGTGGCTGGGGATGGGCCAATGCAAGGACTTGCCCTTGCAAGTCAAGAACTCTGCCAGTCAGTCTCCAGACTGTGTCCTCAAGCTGCTGTATCCTGACGGACTGATCTGAAATCATCTGAAATACAGTGGAGATGTGGGGAGTAATGGTCTGATCAGAAGAGGTAGCTCCAGGTGCAAAAGAAGTACTACTCCACTGGTTAGATAGCAAAGAAGCCACACGCTGAGATATATGCTCGATCTGATCGTCAGCCAGTCTGAACTCTGAATGAGGTGCTCTGCTCTCTGGCTGATACACTGGTGTGGGCATCCTAGTAAACTCAGAAGGGCCAGCCTCAGTATCAGGAATGAACTGGGTATCTGGTGAAGCTGCCCTGAAGTCATGTACAGGAGAAGATGGACCTTCTTCTTCTACTCTGCCTTCAGTTCTGTCTTCAGCACTTGTTTCAGCTCTATCCTCAGTTCTTTCTTCAGAGCCCTTGATCCAACCACCAACAGTCTTTGTAATTCCCATTCGGTGCAGGCTGTGTTGGTTGAAAGTGTCCACATGTGAGAGCTTGGTAGGTGTCTCCCCCTCACAGCTAACTCCAAACCTCCTAAATACTCTAGTAAGGGCCATACCATAAGGCAAGTGTGCCTTGGATCTGTTCAAAGTTTCTCTCATGGCCTCTATCATAAGTGTAGGGAGGTTTAGGGGGGTCTGAGTGATGATATGAAACATGACACATACATCTCTGCCAGATAGTAGATCATGCCTACCACTCCTAGGAAAGAAGAGTTTTGTTACAATCTGATGCAGGACCCTCATCTCAATGGATAATAGCTTTGCTTCCAATTTGTTTAAACTTCCTGAAAAAGTTTCTCCTAAGATAATTCTGATCCCTTCTTCTTTAATTGGGAGTTCCATATATGAGTATCCTTCACTAGGCAACTGAAGTATATCTCCCAATATCCTAGAATTCAAGCATATGTCAATCCCCTTGACTGTTGAAGTCACTGACCCACTTCCATAAAGTAGGTTCTGGTAGAACTCTCTAACTAGATCAACATAGGTGACTTCCTTAAGAGAGCAATAGAGTTCCCATCCTTGATTTTTGATCTTGGTAGCAAAAGTAAAGCCTTCTTTCTCAAAGAACCGAAAATCTATATTTTTCCCGGTTTCTACTTTTCTATCAGAAAGAGGATTTACACTGGGGCTTATGGAGGATTGAGAGAGACCTTGAGCAGGTACTGAAACTGGATCGGGAACACTGGAAGACTGAGCATGCCTTTTCTTTCGGACAATTTCCTCAGGCTCACGGATTGATTTCCTTCTTTGGGAAAGTTTCATCTTTGGAGCCATATCCAATAAAGTAGCAGACAAGAAGACTTGAATTGAGAGGAGGAGGGATCACAAGAGAGTAAAGAGAAATTTTAGTGGAGAGAAGAAGTGGATTTTGGAAGTTCGGTGAAGTGCTAGGGCACGTTCCAACCGCGCCAAGCAAAGCGAGAAAGCACAAAAAATCCTTTTGAAGGAGGCAATTTTTGGTGGAGAGGAGGAGGGAGAATTGCCTCAGAATTGATCCTTGGATTTGGAGCAAGAAGAGTTGGAGAAGACGGCTTTTGGAAGAAGAACGATGGGAAGATGAGTCGTCTCACAAACAGTAACCCTTATAAAAACAATGAACCCGTTGAAAGTTGGTGGGATTTACAAGTTTGCCATTGAGTCGACTCATGGGGGTCGACTCATGAAGTTCAGAAATTCAGGAAAAATGCAAATAAATTCCAGAAAAATTCAAAATTTTGGGAGAAGGAATTTTGCTCAAAGATAAGTTTTTAGAGTGATAAATCTGAGCTTTTGGGACCAGGATAGATGTTAAAAATTGAGCTCTAAGAGTTTTTGACATCTATTCTTTGGAAATTGAGAAATTTCAGACAAATGGATCTAGAATTCCTAGATTTCTCCTAATTTCACAGAATCTATCCTCACTAAGGGCCTTTGTAAAGATATTGGCTAATTGATTTTCAGTGCAAACATATTCAAGAATTATATTTTTATTTTGAACATGTTCTCTTATAAAATGATGTCTTATTTCAATATGTTTGGATCTTGAGTGTTGAATTGGATTTTTAGATAGATTTATGGCACTTGTGTTGTCACATCTTATTGGTGTTTCATTAAGTTTGATTCCAAAATCTTCGAGTTGTTGCTTAATCCATAAGATTTGAGCACAACAACTTCCAGCTGCAATGTATTCAGCCTCAGCCGTAGACAGTGCCACCGAATTTTGTTTCTTGCTAAACCATGAGATTAGGTTAACTCCAAGAAATTGGCAAGTTCCACTTGTGCTTTTTCTATCTAATTTACATCCAGCAAAATCAGCATCTGAATATCCTAACAAATTAATTTGTGAGTCCTTAGAGTACCATAACCCTATAGTTTGTGTACCATTTAAGTATCTAAGGATTCTTTTAACAGCATTCAAATGAGATTCCTTAGGATTAGATTGATATCTTGTACATAAGCAAACACTAAACATGATATCAGGCCTACTTGCAGTTAAATATAATAATGAGCCAATTATACCTCTGTAGTATTTTAAGTCTACGCTTTTACCTTCATCATCCTTGTCAAGCTTACTTGAGGGACTCATTGGTGTGCCAATTGGTTTGCAGTTCTCCATTCCAAATTTTTGAGTAGTTCCTTGGTGTACTTGCTTTGGGTGATGGAGATTCCCTCTTTTGATTATTTGATTTGGAGTCCGAGGAAGAAGGTGAGTTCTCCCATTATGCTCATCTCGAACTCTCCCTGCATAAGCTTAGCAAAGTCTTGACAAAGGGATTCATTAGTAGACCCAAAAATTATGTCATCAACGTAAATTTATATAATTAGCATATCATTTTGGTTTCTTTTAATAAATAGGGTTGTATCTACATTGCCTCTTGAGAAACCATTATTTAGTAGAAATTTGCTTAGCCTTTCATACCATGCTCTAGGTGCTTGTTTTAGACCATATAAAGCTTTATTTAATCTAAAGACATGATTGGGAAAAGCATGATTTTCAAATCCAGGGGGTTGTTCTACATATACTTCTTCAGAAATATATCCATTTAAAAATGCACTTTTAACATCCATTTGAAATAGTTTGAATTTCATAAAGCAAGCATAAGCAAGTAGAAGTCTAATGGCTTCTAATCTAGCAACAGGTGCAAAGGTTTCATCAAAATCAATTCCTTCTTCTTGATTATATCCCTTAGCAACCAGTCTTGCTTTATTTCTAATTACATTTCCATGCTCATCTAATTTGTTTCTAAAGACCCATTTTGTGCCAATTATTGAATAATCTTTATGTCTTGATACTAAGGTCCAAACATTATTTCTTTCAAATTGATTAAGTTCCTCTTGCATAGCATTAATCCAGTTATGATCATTTTCAGCTTCTTCAAAAGTTTTAGGTTCAAGTTGAGATACAAATGCACAATGATTAAGTACATCTCTAAGTGAAGAACGGGTTTTTACCCCATGCATAGGGTCACCAATAATTAACTCCTTAGGGTGGTTGTGAACATACCTCCATTCCTTGGGTAGGTCATTTGTACCTTGAGGTTGTTCTTGAATTTCTTCACCTCTTTCATTTTGTTCGTCTTCTTGATCCTTGTCTTTTGGAGTTGCTGAATCTTTCAGAGTGATCTCCTTCATACCTTCTATTAGTGGATCTGCATCATCAATACCCTCATTCTTCCTTTAAGGAAGATCGTTAGATTCATCAAAAACAACATGTATGGACTCCTCAACTACTAAAGTTCTTTTGTTGAAAACTCTAAATGCTTTACTAGTAGAGGAGTAACCTAGAAAGATTGCTTCATCTGATTTTGCATCAAATTTACCAAGTTTTTCTTTGCCATTATTTAATATAAAATATCGGCAACCAAAAACATGAAAATATGCAATATTTGGTTTTCTTCCTTTCCAAAATTCATAGGGGGTTTTCTTTAAAAATTGTCTAATCAAACCACGATTTAAAATGTAACATGCTGTGTTAATAGCTTCCGTCCAAAAATATCTTAGAAGGTTGCTTTCACAAAGCATGGTACGGGCCATTTCTTCTAATGTTCTGTTTTTCCTTTCAACTACCCCATTCTGTTGGGGTGTCCTAGGAGCAGAGAAGTTATGGCCAATTCCATTTTCATCACAAAAATTTTCAAAATCTTGATTTTCAAATTCAGTTCCATGATCACTTCTAATATTTTGAATTGAAAACCCTTTTTCATTAGAGACTTTTCGATGAAATTTAGTGAAAATATGAAAAGTTTCATTTTTGTGAGCTAAAAAGAAAACCCAAGTAAAACGAGAGTAATCATCTATTATTACAAAGCCATATCTTTTTCCTCCTAGACTGGTGGTTCTTGTTGGTCCAAATAAGTCCATATGTAAGAGCTCTAATGGTCTAGAAGTTGAAACAGTATTTTTGGATTTAAATGATACTCTAGTTTGTTTACCTAATTGGCATGCATCACAAATTCTATCCTTTTCAAAATTCAGTTTTGGCAAACCGAAAACTAAATCTTTCTTAATTAATTTTGAAAGAGAATGCATGCTGATATGTGCTAGTCTACGATGCCACAGCCAACTAGTCTCATTGATTTTAGCATTCAAGGATACTAGGCATTGCATGTCTAATTTGGCTAAGTCATTCAAATCTATCATATAAACATTGCCATGCCTATGTCCTATAAATTTAATGCCATCGTTAATAGGACTAGTCACAATGCAAACAGATGATTCAAAAACTACTTTATACCCTTTATCACAGAATTGACTAATGTTAAGTAAGTTATGCTTTAAACCTTTAACTAGTAAAACATTCTCAATGTATTGGAGGGAGTGATACCAATGTTACCTATCCCGATGATCTTTCCTTTGCCATTATCTCCAAAGGTGACCATCCCTCCATCCTTAGCATCAAGCGTGATGAATTGTGATTCATCACCAGTCATGTGTCTCGAGCATCCACTGTCAAGATACCATTTCCTGTTTCCTTCTTGGGATGCTAGACACACCTGCAAGCAAAGGTCAAGTCTCTGTCTTAGGTACCCAAGCTTTCTTGGGTCCTTTTGGGTTAGTCAGAATGGTTCCTTTTGGAACCCATATTTTTTTATAGTTGTATTTGTAGATTTGAGGCATGTGTATGATTTATGTCCTATTCTACCACATTTGAAACAAGTAATATTTGTAGACTTGTTACCTGAATAATTTACATAAATATCCTTCAGAAACTTTTATTTCTTCAGAGGTTTATAGCCAAGTCCAGCCTTATCATATATAGCTATCTGATTTTCAAGGATCATATTTAGTTTGTTTGAACTTAAGGTGAACTTATCTACTATAGATTTCAGCTTGTTAATTTCATCCTTTAAGTTTTGATTTTCTTGACTCAAGGTGAGTTTTTCAATTGAAAGAATTTCAGCTTGTTTCACTAAGGACTGATTTTTCAATTTCAGTTCTTTGTTTTTCTTCCCTAGTTTCTTTAATTCATCAATTGAATCATAGAATGCTTCATGCAATTCTTCAAATGTGAATTCACTAGTGGATTCAGAAGTTACCTCATTTTCGTGTGCCATCAGGCACAGGTTGGCTTGTTCTGTTGAGGTTTCCTCGTCGGAGCTTGAGTCATCACTCGCACTCCAGGTCGCCATCATTGCCTTCTTTTTGAACTTCTTTGGACCTTTCTTCAGTTGTGGACATTCGGATCTGAAATGCCCGGCTTCTTGCACTCGTAGCATGTAAGGGGTTGATCTTTCTCTTTTTCTTTGCTTTGTTCCCCTTTTGTGAATTTCTTTCTCATCCCCTGTTTCCTTTTTCTTAGAAACTTCTTAAATTTTTGGATGATGAGTGCCATCTCTTCATCCTGTTCTTCATCTTCAGATTCATCCATTTCATAATCAGGCGAAGTTGTGGATTTGAGGGCAATGGTTCTTTTCTTTTTGACTTCATCCTCTTGATGTTGCTTCATGCTAAGTTCATGAGTCATCAAGGATCCAAGAAGCTCTTCTAGAGGTAGAGTGTTCAAGTCCTTTGCTTCTTGGATGGCAGTCACCTTGGCTTCCCAAGTTCTTGGCAGTGACCTGAGAATCTTCCTTACAAGTTCACTGTTAGTATAAGATTTGCCAAGACTCTTTAAACCATTGATTATATCAGTAAAACGAGTAAATATAGCAGTTATGGACTCATCATGCTCTATTTTGAACAATTCATATTTATGTACAAGCATGTTTATTTTAGACTCTTTTACTTGATTTGTTCCCTCATGGGTTACTTCTAACCTATCCCATATTTCTTTAGCAGATGCACAAGTAGAAATGCGATTAAATTCACTTGCATCTAGTGCACAATAAAGGACATTCATGGCTTTGGCATTTAATTGTGCCAATTTCTTGTCAACCTCATCCCATTCTTTTTCGGGTTTGGTTGACTCCTCACCATCTATAATCTTGGTGGGTGTGTGAGGACCGTTCACTATGATACTCCACATATCATAGTCGAGTGCTTGTATGAATATCTTCATCCGAGCTTTCCAATAGGTGTAATTAGACCCATTGAAAAGTAGAGGTCGGTTTGTAGATTGCCCCTCGGCTAGAGAAGTACCGACATGGATTGCCATAGATCTTTGGCTCTTTGATTGTTAGATCAAAGAAGGGCTAGAGCACCGGCTCTGATACCACTTGTTGCCCAGCTATGCAACCCAAGAGGGGGGGTGAATTGGGTTTCTAAAAAATTTTAAGCCCAACAGATTACTTATGAAGAACAAAACTAAGACTTTAAATCAATATTAATTACCTAAACAGTATTGCAAGGATATAATAAAGAAATAAGATAAAGCGATAAAGCACACCACAAACACAAGGATTTATAGTGGTTCGGTGCTAACCTTGCACCTACATCCACTCCCCAAGATCCTATTTGAGAATTTCAATCCACTATCCTTTGTATTCAACCCGAATACAAAACGTCGGAAACTCCGACACTAGCTATCCCAAGCTAGATCACTTGTTTCCCGGGTACAAGTAAACCCAAAACACTCCGATTTCAGGTTCGGATCAACCTTTCCTTGTTTTGAAAATTTCCAAAAACAAGAACAAAAACTCACAAAGAGTTAGAAAATTTAGAGCACAAATTAATACAATAACAGCTCCTTAAATGAGCGAATATAACAATAAAAGCTTTACTCAAATGAAGAACCCCTTTTTCCGATTTTCTCAAAGTGGATGAATGCTTGAATGCTTGAGAAGAGGTTGATTGTTGATTGAAGATCTCTTGAAAGCTTTGAACGATCTCTAGATCAAGGTTGAAACAATAGGCGTGAAGAATTCTCTCCTTGAAAGATCTTGCTTTTCTCTTTCACAATCTCTCTGGTATATTGTGGATCCTCTCTCTTTTTCTTTTTGGATTTTTTTCGTTGATCTCAGGCTTTTTCTTGCAAATTTTGGATCCTCTCTTCTGTTCTTCTCTTCTTTTGATTTCACGTTTGATCCGCTATTTAATCTGCAATTTCTTTCACCATTTAAAGCATTTTGTAGCATTAGAAGCAAGAGAAAATAATTTAGGTAGATAAAGAGCCGTTAGAGGATTTTTAGGAAGCATAAATGGCAATTAAAACGGGCAAAAAAAATAGCCGTTGCTGACATTTCCCGTCGCAGGGGTCGACTCATGAGTCGACTCATGCTTCAGGGGTCGACTCATGAGTCGACCTCTGTTGCAAAAATCAGAGAATGCGTTTCTGGAAATTCTTGGCTCAAATTAGCAGGGATCGACTCATGGGTCGACTCATGCCTTGTGGGTCGACTAATGAGTCGACTCACAGGTCGTGCCAAGCCAGAAAACTAGCGTGCCAAGGAGAATTTTTGCGTGCCAATCTGCTCACAGTGCCATGAGTTGACTCATGAGTCGACTCATGCACTTCAAACCTTCATAACTTCAAAAATATAAGTCCAAACACAATGAAATTTTCACCAATAGATTTCAAATCATTTGTTCTACCAAATGGTACTATCAAATCAGGATTTTAGTGAAATTACAATTTTGCCCTTGAAGAGCATAAGGACTTTTTCATTTTAAAATTATTTGTATCCCTTCAATCTGCTTTGTAATCATCAAAATCAATCTAGGAGCAACAATGTGGATCTTGATAAATAAGAAAATGAAGGTTCCGTTTCAGATAGATATTTGATGTACCAACTTTTTCTTATGAAATGATTTAAGAATGAATTTATATCAAGAATTAGAATATTTGTGGATGAGATTCAAGTAAGAAACTATGAAGACTCAAGTAAGAAAAATTTCGAGGACGAAATTTCTTTTAGAGGGGAAGAATGTGATAGCCCAGCCAGTCCAAACAAACCAAAAAAAAAAATGATGAAGACTCCCACAGGGAGTCTTCTTCTCCCGACCGGCTCCTAATCAGAGTCGGAAACCTCACGGAGAGGAGTCAAACTCCTCTCCTTTGGTTCTATTTAAAGGGGAGACCCTTCTCCCTTCTTCCTACCAAAGAATCTCGGGGCAAAACGACGGCAATCGCCAAAAATTTTCTCATGGAGACCCATCCTTGTGCCATCCAATTTCTCATCGAAATAGCCTCGCCGGCGTCGGAGGTAAGCTTCCTCCCCTTCCTCTCTCCTCCCCCTTCCTTCCCGTGCCGATGTGCACACTCGCCGACGACCGAAGTCGCCGGATTTTGTTGCAGAAGAATCTTCTTTTTTTGCCGTTTTTCCATCGTCGGTGGTCACCGTCGACCACCGGTTTGGCCTCCTCTTGCCCGGTTCGTCTCTCCTCTTGCCGACGGCCGCCCCACGCCGGCTACGCCGCCGGCCGGCCACCCAACGAGGGGACCTCAAGGTCCCCTGTTTCAGCCCAAAACAAGTCCACGGGAAGAAGAAAAGAAAAAGAAGAAGAAGAAGAAGGAAAAGAAAAAGAAAAAGAAAAGAAGAAGAAGGAAAAGAAAAGAAAAAGAAAAGAAAAAGAAGAAAAAGAAAAGAAAAAGGAAAAGAAAAAAAAAGAAAGAAAAAAATAATATGATAATAATATAATAATAATAAATAGGATTTTCTCCTCTCTTCCGTGAAGAAAAAGAAAAAAAAAAGAGAGAGAGAAAAGAAAAGAAAAGAAAAATCATTAAATTAATTAATAAATAATGATATAAATAATAAAATATGAGAAAGAGAGTTTCTCTCTCTTCCCTCTCTCTCTTCAGCCTGAACTAGTATTTTCTCTCTCTAGAATTGAACTTTCTCTCTCTACTTTCTCTCTCTAGATTATTTCTCTCTCCTAAGATTTTTAATTTTGAGAAGAATGATGATGAATTTAAATGATTATCGTAATAGATTTTTGATCTGTGATCGTCGGACGATACACCGACATCCACTTTGATCAGATCAGGTATTTTTAGATTTTATTTCTCATGATCTTATTGAATTATCCATATGATAATTTTAGCATGATTTGATCTGATCGATCAGAATTTGTTGAATCATATTGTCTGAAGAATTCAAGATGAGTTTTTCTCTCTAGAATTTTCTCTCTCTAGAATTTTTTCTCTCTAAAATATTCTCTCTCTTGATTGATTCTCTCTCTAAAAAAAAGTTAGTGAATGAAGAAATTTCTTTTAATAAGTCTGATCTGATTTTAATGAAGAACCCTGATCTATGATTGTCAGACAGCGTACTGGCACCCACCTTAATCAGACCATGAATCTTTAGATTTGATCATCCATGATCCCGATCTAGCCATGACTTGATTTGATCATGTTGATTTCACCAATTGAGATATTGACAATCGTAATGTTGGATTGTGTCACCTGATCAGTTCGAACTGTACCTCATGAATTCTCTCTCCTCTGATTTTCTCTCTCTACTTGATTTTATAAAATCGATGAAGAAACCTCAGTCCTATCACTTCGAATCCGATTTGATTTGATAGTCAAACTTTGGATCGTTTAGGTCCTAATTAGATGATCGGACCCAATCTAAACCGTTAAAATATGGTATTCGTATTCTTTCTAATTATTGAAATTGATTCTGTATAGGATTGTGGATGTTTGATCATGGGATATCGCGATATGATCTACGAATAAAATTTTTGTAAGAAAATTTATAGAATTATGTGGATTTATTGGAATGCGTTCGAGGTAAGTAATGTTTCACTTTTTCTAGATTTATCGGCAAATTATAATGTATTATTCTGACATGATTTATGAAACGATGCATGAATTGGATGAATGGTATTTTGTTATGAAAATATCTTATTTGAAATGTTATGATGAAGCATGATTGAATATATTGATTTCATGATGCATTATATTGATTGATTTCGATACTACATGATTATATGTTTTATTATCAAATTAGAATATGAAACATGATTTATGAAGAATTATGATATAAGAAACAATAAGAATTAACAACCTGACTATGTAAAGGACCCTGCCAATGGGGGCATGTACGTTGGCAATTGATTGTCCTGAGGGTTTATGTCGCCAGCGAGACCAGTGACATGTCGCCAGAGAGACCAGCGACAAACCGCCAGCGAGACCAGCGGTTCCAAAGGACATGGCTGCCAGATGATTCGCAGCCTACCGCAAGCAGATACGCGGTATTATGATCCTGCCACAGGAAAAATGTGGTCATAGCTCATGGTTGACGAAAAGAAATGGAAGAACAAAAGAAATTGAAATTTGGAAAGAAACTTGAATTTTCGAAAAAGAAATGAATTTGGCATGAATTATATTGCATAATTGAAATTGATTTCGATTTGATGAACTCTATATGCTTATTTTTTATAAATGATGATTTACTTAAATGCCTGATGAAATCTGTTGAAAAGTGATCATTGCTTACTGGGCTGTCTAGCTCATTACCTCCTATTTTACTGTTTTTACAGATGTTGAAGAATTAAGATGATACAAGATATAAATGGAAGAGTGATCAGAAGCAGAATCTTCATACTTTTATTTTAGGTTGAAAGGTTTATTGAATTTGATGCAAAGCCTTTGAATCGTTGTTGAATTTATTGAGATATTAAAGAAAAAGTTTAGGTCGTTATATTTTAGATTTAAATTGTTGACTAATTATTTCGCTGTTGTTTTAGGATAATATGATAAGATGCCTTGCATGCTTATGGGAAGAGTTTTCTATGAGTATGCGGTAGTTGCCATGACCCTCGATTCAAAATCTCGGGTCGGGGGCGTGACAATAACCTCCCACTTCATCCAAAAAAAGAAAAAAAGTATCCTTTTTGCTTATACTGGGAGTTTCATCTTTATGAAAGAAGTTTCCTAAAACACTTAAACATTAATTTTTTATGTAAAAAAATATTAGTTTTACTCTGTCACCTCTTCAGCATAAAAAATAGCAAACATTTTATGATCCACCAGTTGCTCACTGTATAAAAACTAAGAAAGCATTTACTTTTCTTCAAGTTTGCTAATATGTGCAGTGAATAAAGAATTTTTTTACCAAAAGTAGATTAAAGGAAAATCATAACTGAAATTATCCTTTCATATAAGGCCTCCTTGCAAATGAATCCCATCATGCAAATTATCCTTTCATAATTATTATTTTCATACCCATAATTACTTTATTAATATTATCTTCTCTGTTAATTGTATGTTGCGAGAAAAAATGGCTGATGGAAGGGAACCAACAAGAGCTGAAGTTTTCATTGAAACACATAAACACAAGGATGGGACCCCTATAGATTTAGAATCAGTAGAGAAAATTATTTGTACACAATGCGACAATAAAGAAATTATCTTACTTAATTTACTGATTTACTAATTAAAATTTATATGACCATCAATACAGGCTGAGCTTGAAAGGGTTACCAATCTGCAATCAAGTTTTGAGGATAATATCAATCCAAATGATATATTCTCTCAAGTCTTTGGTAAGAAGAAACATGGTCATGTCAGGACATATATATTGGGTGTTTGTCCTGCTGATCTTTGGGGCAAAAATTCTAGTTCTGTAGAAAGTACAAAGATGCAAATAGATACTGTAAATGAGATTCGTAAACCTGTAAATGAGATTCGTAAACTTAAAGAAAGTTACAATCTGTTCGACAAAAAAATGCTGATGTGAAAGTCCAGTTAGCAGATTTAAAGGCATTGGTTGAATCTATGCAAGGCAAACAGACTGAGACTGACAAATATGCCACAACTTCTCATATTAGACAAATATACTTATTTTTAGCAAATATTTTTATAATTATCTAATTTGAATGGACAGATGAACCTTAACTCTTTATTTCATATAGGATATTGATTCCTCCAGTGATAATGATGAAACACTGACACAAAATTACTCATCTTCTTCAAATCGCCATGTTGCTACATCTCGCCGGGTATTTAGTTATACGTTTACTTTTTGCATTCTTGTTAGTCTTGTTTTCTAAAATCCTATAGGTTTCTTTAATTTGATTTTTATGCTCATGCAAATATGCTATGTGTATGTCAGTTATGGCAAAATGAATAAGTGGATTAGCCAATTATTTAATACACTTACATATATATGATTTTAATTCCTCTAACTACTCAACAACTTCATTTCTAACTCTAAAGCCATATTCTATATATACTCAAATGTAACCCAAGTCCATTTGTCCTTTTTTTTTTTTCAAAATTGAAATGATTTTGTCTATGTAGATGCAGGATATTTCAAAAAGGATAAAGTTACAATGTTCTATTTCTATTGAGGTAAGCTAAACACTTGTTAACCTTTATTTATTTTTTTTAGTTCATATAGATATGGTTGCAATCTATTAAGCTTTTTGTAGCTTTTGATTTATTTTATTTCTTGATGAATATTATAGATCGAAAGCAGTGTCATCCTGAAAGGCTATAAGTTTCCTCACAAACATGTTGCACGAGGAGTTTTTCTTAGTAAAGATCCACTCACCATGGTAGGAAAGGATGTATTTGGACATCAATTTTGGGAAGTACAAGTTAATGAGGCATGTGTACCTTGAAAGCCTTTAATAAGACCATGAGATCGACTAAGAAGAATTGTGGATGCAGTGAGAGACTCGATTGCCTGGCCTTCAACTTATGTATTATACTAATACAAACTATTTATATATGTTGCCCAGATATGGAGCCCAAGAGGGGGGGTGAATTGAGTCTTTCTAAAATTTTTAAGATTAGTGCTCTAAAGTAATGTACTAAGGTGATGAGTGGAGTGAGTTGATTTGCAATGAAAATGAAATCAAACATAAAAAATAAGTAAGCAAGTATAAAACACAAAGAACAAGTAAAGAGATGCAAGCACAACAAACACAAAGAATTTATAGTGGTTCGGTGCCAACCTTGCATCTATATCCACTCTCCACGTTCCTACTTGAGAATTCAATTCACTAAAAAAATTTCAAAGATACAACACGTCGGACAACTCTGATCCTTGTTATCCAAGCAAGAACACTTATTTTTTAGGTACAAACCAACCCTCAACAATCCGATTTCAAGTTCGGATCAATCCAACCGAGTTTTAGAACTTCTCAAAACTCAAAACTCAAAGTACAATGTGAGAAAAATAAGGTACAGAAAATTCAACATAATATCTCCTTAAATGAACACAATAAATGTAATAGAAATGCAATACTTAAGGGGAAGAAGTTTTTGCTAAACACCCTCAATGAATTGCACACTTGATTACAGCTAGAGAGTGGTTGGTGAGTTGATTGAATGCTTCTTTTTATCTCTTTTAGAGATTTTTAAATTTTTCTCGGATGTGAGCTTTGAATGCTTGCAAATTTATAATTTTCCACTTCAAGAAAACATTTATAGTCACCATTTACACTTGAGAATGTCTTAGTGTCGGTTTAGAACCGTTGGAGAGTGTTTAATGCGCATTAAATGCACAAAAAATGGGCTGAAAACTAGTCGTTACGCATGCTCGCAGGAATAGGACATCCCAATTGGTCAGACAGAAAGTTCAGCTTTCTATTTTGGTCTCAAGGTCTCAAGGATCATCCCAAGTGGGTCATCCCACTGCATGGGTCGTCTCATGTGGGTCATCCCACTGTATGTCATGAGCCAAAATGACACGTGCCGGCTATCCAATGAAAGGAGATGATCCAGATGGATCGTTCCATTTTGTGCCAATCCAGTTTTTTATACATTTAAGGTCCGAAACTTATCAGAACATTTTCAAATGCTCTCAAATGGCTTCAAATCAATTGGACACTCTCAGAAGGCTTCGAAAACTTCTCCAACTTGTAGAAACTTTAATTTTGACATACTTGATGAAGCTTTTCAAATTTAATCTTTTGGACTACCTGAAACATCACAAAAATATTATCCAAAGACAAGAAACATATTAGTAGTTTTCTCAAATGGTTTGCGATCATCAAAATCAATTCTTGGAGCAATAATCTCTTCCTTTTTGATGATAACAAAATATTTGAGTGTTCATAAAATAAGTTCTTAAAGCTCAAAAAATTTGAGTTTGTGAAGTACTTATAGGAATATGCCAAAGATTAATCATAGAAAATCATGAGATACATATTTTTAGTAATTTTAATGTTTCAATTTATTTTGCTGAAACTCATTTGTGAAGATATCAGAGTTTTTCTAAAGATTATTCTTAATCAGTTAAAATTCTCCTCTTTCTTGTATGAAATAGATAAAAATAATCATTTTGACCATTTTGAAAAAGATCTCCCCCTTTTTTATATAAAGAATGTTCAATTGTAAAAAATTTTCTTATTGAAGTAAAGATGGTTCATAAAATAATTTTGTTCTTTTCTTCTTTATTTTTAGTATCAGAGTAATAAATGTAAAAAGAATATTTCTTTCTTTTTTTTTGATTTTGATATTAAAGAAAGGATGAAACCATTTGAACAATAATTAAAAGAGAAAAAATTGGAGTATTTTGTAAAATCAAAAATGAATATATCGAGGATTTTGGTATCAATGCAAAAAATAAAATTATCAGAGCACTCAAGAAATATAGATGTGTCAGAGCAATTTTTCAAATAGTATCAAAATGAAGGTAAAAACAGATGTATCATAGTAAAACATGGGCGTATCAGAGGCATATCGAAGGTGTATCAGAGGTCTATCAGAGGCGTATCAGTGCAAAACACTGTATTAGAGCAAAAATTTAAAAGAACAAAAGATTTAAAAAGTTCAGATAGACAATACACTACTTTCTCCCCCTTTTTGATATCATAAAAAAAAAAAATAGAGTAAAGGGAGTAAGATTTTTCATGGTTGTATGTCAGGTATCAAAGTAATAGTATATTCATTCAAGTATAATAGTCATTTATTCATTCATTCATCCAAGAAAAAAGAAGTGAGCCATATAAAATGATAATAACCTCATTCATTAATTGCAACAAAAAGAAAAGTTACAAGAGTCATAATATATGTCCATGAGCATAAAACTCTCATACATAAAACAAAACAAAACAACTAAGTAACCTAAAAGTCTAGTACAAAATGATCAAATCAATGAAAATGGGCACGAGCTCAAGATCAAGATAGGTGAAAACATGATCAGCCCCATCCTTGACCGAAAGGTCTGATCCGAGAGGAAGATATCAGAGGATGGAAAGCAATGGGCTGGACAAAGGCTGGCTCACTAGATGCGGAGGGTCTAGACTAAAGCTGAGTCCTAATGGCATCAAGCTGGGATAAGATCCTCCTCACTGTAAGTCAGAGCCCATCTAGATCAGTAAATATAAAATCTCTAGAGTCTCTAATGTCTGCCCGACTTAGCTCAAGAGAAGAATGAAGCTGGCTGTGAAGTCTCTCTATCTCTCGAGCTAAATCATCCAGCTGAGGTGAAGAAGTGGTCGATGTGTTCGCTCCTGCTGATAGAGAATCCAAAATCCATCTAATCTCCCTTTCAATATAAAAAATCAATCCACTGAACCTGAGTAAAGAGCTCTCCACACTCTCTAGTCTAATACTCAGATCAGATAAGAGCTCCATCAACGAAGAGATGTGTGGCACGATAGAAAAGTCCGAGGAAGGATCAGAAAAAGACCTCGATGGAGGCTGGCGATACTGTTGCTGCTGTTGCACCTGCTAGAGAATCTGCTCCTGATACTGCTGAAACTGATGGAGCTGCTGAAGAACCTGATCCTGGAACTACTGCTGTGAACAGATAGAATGCCTGTCACTCTCTCAGCCAACAGTCCCATATCATCATCTCTCAAGCTAAAAGATGACATGGTATGGTTTGATGGGGGTACTCTGATTGAGGATCCTGTTTCAGACTCCGAAATAGGATGATCAACTGGACTCTGCCTGGGCACAGGTGAAGATGGACCCTCCCCCTCAGCATGCTTCTCTTCCTCATCATCCTCCTCCTCAATTGCAGCTGCACGGCCCTTGGCCCAACGGCCATCTACTCTGACAAATCCCATACGTCGAAAGGAGTGGTTGTTGTAGATGTCGGTGTATGACAGTCTACAAATAGCTTCTCCCTCAAAGCTCACTCCAGACTCTCTAAAAATCACTATAAGAGCCATGCCATATGGTAAGAGAGCCTTGGATTTGTTCAAGACTTCTCTCATGGCATCGATCATCAGGAAAGATAGGTTTAAGGGAGTCTCAAAAACAACATGGTGTATCAAGCAGATATCCCTACCAGTCATCAAATTATATCTTCCCCCTTGGGGGAAGAAAATCCTAGACACTATATGGTAGAGCAATCTTATCTTCACACTCAGATCCTTGGCCTCAATTTTCAGAAATCCTTCTACATCTTCTCTTTCAAGGATAGTCCTAAGTCCAATTCCCTTTTTGGGTAGCTCATCTAGGCAACTACCCTCATAAGGCATCTGAAGGAGGCTACCTAGTCTAGGTACATTCAAAATGATTTGGACTCCCTTCACAGTAGATCTCAAAACACTATCAAAGAAGACTAAATTTGAGTAAAATTTCTTGACAAGATCAATATAAACCAGCTCAGATAAATTGAAGAAAAATCTCCATCCTTGCTTAATTAATTTCTCTCCAATAAAAAAATCATCACTTCTTAAAAATCGAAAATCTATATTTCTTCCCAAGGCTACTTTTCTTGCAGATAAAGGAATCTTACTTGGTATAACCGGTGGAGAAGCTTGGGTCAGTGCTTGAGCTGCCTTCTTCCTTCGTTCCTCAGTCTCCAAAGATCTTACAGACTTTCTTCTCTGCGGCAACCTCATTTCCCAAGGAGAGGAAGAAAATTGGTCAAGAGGATAGAGAGGGATGAGAGATGGATGGAAATGAAGAGGAGAGGAGGGTTTAGGAGTGTTTTTCATGAATTTTGCAGATTAGGATTTGAAATTTGGTGGAGATCAGGAGGGTAAGCCGTGAGAGGGAGAGAGATTGCTTAAGGATTTGGGATGATGATCCAAGATTTTGTGTGGTTTTAATGTTGATGGAGATCTAGGAGGGGATCCTTAGGTTTGGGATGAGAGAAAAAGGAAGGGTTATAAGGTTTGAGTCGCCCCAAATGGGTTTTAAAAGAGAGAGAAATCAGGTCGGCTTAAAAGAAAAAACCATGTACCCATTCAATTGGGATGTCCCATCCAGGAAAACATCAGGTGATAGAAAAAAAATTAAAAATAGAAAAAAATTCAAGAGAAAAAAATTTAGAAAGGGTCATATTGACTTGAAATGATCATAAGGGGTCTAGATAAATTTTGATATGATTTTTGATGGAATATTTCAATGAAAAAAAATTTGAGATGGTATCTGAATAGCACTGATGATTTTTTAATTATCTTGAAAAAATCTCAAAAAAAATAAATGGTTCTCAAAATTAAGATAATGAAGTCAAGAAATTTTAGAAGAATTTTGGGAGCGAAATGATGATTGAAGTTCAAGCAGAAGGATCTAAGATATCCAATTTTCTTCTAATTTCACAAAATTTATTTTCATTTAAAGCTTTGGTAAAAATATCAGCTAATTGCTTTTTAGTATTTATGTATTCAGGTGTTATATTATTATTTTAAACATGTTCTCTTATGAAATAATGTCTAATTTCAATGTATTTTGATCTAGAGTGTTGGATTGGATTTTTGGTCAAATTAATAGCACTAGTGTTATCACATCTTATGGGGATGTTTTTAAGTTCAATATCAAAATCTATGAGTTGTTGCTTAATTCATAGGATTTGAGTACAGCAACTTCCGATTGTAATGTACTCAGCCTCGGTCATAGACAATGCTACCAAATTTTGCTTCTTGCTAAATCAAGAGATTAAGTTTACTCCTAAAAATTGATAAGTTTTACTAGTATTTTTTCTATCTAGTTTATATCCTGCAAAGTTTGCATCTGAGTAACCTATTAAGTCCATAGAAGATTATTTTGAGAACCAAAGTCCTAGGTTTTGTGTTCCTTTTAAGTATTTAAAATTTTTCTTAACAGCATTTAAGTGAGATTTCTTAGGATTTGACTGATATCTAGCACACTTGTATACACTGAATATTATATTAGGTCTACTAGTAGTAAGATATAATAATGAGCCTATCATGCCTCTATAGAGCTTTGAATCAATATTTTTATCATGTTCATCTTTTTCTAATTTACAGAAAGGAGTCATAGGTGTACTTACAATTTTTGAGCTCTCCATTTCAAATTTTTTTAATAGTTCTCTTGTGTACTTACTTTGGATGATGGAGATCTCCTCCTTTATTTGCTTAATCTGGAGTCCGAGGAAGAAAATGAGTTCTTCCATCATGCTCATCTCGAACTCCCCCTGCATGAGCTTGACAAACTCTTGGCACAAATATTTATTAGTAGATCCAAATATAATGTCATCAACATATATCTGTATAACTAGAATTTTTTTATTTTTTCTTTTTATAAATAGAGTTGTATCAACTTTTTTTCTTGAAAAATTATTTTTTAATAAAAACTTACTTAATCTTTCATACCAAGTTCTAGAAGCTTGTTTTAAACCATATAATGCTTTATTTAACTTAAATACATGATCTAAAAATTTATAACTTTCAAAATCTGAAGGTTGTTCTACATATACTTCTTCAGTAATATAACCATTTAGAAAAATACTGTTAATATCCATTTGAAATAATTTAAAGTTTATAAAATAAGCAAAAGCAAATAGCATTCTTATGGCTTCTAGTTTAGCAATAGGATCAAATATTTCATCAAAATCAATTTCTTCTTATTGATTATATCCTTTAACAACTAATCTTGCTTTATTTCTTATTACATTTCCATCTTCATCTAATTTATTCCTGTATATCCATTTAGTTCCTATTATGGGGTAATTTTTAAGTCTAGAAACTAGTGTCCATATATTGTTTCTTTCAAATTGATTTAGCTCTTCTTGCATGGTAATTATCTAGTTATGGTCTTTTTCAGCTTCATCTATCATTTTAGATTCTAGGTGTGAAACAAAAGCTACATAATTACAAACATCTCTAAGAGAGGATCTAGTTCTTATCTCTTATGCTGGATCATCAATTATTAATTTTTTGGGATGATTGTAGACATACCTCCATTTTCTTAGAAGATTTATCTTGAGATTGTTCTTGAATGTTTTAATCATTGATGCTTTCATCCTCATGTTTTTCATCCAACTGATCCTTGTTTCGCTCATTTGAGTCATTGATGGTGAGCTTTTTTATTCTATCTTCTATGATATCTGTATCATCAGTATCTTCTCTTTTTCTTGATGGAAGATCATTAGTTTCATCAAAAACTACATGAATTGACTCTTCCACTACTAGTATTTTTTATTAAATACTCTAAAGGCTTTGCTAGAAGTGAAATAGTCAAGAAAGATAGCTTCATCAGATTTAGCATTAAATTTACTTAAGCTATCTTTGTCATTATTTAAAATAAAACACCGACAACCAAAAATATGAAAATAGCCTATATTAGGCTTTCTACCTTTCCATAATTCATAAGGTGTTTTCTTTAAAATTAATTTTATTAAAGTATGGTTTAAAATGTAATATGCTGTGTTAATTGCCTCTGCCTAAAAATATTTTGGGAGTTTGCTTTCACATAGCATGGTATGGGCCATTTCTTCTCGGATTTTATTTTTCTCTCTACAACTCTATTTTGTTGTAGTGTTCTAGGTGCTGAAAAATTATGATCTATGCTTTTTTCATCATAAAATTTTTCAAATTCTTTGTTTTCAAATTCAATGTCATGGTCATTACGAATAGAAATAATTGGTAAATTTTTTTTCATTCGAAATCTTTAGACAAAATTTAGAGAATGCTGAAAATGCTTCATTCTTAGAAGCTAAAAATAAAATACAAGTGAAACATGAAAAATCATCAATAATTATAAAACCATATCTTTTACCTCCTAGACTAGTTATTCTTGTAGGACCAAATAAATCCATATGCAAGAGTTCTAAAGGTTTAGAAGTTGAAATAATGTTCTTAGATTTAAAAGAAACTCTTGTTTGTTTACCTAATTAACATGTATCACAAATTTTATTTTTGTCAAAATTAATTTTGATCAAACCAAAAATCAATTTTTTTTTAATAATTTTAGAAAGTGTATGCATACTAATATATGCAAGCCGACGGTGCCAAAGCTAACTAGTCTCATTAATTTTATCATTCATAGCCACAAAACATTGCATGTTTTGTAAGAAGAGATTATCCAAATCAACCATGTATACATTGTCATGTCTATATCCAATGAATCTAGTGCTAACATCAGAGGGATTAGTTATAATACACATAGATGATTCAAAAATTACTTTGTAACTTTTGTCACATAATTGACTAATACTTAAAAGATTATGCTTGAGACCATCTACAAGTAATATATTTTCAATACAAATGGAGGGAGTGATACCAATGTTACCAATACTGATGATCTTCCTTTTGCCATTATCTCCAAAGGTGACCATCCCTCCATTCTTGGCTTTCAATATGATGAATTGAGATTCATCACCAGTCATGTGTCTTGAGCACCCACTATCAAGATACTACTTTCATTTTGTTGTTTGGGATGCAAGACACATCTGCACACATGAAATCAAATTTTAACCTTAGGTATCCAAGCTAACTTGGATCCTTTGGAGTTAGTCACAATGGTTCCTTTTGGAACCCATATTTTTTTTAATATTTTTATCATCAAATTTATTCGATAAACATGAATAAGCTTTATGCCCTACTTTGCTACATTTAAAATAAGTAATATTTAATAATTTTTTTATGGATACATTGATAAAAATATTTTTCAAAATTTTTTATTTTCTAAGAGTGTTATAGCCAAATTCGACTTTATCATATACAGCTTTTTGACTATCAATGATCATCTGAAGTTTGTTTGAACTTAATGTAAATATATCAACTATAGGTTTCAACTTGATTTTTTCTTCCTTTACTTTCTGATTTTCTTTCACAAGAGTTTTGTTTTGGCTTGAAATTTTATCTTTTTCTTTTAATAGAGATTGATTCTTTATTTCTAATTCTTTATTATTGCTATCAACTTCTTCTTTTTTTTAGCTAAAATTTGGTTTTTTAATTTTAGATTTTTATTTTTTATTCCTAATTCTTTTAGATCATCCAAAAGTTCATGAAAAACTTCTTGCAGTTCATCATAAGAAAACTCATTTTGAGTTTTGGGGGTTACCTCATTTTCATGTGCCATAAGGCACAGGTTGGCTTCTTCGTGAGATTCTTCATCTGTGGTGGAGTCATCACTATCGCTTCATGTAGCCATCATAGCCTTTTTCTTCTTGAACTTCTTTTGACCTTTCTTGAGCTGGGGGTAGTCCGATCTGAAATGGCCCAGCTTCTTGCACTCATAACAGATGATGGGCTATTCTTTTTCTTTTTCTTCGGCTCCTCCTTAGTTAGTGATCTTCTCTTAGTCCCTTGTCTCCTTCTCTTCATGAAGCATCAAAATTTTTTGGTGATTGAGCCAGGTCCTCATCTTCATCGCTATTCTCTGATTTTTCTATATCTTCTTCTTCTTGAGCTATCGATTTGAGAGCGATAGTTTTCTTTCTTCTAGTCTCCTCCTCAGAGTGTTGCTTTATGGTCAGCTCATGTCATGAAGGATCCAAGTAGCTCCTCCAATGATAGAATATTTAAATCCTTGGTTTCTTTGATTGCAGTGACCTTTACCTCCCACGATCTTGGTAAGAACCTGAGTACTTTATGAAGTGAATTTTAGTGCAAGGGTAAAACGATAATTTTAAAACTTTTTTAAAATTATAATTTTACAGTGAAACTTATTAATTAATCTAATTAACTAACATAAATTAACCCTACATAAGAATTTAAATATGATATAGCATGTATTTAAATTTAAAATTTCAAATTCTACAGTAAATTTTTTATTGTTATGTGTTCATAACACATTACCTTTGTGTGGGTAGTTGATCATCGTAGTTGGATCACTGTTGGAAAGGTTTGATCATTGCAATACAGTCACAAAGTATGTCTGGCCTCTGCAGATCATCCATATGAAGCTCCTGGTCTGATCGGCTCCTCACGAATGCTAGTTCGTTGCAGAACCCTTTTGACAACCGATGTTGATCAAACTCCTTCGATCTTAATCTGTCGACTCTTTGAATGCTTTGGATCATCAGCAGATGTACTTGAGAGGTTGATGAAGCTCTCCCTAAAATCTGGTGGGCTCACAACACTCGTAGCTCACTTTCTCACTTCTCGAATCCTAGGCAGAAATCCTAGGGTACACAAGAAAAACCTTGCGCCCACTCTCTCTTTTCTTTTTCTCTTCTTTTGTTTTCTTTTCTCATGTAGAAAAGCTTTCTCATGCCACCTTATCTTTTTAGGATCAGATGTCGCATGCCCCACCTTCTCATTTCTTTTAAAATAGTGCAAAATGCATCTTTACAGTGTTTTTACAGCGTGAGAGGATAAAGCTAGGTGGTTGCTCATTTGAATTCAAATCGAATTTGAATTCAAATGCCAACCAACCTATCCTTATCCACTTATGTCGTGAGAAGAGAAGGGCATGGGCTTCTTTGTGCATGGAGAGTTTTCACAAGAAACCTTTTCTCGTGTAGAATAAGTGGTGTACAAAAGAAAGGGGTGGCGCATGGATTGGTTGCCCATTCAAATTCAAACTTCCTTTGAATTTGAATGGCCAACAAACCTATCTTTATCCATTCAAAATGGTGCACAAAGAAGGGGCATGGGAAGGCCTCTGCGTGGGAGAAAATTTACCAGAAGTTGTTTCTCGTGAATTCAAATGGGCGCAAATAAGTGAGGTGGCGTAGGGAGATGAGGTCAAAGTGGTTTCAACCTAATTGAGCCAACCTAATCAAAATAGGTTAGGCATAATTAGACTAAGTTAAATCCAACTTAATTAGACTTAATTAGGCTCAATAAAATCTTAATCAAATCAAAAATTGACTAAGCCTAACCTCTGATCAGATCAGGGACCAAACCACCTCGGCGATTAGGTCAACTCTTAACCTAATCAGGTCAAACCCAACTGAATCTAATTCAATTGGACTTGATCCAAAAATAATTACTCATTCAAATTGAGTTAATTAGCAATCAAATCACTAATTAAATCTCTAATAAATATTGAGTCCAAATTCGATGGGCAATCAGGCATCAGAGTCTATCGATATGAAACCCTGATCAAAAAGTCCTAAACCAGTAGGACTCTTGACCTCGGTACCCAAAATGTGTGAAACTCGTGATTAAAGAATCCTGATTCTCGATCACAGAGTTTCAGACATGTAGGACTCAAAGTCCACGAGCATTAAGACTCTTCACCAGCCAACAGATCAGATAGAAACCTCTAATGTGTGTGACCCCGCAGGTTCGAACCTAAGCTGGTAGCACAGGAACCAATTTCTGTACTAATCGAAGTGACCATCTAGCAATGGTACCCGACGTCTGGATAGGTTGAATAGTTACAATCGCAACACTCAGAACCTACGTGAATATGGTTATTGTATAATTCATCCTTTTGACCCATGTGTTTAGGATGACTCAGGGTTAAACTGTCAATCCTGATTAGATCATCCGAATCGTGCTCAACTCAAACAGTCCTGTGACTCCTCACTAGGACTACCCTGGCCAAGATTTTGCTAAATTAAAACATGACTATACACAGCTCCTGAATTAGAGTGGTCAATCCCATCTTGACACACTCACCGACAAGTCAAGTACTTGACTACATCCAGCAGCCTTCCGTCACTGAATTAGAAATTCAGGTAGTCCAGTGCCTAAGTGTAGTGAGTTGCTTGCAAGTCACTGTGGCGGTCTCAGGTCGGAGGGACAGTTATACCCATATCCCATCGGAGCAAATCTTGACAGCAGAAAATGCTCCGTAGTCGGTCACGTTTAGTGCAGATGTACCCTTACATCTCACCTGTATGCCATACTAGTGTCTCCACACTCCTTGGTTAAGAGGACAACCAACCTATATGACACACAATGACCTATACTTGATAAATATTATTGTCCTTGGTAACAACGTATTATTTGGTCGCGAACAGGTTTAAGGACTAAACGACAAATCCTCCTTTGTCGAGTCTAAATAGTCTTAAGGACTTCACCACAACACAGGAGTTCATTAGAAGATGAAACAATTTATGATGAAAAATATCAAAATAACTTTTATTAATTTATAATTCATATACTAATACAAAGAAGAGCACAACCGTCAACAAGCTGACGATTGACTTTGGAACACTATTCCCAACAATCTCCCACTTGGCCTAAAGCCAATCGGTGCAGTATCTAATACCCATCTTCGACTTGAAGTCATCGAACTCCTTCACCGCAATGGCTTTAGTAAATAGGTTGGCCAGGTTCTCCTTTCCGTCGATCTTCTGAAGGTCGACGTCACCTCGATCCATGATTTTTCGGATGAAATGGTAGCGGCAGAATATGCTTCGTCCGTGGTGTGCCTTTGGTTCTTTCGCCTGAGCAATGGCTCCAGAGCTGTCATAATAGAGCAGAACTAGATCAACAAGGGAGGGTGCTACTCCGAGCTCGGTAATGAATTTTCTCAGCCACATCGCTTCTTTGGCAGCATCTGATGCAGCGACATACTCTATCTCGCAAACTGAATCAGCCATAGTGTGCTGCTTGGAACTCTTCCAGCAGACAGCCCCACCATTAAGGATAAAATCAAATCCCGACACACTCTTGCTATCATCGTGATCAGACTGGAAACTGGAGTCTATAAATTCTATAAGTCTCAAGTTCGATTCACCATAAACAAGCTATTGGTCCTTAGTATTCCTTAAATACTTCAGGATGGTTTTAACAATCTTTCAGTAATTCTCTCCTAGATCGATTGGTATCTACTCACTACCCCTAGTGAGTATGCCACATCTGGTCGTGTACATGTCATGGCGTACATGATAGATCCCACTGTCGAAGCATATGAAATTCTACTCATACGCTCTCTCTCTTGAGGTGTTGTCGGACAATCCCTCTTCGAGAGAAAAATTTCATGGCCTATCGGTAGATAGCCTTTCTTGGAATTCTCCATACTGAATCTCTTCAGCATAGTATCAATATACGTGGACTGAGATAAACCAAGCAACCTTTTAGATCTATCCCTATAGATTCTCATCCCTAGGATGTAGGAAGCTTCTCCCAGATCCTTCATGGAAAACTGTGACGACAGCCAAATCTTTATTCCCTGTAATGCAGGGACATCATTCCCAATTAAGAGAATGTCATCCACATACAATATAAAAAATACTACTACTGGACTATTAACCCACTTATAAATGCAGAACTCTTCTCCATTCTTAACGAAGCTATACGTTTTGATCGTCCTATCAAAACGTATGTTCCAACTCCGGGATGCTTGCTTAAGTCCATAAATGGACCTCTGTAGCCTGCACACCTTAGACTCATCTGTGGATGTGAATCCTTCAGGTTGTATCATATACACGTCTTCGTCCAGCTCTCTGTTTAGGAAAACTATCTTCACATCCATCTGTCAGATTTCATAGTCCAGATAGGCAGCTATCGCAAGCATAATCCGAATGGATTTGAGCATTACCAAAGGAGAAAATGTCTCATCATAGTCTATACCATAACGTTGACGATATCCCTTGACAACCAGATAGGCTTTATAGGTCTCCACCTTTCTGTCTGTGCCTCTCTTCCTCTTGAAGACCCACTTACGCCCTATGGATTTTACTCCTTCGGGTAGGTCAACCAATGTCCACACATCATTGACCTTCATGGACTCCATTTCAAATTTCATGGCCTCTAGTCATTTCTCAGAGTCAGGTCTCTGCATTGCATCCATGTAGATGATCGGATCCTCATCATTTTCATCAAGTTCGACAAGATCGCCGTCCCGAACCAAGAAACCATAGTATCTGTCCGGTTGACGTGGTACTTTACCAGACCGCCTTAAGGGTACAGGAACAATGGGCTCCGAATTTGATCTAACCAAATCCGGTTCAGGTTCAGCTACTTATGTTAGTTTTTCCACCTGTCGAACTTCCTCAAGTTCAACCTTAGAGGCAACAGTCCCTTCACCAAGGAACTCCTTTTCCAAAAAGATTGCCTTAAGGCTGACAAACACCTTTTGCTCATCAGCTAGGTAGAAATAATATCATTTGATCTCTTTTGGGTATCCTATGAAATAACACTTGTCAGACCTAGGTCCAAGCTTGTTCATCATTAAACATTTAATATAAATCGGACACCCCCAAACCCTAAGGTGCGAGAGTACTGGCTTACGTCCTATCCATATTTTATATGACGTTTTGGTTACAGACTTACTTGGAACCCTATTTAGAAGGTAACAAGCCGATTCGAGCGCATATCCCCAGAGGAAGATCGACAGACTAGCAAACTCCATCATGGATCGAACCATATCCAACAAGGTCTGATTCCTCCTTTCAGACACACCATTATGCTGTGGTGTTCCAGGAGGAGTCCACTGAGAGATAATTTTATTCTCCTCAAGATATGTCAGAAACTCATTGGAAAGGTATTCACCTCCTCGATCAGATCGAAGAGTTTTAATACACTTCCCAGTTTATTTTTCTATCTCATTTCAGAATAGTTTGAACATTTCAAACGACTCCAACTTATGCTTCATTAGGTAGACATACCCATACCTTGATAGGTCATCTGTGAAGGTCATGAAGTAGAAATATCCACTTCTTGCACTTGAGCTCATGGGTCCACATACATCAGAATGTATCAGACCCAAGAGTTCACTGGCTTGCTCACTTTTTCCAGTAAAAGGTGATTTGGTCATCTTCCCAAGAAAATAGGACTCACAGGTTGGAAGTGATTTACAATCACCAACTTCAAGAATTTCTTCTTGAGCCAACCTGTTTATCCTGTTCTTATTGATATGACCTAGCCTACAGTGTCAAAGGTAGACTTCTGACACATTATTCATTCTAGGACATTTACCGGAGGTTTGAACCACATTAACAGGCTATGATAGTAAGTAAATTCCATTATTTAGTTGTCCAACAAATATTGTAACACCATTCAAAATGATATTGCAAATATTTTTTTTTATTAAAAATTCATAACTGTACATGGCCAAAAGGCCTACAGAGATAATATTTAATAAAAAACTTGGACAATAGTGACATTCACTCAGAATTACATTACGAGAATTGATTACAAGGTTCATGATTCCTAAAGCTAGAACTAAACTTTGCTTCCATCTCCAACGTTCAGGAACCTCTCACCTTCATCAAATCTTCTACTGACCTGTAGACCCTGTATCGAATTACAGATATGATAAGGGCTTCTGGTATCCAATACCCAGGCAGTAGTATCACAAATGAAAAAGTTGCAAGGTGTTATCATATAATTACCTTGCTTCTTCGTCGGCCTGTTCGGGTCCAGGGAGGCAATGTATAGAAGACAGTTCCTCCCCTGCTTCTTACAAAAGAAGCACTCCGCCTGGCTCTGGTCGGGCTTACGCTTCTTGGTCTGACCCTGTGCAGATGTCCCAGCATGCGGCTGCACCTTCTTGTTCTTCTTCTTCTTGTTCTTCTTCCCTTTCTTAAAGGATCGACGATCAGAAGAAGACCCTCCCATAATATTCATCGACTCCTTATGGAGCTGGTGGTCCTTCTCAAAGTTCTGCAGCAACCCCAACAAGTCGTGGTAGTTCACTACAGGCTTTGTCATCCGAAAATGAGTAAGGAGAGGATAGACTTGGGCAAACAATTAAGGATCGCATCATTATCGAGCTGCTCGTGCAAGGAAAAGCCCAGTTTACTTAGGTGCTCAATCATTTCGATCATGTACAGTACATGATCGATGACTGAGGCCCCATCCCTCATTCGAGCATTGAAAATGGCATAACTAGTTTTGTGCCTTTCAACATCGTCAGGCATGCCAAAGGAGTCGTTCAACATTTGAAGCATCTCCTGTGACCGAGCGTTCTTGAACCTACAGCTGAATTCATCATTCATTGCCGCCAGCATTATGCACCGAATGGTGGTGCGGTCGTTGAGCCACTTCTAATAAGTGTCTCGGACCGTCCCTCAAGCGTTTGGGGCTGGCTCCTCAGGTATCGGATCCGTTACTACATAAAAGATCCGTTCATGCTCAAGGATGATTTTCAATTTTTGATACCAGCTATCGAAATTAGGTTCCATGAGCTTGTCATTATCTAATAATGATCGAAGCGACAGGGTAGTGGCCATAGCTGCATAAAGAAAAACTAGACCTTTATTAGTATATAAATTATTAATACTAAAGACTTGGACTTTAGTCTAAAGTTTCTCTTAGTATTTATACGAACTGGTAGCCTCAACCTCCAATTCAAGGAATTACTTTAATTCCTTAGTGGGTACTAGAATCCACACAGACCACACACAAGCCCAACTTTGGTTGGTCAACCCATGTGCATCTATGGGTGGTTCATAACTAGTTGTTTCTCTAAACAACTTCTAGTAATTAATTTTGCCCCAGAACCTAATCAGTAGGCTTTGGCCTCCACTGAAAAGATCTGGTTAGGTCCAACCATTAACATGATTAGATTTGGTGAATCGGACCAATAAATGATCAGGCCCGACTTTGGTCGGCCAACTTGACCACCATCAGAAAGACTCAACCAAATTATCATATTATGAATGATAATTTTATTAGTCAATAAGCACCAGGCCTTTGGGCCTTCAATGATTATTAAACTAATGGACTCATTATCACTCACTTAATGGGAGGCTATGACTTAGTTATCATTATAACTTAATCATTTTAGGGACCTAATAATTTTTGAGAATTTTTATTAAAGGATAGAGGAGAAGATATTAACCACCAATTTTAATCCTCCCACTGACTTTACCAAGTCAGATTAAAAAAAGATTTAATTAAAGCCGGCATTAGGAGCACCTAAATCAGTCACACTGATTTACCTAATGACATGGGTGAGCCCTAATCACCAAGTGATCTAATCAAAACCTAACTCACCAGGTTGGTCAGGTAAGTGAGATCAGTGGTGAGGATATGCCATTAACTCATCAGAGATCGAATTAATGCGAGTAGCTCCCACTTAAAAATCACTGGTCAGACTGTCAAACTTACCTTAGACACCAACCGGTTCATTAGTTTTAATTTGATCAACTTAGTAAATAGAGTTCCACTACGTAGCCTTGAATTAAGTCCATCTTGATCTAGTTAAAGATATGGACCCATTCAACTACAACTATTGGAGTTGAGTCTAGAGCATCCTTGACCTAATCTAATTCAACTTTTGATTAGATTTGACCAATTACTCTAATTTAGTCTATTTCTTTAAGCTAACCTTAGGTCTAACCCAATTATGGACCTAATCCATCTAACCCATTGATCCACAAGTTTATGCAATTGTCTTAGGTCTTAATTCACAATTCTAGACCAACTAGACAACACTTAATTCTTTTAATTAAGTATTTGGGCTGATGGGTCAGGGTTTGATATTTCGAAAATAATTTTTAAATTTGAAAGATTTTATTTTTTGTTCACCAAATGTGTTGACTCATTTCACAAACAGATCAGCACATGTCATAAACAGCAATCCTATTTCTAATTACATAACAGAAAATAACTCAATCAAAATAAATCATGAATATTCCTTTAGATCTAATCTAATACATTCATGATAAATTCTATAATTGAACCTTTAAATTAAGTCCTTTCACTGTTTCGTCTGCATGGGATATAATCACATCGGCACCCCTATCGCCATAGGAGAACCCCATCGAATGGGAGGAGAGGGCCTTTAAATCATTCTTTTTTCTATGATCGGACGACCATGGAACCAACCCAATTAGACTACTTGCTACTTAGATTAAGTATATCTAAATATACCAATTTCAAAATTTAAATTTTAAATTTTAAATTTCAAATTTCAAACAAATTTTAAATTTCAAATTTTAAATTTTGAATTTTAAAATTTGAATTTTAAATTTGAAATTTTAATCAAATTTTAAATTTTAAATTTAAACTTTTAGATTACTACTTAATCTACGTATGCAAATATATATCATATTTTAGAACCTGCTCTGATACCATTTGAAGTGAATTTTAGTGCAGGGGTAAAATAATAATTTTAAAACTTTTTCAAAATTATAATTTTATAGTAGAAATTATTAATTAATCTAATTAATTAACAAAAATTAATCCTACATAAGAATCTAAATATGATATATATAGCATGCATTTAAATTTAAAATTTCAAATTCTACAGTAAACCTTTTACTGTTATGTGTTCAGAACACATTACCTTTGTGCGGGTAGTTGATCGCCGCAGTCTGATCACTGTTGGAAGGTCTGATCATTGTAATACAGCTACATAGTGTGTCTAACCTCTGCGATCATCCACATGAAGCTCTCAGTCTGATCAGCTCCTCACGAATGCTAGTTTGTTGCAGAAACCTTTCGACGGCCGATGTTGATCGAACTCCTTTGATCTTGATCTGTCGACTCTTCAGATACTTTAGATCATTAGTAGATATACTTGAGAGGTTGATGAAGCTCTCCCTAAAATCTGATAGGCTCACGACACTCGTAGCTCACTTTCTCACTTCTCGAATCCTAGGCAGAAACCCTAGGGTACACAAGAAAAACCTTGCACCCACTCTCTCTTTTCTTTTTCTCTTCTTTTCTTTTCTTTTCTCAAGCAGAAAAGCTTTCTCACACGACCTTATCTTTTTAGGATCAGATGTCGCATGCCCCATCTTCTCATTTCTTTTAAAATAGTACAAAATGCATCTTTACAGATTTTTACAGCATGAGAGGATAAAGCTAGGTGGTTGCTCACTTGAATTCAAATCGAATTTAAATTCAAATGCCAACCAATCTATCTTTATCCACTCATGGCATGAGAAGAGAAGGGTGTGGGCTTCTTTGTGCGTGGAGAGTTTTCACGAGAAACCTTTTCTCGTGTAGAATAAGTGGCGCACAAAAGAAAGGGGTGGCGCATGTATTGGTTGTCCATTCAAATTCAAACTTCCTTTGAATTTGAATGGCCAACAAACCTATCTTTATTTATTCAAAATGGTGCACAAAGAAGGGGCGTGGGAAGGCCTCTGCGTGGGAGAAGATTCATGAGAAGTTGTTTCTCATGAATTCAAATGGGCGCAGATAAGTGAGGTGGCGCAGGGAGATGAGGTCAAAGTGGTTTCAACCTAATTGAGCCAACCTAATCAAAATAGGTCAGGCACAATTAGACTAAGTTAAATCCAACTTAATTAGGCTTAATTAGGCTCAATAAAATTTTAATCAAATCAGAATTGACTAAGCCCAACCCCTGATCAGATCAGGGATCAAACCACCTCGGTGATTAGGTCAACTCTTAACCTAATCGGGTCAAACCCAACTGAATCCAATTCAATTGGACTTGATCCAAAAATAATTATTCAATCAAATTGAGTTAATTAACAATCAAATCACTAATTAAATCTCTCATAAATACTGAGTCCAAATCCGATGGGCAATCGGACATCAGAGTCCATCGATATGAAACCCTGATCAAAAAGTCCCAAACAGTGGGACTCTTAACCTCGATACCCAAAATGTGTGAAACTCATGATTAGAGAATCTTGATTCTCGATCACAGAGTTTCAGACACGTAGGACTCAAAGTCCATGAGCATTAGGACTCTTCACTAGCCAACAGATCAGATAAGAATCTCTAATGTGTGTGACCCCACAGGTTTGAACTTAATCCAGTAGCACATGAACCAATTCCTGTACTAATCGAAGTGACCATCTAGCAATAGTACCCAATATCTGGATAGATCGAATAGTCACAATCACAATACTCAGAATCTACGTGAATATGGTTATTGTATAATTCATCCTTTTGATCCCTGTGTTTAGAACAACTCATGGTTAAACTGTCAACCCTGATTAGATCATCCGAATCGTGCTCAACTCAAACAGTCCTGTGACTCCTCACTAGGACTATCTTGGTCAAAGTTTCACTAAATTAAAATATGACTGTACACAGCTCCTAAACTGGAGTGGTCAATCTCATCTTGACACGCGCACCGACAAGTAAGTACTTGACTACACCCAGCAACCTTCCATCACTGAATTAGAAATTCAGGTAGTCCAGTACCTAAGTACAGTGAGTTGCTTACAAGTCACCATGACGGTCTCAGATCGGAGGAACAGTTATACCCATATCCCATCGGAGCAAATCTTGACAGCAGAAAAAGCTCCGGAGTCGGTCACGTTCAGTGCAGATGTACCCTTACATCTCACCTGTATGCCATACCAGTATCTTCACACTCTTTGGTTAAGAGGACAACCAACCTATATGGCACACAACGACCTATACTTGATAAACATTATTGTCCTTGATAACAATGTATCATTTGGTCGCGAACAGGTTTAAGGACTAAACGACAAATCCTCCTTTGTCGAGTCTAAATAGTCTTAAGAACTTCACCACAACACAGAAGTTCATTAGAAGATGAAATAATTTATAATGAAAAATATCAAAATAACTTTTATTAATTTATAATTATATACTAATATAAGGAAGAGCACAACCGTCAACAGGCTGACGATTGGCTTTGGGACACTATTTCCAATACTTTTCGTACAAGATCACTGTTAGAATAATATTTATCAAGATTTTTCAAACCATTTATGATGTCAGTGAAACGGATGAACATTTGAGTTATTGACTTTTCAGGTTATATTTTAAACAGTTCATAGTTGTGTATAAGCATATTGATTTTAGACTCTTTTACTTGGTTTGTTCCTTCATTTATAACTTCTAACCTATCCCAAATTTCTTTAGTTAAATTGTAAGTAAAAATATGATTAAATTTATTTGCATCTAGAGCACAATATAAAATATTCATGGCTTTAGCATTGAGCTGAGTCATTTTCTTATCAAATTCATCCCATTCACCTTCCAGCTTAGGGAGAGATACACCATTAATCAATTTAGTGGGTGCGTGTGGTCTATTTACCATGACACTTCACATATCATAGTCAAGTGCTTGAATAAAAATTCTCATTCGAACTTTTCAATAGGTATAGTTTGATCCATTAAAAAGTGGAGATCGGTTTGTGCATTGCCCCTAGACTAGGGATGTGCCAAATTGGGCTGCCATAGACCTTTGGCTCTTGATGGTTAAATCAAGTAAGGACTCAAGCATCGAGCTCTAATACCACTTGTTGCCTAGATATGAAGCCCAAGAGGGGGGGTGACTTGGGTCTTTTTAAAATTTTTAAGATTAATGCTCTAAAGTAATGTGCTAAGGTGATGAGTGGAGTGAGTTGATTTGCAATGAAAATGAAATCAAACACACAAGATAGGTAAGCAAGTATAAAACACAAAGAACAAGTAAAGATATGCAAGCACAACAAATACAAAGAATTTATAGTAGTTTGGTGTCAACTTTACACCTACATCCACTCTCCAAGTCCCTACTTGGGAATTCAATCTACTAAAAGGATTTCATAGATACAACACATCGGACAACTCGACCCTTGCTATCCAAGCAAGAACACTTATTTTTTGGATACAAGACAACCCTCAACAATCCAATTTTAAGTTCAGATCAATCCAATTGAGTTTTGGAACTCTCCAAAACTCAAAACCCAAAGTATAATGTGAGAAAAATAGGATATAGAAAATTTAGCACAATATCTCCTTAAATGAATACAATAAATGTAATAGAAATATAATACTTAAGGAAAAGAAGCTTTTACTGAACATCCTCAATGAATTGCATACTTGATTGCAGCTGGAGAGTGGTTGGTAAGTTGATTGAATGCTTCTTTTCCTCTCTTTTAGAATTTTTGAACTTTTCTCGGATGTGAGCTTTGAATACTTGCAAACTTATGATTTTCTACTTTAAAAGAGCATTTATAGTCACCATTTATACTTGAGAATATCTTAGTGTCAGTTTAGAGCCATTGGAGAGTATTTAATGTGCATTAAATATACAAAAAATGGACTGAAAACTAGTCGTTATGCATCCTCGTAGGAATGAGACATCCCATGAGACATCCCATTGGCAATGGGACTCCCATGGGGCATTCCAATTGGCCAGATAGAAAGTTCAACTTTCTATTTTGGTCTCAAAATCTCCAGGGTCATCCCACTGCATGGATCGTCCCAAGTGGGTCGTCCCACTGCGTGTCAAGAGCCAAAACAACGCATATTGGCTACCCAATGAAAGGGGATGACCCAGATGGGTCATCCTATTTTGTATCAATCTAGTTTTTCATTCATTTAAGGTTTGAAACTTATCAGAATACTTTCAAATACTCTCAAATGGCTTCAAATCAATTGAACACTCTCATAAGACTTCGAAAACTTCTTCAACTTGTAGAAACTTCAATTTTAGCACACTTGATGAAACTTTTCAAATTCAATCTTTTGGACTACCTGAAATATCATAAAAATATTCTTTAAAGACAAGAAACATATTAGTAGTCCCCTCAAATGGTTGCGATCATCAAAATCAATTCTTGGAGCAACAATATATTTATATGAATTCATTTTTTGTGACCAATAAAATACCTATGTATCATAAGCTAATTATGCATTCCTTTATTTTTGCAGGTGGCAGTTGCTGAAGATTAGTAGAAAAAATCATTTGCAATTACCATGCATAGACATCGAGCATAAATAATTTTATTTGTTTTAATAAAGAACTTTTTCAATATGGTTGTTATGACTACATTTGTTCATGTATGCTATTTAGTATCTGTTACCTTGTAAAGCAACCTCTTTTGTTTTAGTTAATAAATTTAGCTTGTTATATATGTTATTCTTGTGGATATCAATGATGGATGAGAAAATGTATTCTAAAAAAAAATGGGTATTTTATGCAACATTTTCATAGATATAAATATCATTAAAATTATCATGAAAAACTCTTATGAAAGATTGTAATAAATGCTAAAACCCCTCATTTTCAAATGTGGCAAAATATAAATAAAAACTCTATGATATATGCCTTTCTTAACACTTCTAAATGCCGACAAAAATCATGATAAAATATCGCCAAAAGCAACAAATTTCTTACATTAGGAAATGTCGCAAAAAGAATTAATATTTAAAAGAATAGCCATTATAAATGATTTTTTCCAACACTTGTAAGTACCGGCAAAAACTATAATAAAGAATTAAATCCCTGCATTTTATAAATGTGGAGATATAATTTGAACATCACATCAATCTCTCCAATTTACAAATGTGGGGATATATGGGAATACAATCCCCCACATCACATTAGCCCGCACTTATCTAGCATTTTTAAAAAATGCAGGAGATATGATGGGTGACATTTTTTTTTATTTCTGCAAGCATTTTTAGAATGCTGGAGATTCCATAATTTCTTATAGTGACATATCCTAATAACTATCAGGTAAAGTGGTGTGCCAATCGATGGGACCGTAGTATCCACTTGAAATCTTAATCGTGAAAAAATTTTTGTTTCTCCACCTGAGGAGCGTGGGAGATTCAAAAAAATAGTGAGAGTCGAGTTTATTTTTTAAAATAAAAATTTTAAAATAAATTAAAATAAGTCAATTACAAAAGTTTAACTAGAATCTTTTTCTCTCTACTAAAAAATATCTGCCTCCAACCCTCTCACCCATACACTTGAAACCAACCATCTAATTGGTTCAAATTATAAAGACTAGCTTCGAAACTTAAAAATTATTTTGAGTTTTGAGAAGCTAAGCTATGTCATGGATTAGGACATCCCTGTGCTATCAGCTCATCCGATTACTGACCAATAGGAAGTACATGAAAAATTATCGGACGATGACAACAAGGCCTGGTGCTATGTGTTGGCGTCTATATCGAATGAACTCTAATGATAGCATGAGGATATAAAAACTGTCTAGGCCATGCTTGATCACCTCAAGGAGTTGTATGGTGAATAGAGCTAGTCAACACGCTATAAAGTATCCAAGAGACTCTTCAAGATAAAGATGCGTGTAGGACAATCTGTTATAATCATTATTTGATAATGATCAAAGATTTTAAAAAGCTTGAGAAGCTCGGAATGGTCATAGATAAGAAATTACAAGTTTATTTGATCTTTCAATCCTTTTCTGACTAATATAGATAGTTTATAGTAAACTACCATATGAACAAAATTGACTGCACTAAAGCTGAACTGTTGAACATGCTGGTAACCACTGAAAGGATCTTGAAAAGTTCAAAGGACACTATTCTTGCTATGGATCAGACTTTACCATCCAAGAGAAAGTCTATTTGGAAAAAAAGAAGCCCATCAAGAAGTAGAAGAATGAGAATAGGCCAAAGAAGAAAGTTTCTAAGAAGAATGCTGTAGATAAAGTAAAGTATTTCCATTGTAACTCTGATGGCCATTAGAAGAGAAACTATCCTGACTACCTAGATAGCCTGAAGAAGAAAGACAACGCACCTTCAGAAGGTATATTGGACCTACTAGTACTTGAAACTAAATTAACCTTATGGTTTCTTCTACTTCTAGTTGGGTCATAGACTCTGGTTCTACTGCTTATTTGTGCATTTCTATGTAGGATCTTGAAAAAGTAGAAGGCTAAGAGAAGATGAAATAACTCTGAGAGTCAGAAACGGAACAAGATTTACTGCTGTAGTCGTAGGCATCTATCCTTTGCGACTACTATCTAGGCATAGTTTGTTACTTAGAGACTGTTATTTTATACCTGCTGTAAGCAGGAATTTAATTTTTGTTTCAACTTTAGTGTAAGATAATTATGTATTTAGTTTCAATAAAGACTATTGTACTATTTATTTTAAAAATAAAATGGTTGGATATTGTCTTATGATTGATAGTCTCTATCACTTATATGTAGATATATTTGTGAATGTGTCTGAGTAGATAGTGAATGCTACAGGATCTAAGAGATCTAGAGATAAAATGAACCTTTATATATATATGGCACCTTAGGCTAGGTCATATAGGAGAAGAAAGGATTAATGGACTGGATAAAGATGGGCTCTTGGGCTCACTGAATATTGAGTTATATCCAGTCTATGAATCTTATCTTCAAGAAAAAATAATCAAGTGGCCCTTTGTGGGATAAGGAGAAAGGACCATAGAGATGCTTGTTCTGGCATTCATTGATGTGTGCGGCACATTCGATGTACCAGTTAGAAGAGGTTATCTCTACTTAATCATCTTTATCAATGATTATTCACAACACAGATATGTGTATCTTGTGAGACACAAATTTAAAGCCTTTAAAAAGTTCAAACAATTCAGATGTGAAGTGGAGAAGTAGACTGAAAAATCCTGAAAGTACTTCGATCAGATCAAAGAGGTGAATACATAAGTAGAAAATTTTTGGATTATCTCAAGATAAATGGCATAGTCTTATAATGAACTCCATCTAAAACATCTCAACTCAATAAAATTTCAAAATAAAGAAATTGGATCCTATTAGATATGGTTTAATCCATGATGAGCTTCACTAATATTTTTTTATTTCTTTGAGAATATGGTTTGCTTACCGTTTAGTGAATAAAATTTTCTCTAAATCCATTCCCATCAAACCTACCAGGCTATATGAAATGTATTATGATAAGAAATCAAGTCTTGGTCATCTCAGGATTTGAAGATATCCAGCCCATGTCAAATGACAACAGGCGAACAAGTTAGAGGCAAGATCCATGAGAGCTCATTTCATAAGATATCCAAAAGTATCTTTAGAAAACTACTTTTACTTTTCAGAGAATCACAATGTGATTGTGAGTCGATATGCTATTTTTTTTTAAAAATAATTTATCCAAGATGAATATAGTGGAAGAAAAATTGAGTTCGAAGAGAAAGTCTCTAAAGAGCAACAAGTCATAGAACCCTTGAATCTATTCAAATTGAGCCATTACACATAGCTCTTCCTCCACCTCGAAGATTAAGTAGGATTTTCTATCCTCTTGAAAAGTACTTAGATATTATTTTAAAGGAAGTAAAGAAAATAGTCCTTACAAAAAATAGAAAACATGGAGATGATCCCAGAACCTACGATAAGGTGATGCTAGACATCAATTTCGAGAAATGGTTGGAATCCATGAAGTCAGAAATTGACTCAATGAACTCCAACCAAGTCTGAACCTTAGTAGATCCATCAAAAGATATAGTACCTATTGGATGTAAATAGATCTATAAAAGGAAGATAGGTTTAGATGGAAAGGTAGAGATCTTTAAAGCAAGGCTTGTGGCTAAAAGTTATAGTCAATGCCAAGGTATTAACTATCACAACATCTTTTCACCGGTAGTTATGCTGAAGTCTATTCGAACACTGCTTACAATTGCAACATCTCATAATTGTGAGATATGACAGATGAATATGAAAATTACTTTTCTGAATGGATATCTTGAGAAAGATATCTATATAGAGCAGCCTCTAGGTTTCACTTCCAATGATAGAAATTACAAGATTTGCAAGCTATAAAGATCGATATATAGACTTAAGCAAGCATCTCAAAGTTAGAACATCCATTTCAATGATGCGATCAAATTGTTTGATTTCATCAAAAATGAGAAAAAATCATATGTCTTCAAAAAGATCAATGGAAGTACTATTACATTCTTTATACTATACATGGATGACATCCTTCTTATAGGGAATGATGTTCTCATACTGACTTTAATTAAAGTCTGGTTATCAAAAGAATTCTCCATGAAAGATCTTAGAGAAGCATCTTATATTTTGGGGATAAAGGTCTATAGAGATAGATCTAAAAAGATGCTAGGACTATTACAAAAGATGTACATAAAGAAAATACTAAAATAGTTCAGCATGAAAAGCTCCTAAAAGAGATTTCTATCCTTCAAATATGGAGTTCATCTCTCTAAGAAGATATGCCCTAATACATTTAAAAAGATACAATGCATAAGTAAGATCTCTCATGCTTCAACTATAAGGAGCCTTATGTATGCTATACTATGTACATGACTTAATATAACTCACGCTGTAAGTGTCACAAGTAGATATATATATCAATCAAATCCAGATGAGGAGCATAGGATAGCTATAAAGAATATCCTTAAATATTTGAGAAGGACTAAGATATATTATTGGTCTTTAGAGGAGGAGAGTTGAGGATACAGGGATACACAGACTTAAACTTTATATCTGATGTTGATGATAGAAAGCCTATATCAGGATATATATATATTTGCAATGATGATGCAATAAATTGGAAGAGTTTCAAACAATCGATTATTGTAGATTTCACCATTGGAGCCAAGTACATCCTGCTTAGAGATTAGTCGACTTAGTGAAAAAGAGAGCCAACTCAATCTCAGAAGAAGATGAACACAGAAAGTAGTATAAATCAGTAAATCTTCTAGGCCAATCCAGAGAGTCATTGAGTCAATCTAGTATTCAAGTAAGTCTAATAAGATAGCATCTAAGCCTACCCTATCTTAAACAGACAGAGCAAGACAAAATGCTAAAGTTTTGACACCTACTAATCAATACATTAATATGACATAAGAAGTATTAAAATCTTTAATATTTAATCCCTATTATTCAATATTTGATGCTTCTTAGTTTCTTTTTCAAAAATTGTTGATCATGGAGAATTATTCACGAACCAACTAGCAAAGTGCCCAACAAATATATGCTATCAACCTATCACCAAGTCCAAGATGAAATCCTAGTTAGCCTACCTCTATCTATAAATTTTCAGCACAATCCAGGCCAGAAGACAGCAACAACACAGCTCACAAAGTAAGTCAGGCCTAGAGAAAAACAAGCATGGCCCAAAGCCAGAACGAAGCCCACAATTGATGTGCGGCTCACATGCGGTGCACAGCAATAAATGTCATGCGGTTTACATGTGGCTCACCAAAACAGTAGCCGTAGTCTACTGTCGCAGCTCGTGGGGGCTTCACATGGTGCACGGGAGCGGGTTTGAACGTGTTCAGGTGCGAGCGCAGGTGGTCTTCACAACAGGAAGAATGGGTGAAGTCCTTGAGTGCAGCTTAAGTGGCCTGAGATATGGTTCTTGTTGAGTTTTGGCACCTTGAATTCGATCCACAGTAGTGAAGACTAGATGCAAAGAAGTTCAGCACACAGCGCACGATGGGAGGAGTCTAAAAATATGGCCCAGCAGGGCCTATAGTGTGTAGCTTGAGGGGGGGGCTATAGCGCACGACACAAGTGCTGGCCTATAGCATGCACAGCCCAGGAGGGGCCTGCTACATGTTGGGCCTACACGGGCAGGCAGATACGCATAGCCCAGGTGGGCATGCGGCCCAGGATGCATGCGGGCGCGCACCCATGCAATGCACAAATATGTGATAAGGTCCATGGTGGACCACAAGAGGAAATGCGGTCCACACCTAGACAAGCATGCAACATGTGGCATATGCAAGGTGGCTGCAGCTCACGTCGGGGGAGGTCCATGCATGGTCCAGGAAGGTTTTGTGTGTGATCTTGCATGATCGGTTGGCTAGCGAAGAATGCGGGTGCAATCAAATACCCAGAGATGTTCTGGACTTCGATTAGGGCTATGATTCTGATTTGGAGTAGGTTTTGGCTCTACAAAGGAGGCCTGACAGATTGTGGAGAGATGTACATCTTAGCGAGGGTCTGAGAGAGATCGTGAGCGACTAAGAGTACCCAGGGCATCAATAGCAGCAATAAAGAGAATAGCTGAGAAGTGGCTTAGCGTGAGCAATAGGCAGACTAGCCGAAAGTGTCTTGGAACAGTCGTGGGAGTGGCTATAAGGCATGATGTAGCGGCTGAGAGCATTACAGGAAGTGTTCAGGGATATCGAGGACCCTAGCTCGGTAAGCCTGTGAGAGGGTCTCCTTAGGAAATTTTGTGAGAGTTTTTATGAGGATTATAAATTTTGTTGAGAGAGATTTGTGTATGAGAGTTGAGAGTGTGTGATCTTCTCTTGTATTTATTATTTTTTTTCATAGTAAAGCTTGCAGGCCCCATGGAGTTAAGCCTTAGGTTGATCCACATATTTGATTGTGTTCTCTTTTATTTCTTCTTTCTTTTGACTGCAACAAGTGGTACCAGATTTTCAACAATTGGTACCAGAGTCAGGTGATACCAGAGTGTACAGTTGTCCAGATTGCGGTGGTGTTGATCGAGATTGAAGAAGATAGAGAAGTCAGGCACAATCTTGGTGGAGATCAATCGTAAAGGGTTGATCAATGCTCTCTTACACAAGAAGAAGCCATCTACTATAGAAGATGCTAGTAGGAACCCAGTGCAAGGTGGAGCTCTAGGTGGAGGTAGATTAGACACGAGACGGGAGACTCAAGAGGATGATACGCGACATCACCATGAGGCTATCTCGAGTAGGTCTCAAGTCATGCAGGATGGAGATGAGATCAAGCAGCCTGGCTCGACCCTCATATTTGTCCATCTATGAGTAGCAGGCATATGCCCCAAGGTATGAGGACGAGAAGATCCAAAAGCTCTCAAAGTTAGGTGGAGGCCAAATGTCTAGTCGAAATAGAGATTTTTGAGTTTTGACACCTCGAATTTGATCCACAGCAGTAAAAACTAGATGCGAAGAAGCCCAGCATGTACCACACGATGCAAGGAGCCTAGAAACATAGCTCAGTAGGGCCTGCAGTGTGCAGCCTGGGGGCTTGTAGCATCCGGCCTGGGGGGCCCACAGTGCACGGCCCATGCGGGGCCTACTGCACACTGGGCCAGCACGGGTGCACAGACGTGTGTGGCCCAAGACACACATGGGCACATGGTCCAAGTGTGCGCCCATGCGGTGCACGATTATGTGATGCGGTCCATGGTGGACCGTGGGAGGAAACACGGTTCACACCTCATGTGTGGACCACCACAGGTGAGGAGGGGTTTATCGTGGCTCACACATGCTTGGACGAGTGTGCGACATGCGGCACATGCGGGGTGGCTGTAGGTCATGCTAGGGGAGGTCCACGTACGGTTCAGAAAGGTTTTGTGTGCAATCTTGCATGATCGGACAGCCAGTAAAGTGTGCAGGTGCGATCAAATGGCCAGGGACATTCTGAACTTCAATCAAGGTTGTGATTCTGATCTAGAGTAGGTTTTGACTCTATAAAATAAGCCTAATGAACTGTGGAGTGAGGTGTGTCTTAGCATGGGTCTGAGAGAGACCGTGAGTGGCTGAGAGTGCCTAGGACATCAACAGCAGCGGTAGAGAGAATGGTTGAGGAGTAGCTTGGCATGAGTAATAAGTAGACCAGTCGAGAGTATCTTGGAATGGCCATGGGACTGACTGTGAGGCATGATGTAGCAGCTGAGAGCATCATAAGAAGCATCTAAGGGCATCGAGGAGCATGGCTTAGCAGGCCTGTGAGAGGGTCTCCTTAGGAGATTTTAAGAGAGCTTTTGTGAGGGTTGTACTTCTTGTTGAGAGAGATTTATATATGAGAGTTGAGAGTATATGGTCTCCTCCTGTACTTATTATTTTCTCTTATAATGAAGTTTGCGTGCTCCATGGAGGTAAGCTTTGGGTTGATCCACATATTTGATTATGTTCTATTTTTTTTTTTCTTTTTACTGTAACAAGTAGTATTAGATCTCTATTAGTTCTCATCTGAGACACTAACAGAGATGCGAAAAGAGGGTGGCTAAGGTTTTGGGGTATCAAAATCAAAAAAAAAACAAGAAGGCATGCAGGACTCTAAAACCTTGCGACGACTAAGACTCTTAAGCTATAAAAAGGGGTGTGGGGGTGACTTAAGAAAAAAGGAGATTGAGATAGAAAATTTGTAGAGAAATTATGTAAAGAGAAAGAGAGGGAGGTTGCCAGGTGTTGGCATTTTGGAAGAGAGGTTTTGGCGGCATAAGGAGGTTCTGCATCTTTTTCTTCAAGATCTTCTTTAATAATCAAAAGAAGATGGAGCTTTTGGTCGCGAGTGAGATCCTTTCCATGAGTGGCTGATTTCCTTATCTTTGGGAGAGTAGATAAAATTTTTCTTCATATGAATTATATTTTTTTATTAAATATTGTTGAATATTTTTTTTTTGCATGCAATCGACTATTTAAGCAATCCAACATTGTTTTTCTTTTGTTATTATTGATGTATTTAGCGAGCATGAATAATTTTCTTGATTCTAATCATGTACTTAAGTAGTAGTTTTAATTATTTTATAATCTATATTTTCAAATATCCTATAACTATGTGAGGACGAGTCATGATCTGAGGATATGGATCATGCCTAGCGAGATAAAGTATGTTGCCAAATAGATTATAGATTTATCTTTCTTGAACACCACTAAATACTTGCAGCTATTTAGTGGTCCCGATTGTTTTCATTGAAAACTTGATTCTTATGATTAAAGATGGATTTGAAATCTCGAGACAATTTGTCATAATCTTTACTTCTACAATTTTATTGGTATTAATTTAGTCTTCTTATTTCAAGTAAGTTTTGCTACATCTCTACCTCTTTGTTATTTCCTTTATTTGCTCTTTTTATCTTTAAATACAACAAAGTCCACAATCCCTATGGATTCAGCCTAATCTCACCGTATTCTATGGAATAGAAAGTGAATCAGAATTAATTTAATCTTTGGTGCTCTATGACATGCACTAGATTTTGGCATCATTGCCACAGATCTTGGTACGGTTGTTTCAAAAGAAGAAAAAAAAGAAGAAAACAAATTTGCCTTAGTTACTTAATTTCTTATATTTTGCTTTCCTTTTATTCTTAGTTGATTGCCAACCTTCTACTTTAATTCAAATTTTCTTCTTATTTTAATTGCCTTAAATACAAAAATTAAAAAAAGAAAGAAAAAAATACATAGCATAATATTTAACTAATATAGAGAAACCCCAAAAACAAAAATATTTTTATTTGGACATCTTAGTTGTTGCATATTATTTCCATAATTCACTTTAAGAGTGTTAACCCATAAAATTGATAAGATAGAGATTTCATCGCCCTTTCTTAGCCCACAAACCATCTTCTTCATATTGCGTAAATCCTAACCCTAATAAAATCAATTAGACATCAGCCCTAAGGAACTTGAGCTCAATAGGATAAGGGAGCCCATGGGTTGGATCGAGTTCCAGCTGGTTGATCGATCAGTGTCTAGGCAAGTGATTCAAGAATTTCATTCTCGAAAAAAGATGATTATCTAATTAGGTCCATCACGAAAGTATGGAGAGCCTCCCACCGATCTTATACTTACCTGACTGACTTGATTAGTTAGTTCTAAACTTGGAGTGCTCAAAGGCTAATTTGGAAGCTAAGAGCTATCTAGATATAGGGTAAACCTTAGTTAGGAGTATTTTTTGTGTAACTTGTCTGCTAACACATTTATATAAAAATTAAAAAAAAAATCTTCTCATCTATCCTTTACATCTAGAATCCTTTAGGTTTCTCATCTTTAGAATTCTTCTTCCTCTTTCATATATATTTTCTAAAAAAAAAGAGATATACATGAAATAGGATTTTCTCTGAATTGAAATTCTTAATTGTATGCTTGGTCATAGATCACTGCGACTAGAACTACAACCTTTAGATCCTGAGATTGAGAGAACCATAAAAGTGAGTCACTCTTGGATCATAGCTGCACCAAATGAATCTAACCCACTATGCCAATTGAAGGAGTACTTCACTCCATCATATACCTACTCCCCATGTATCCAAGTGCCTCCTGTCGAGGCCATTCAGTATAAGATTAAGTCCAACATCATCCAAATATTACCATCTTTTTATGGATTAAGTAATGAAGACCCTTACAAACATCTTGATGAATTTTTTGAGATTTGCTCCACAGTCAAGATATAGAATTCCTCTAATGATGCCCTTAAGTTAAAATTATTCTCATTTTTTCTTAAGGACAGGGCCAAGTATTGGCTAAACTCTCTAAATTTGGTAACTATTTCGACCTGAGACTAACTTCAAAGAGAATTTTTCAAGAAGTACTTTCCTATAGAAAAAATAAATCAAATTAGAAAAGTCATTATCAATTTTTTTTAGATGAATGGAAAAATATTCCATGAGACTTGAGAGAGATTGAAAGACCTCATCTGCAAGTGCCCCTACCACACAATACCCAAATGGCAACTAATTCAGTGCTTCTATAATGGACTATTAGAGAAGCACAGACATATAGTTGATTCCTCCTGTGGTGGGATGTTCATACTCAAAAGTGAACATGAGGTCTAATAACTATTTGAGATCCTTAGCAAAAACTCCTGACACCACATGTCTACTACCTGTAGAGACACTCTAACATTCGGACCAAAAAGAGGTGAAATTTATGAGGTAGGCCATTCCATAGACATCCACAGCAAGGTGGATGAACTGTTATAAAAACTTGATCGAGTATTGTAAGTTGGGCACACCTCCATCCCATCCACACATATGCAAGATGTTTGTGTCATTTGTTCGAGTCCAACCCATGATGTGTGTGATTTTCTAACTGCACATCAATTTTCTGAGTTTGTGCAGGAGCAAATTTATCAGGTCTAAACTTAGATTGCTCCCAAATTGGATAATAATCCGTACTCAAACACTTACAATCCTGACTGAAGAAATCACCCAAACTTCTTCTGAAAATCATAACCTATGGTTAACTCAGTTGCATAGAGACCTAACTATCTTGAGACACTGTATCGAAACACATCCTACCCTCAATACCATAATGCCCCACAACCTTCTCCTAGCAACCATAATCCCACTTTTGAGGAGAAGGTGCTACAAGCACTGAAAGAGTTGGAAATGAATATCCAGATCCTTCATTCCCACATGCAGTCTATTGCTAAGCTAGAGACCCAGATAGGTCAACTAGCTGCAGCCTTCAGTAGGAGAGAGGAAGAAAAACTGCCCAGCCAACCTATAAGTAACTTAAAGGAGCAGTACATAGCTGAAAGATCTAACACCCATGAAATATTTTTTGAGCAAGCTAAATCGGTAATGACCCTGAGAAACGAAAAGGTCTTAAAACAGCCAAGAATTACCAATGAGCCGAAAACTCAAACTCCAACCAAACCCAAACCATCTGAAAAGGAAAAAGACCCCAAGAAGAGGGATGAACCAACTCCTCCAGCAGCCGCACCTAAAGTTCCATTTCTAAGTGCTCTAGAATCCCCTACACCATTCAATAAGAAGGAAGGAAAATTGGATGAAATGATGGAACTATTTAAGCAAGTCCCAATCAACCTCCCTCTTCTTGACATAATAAAATAGTTTCTGACCTATGCCAAGTTTTTAAAAGATTTGTGCACACAAAAATACAAATGTAGAGCACAAATCCCAAAAAAAATTTGCCTTACTGAATAGGCTAGTTTAAACTTCCAACATGCTACCCCCCCCCCCAATCATAAGGATCCAGGTGTCTCTATCATCTCTTGCATCATAGGGGACCTATATATTGAGAAAATCCTATTGGATTTAGGGGCTAGTGTGAACCTTTTGCCTAATTCAGTGTATGACCTCTTTGGATTTGATGAGCTGAAACCCACTTCGATCACTTTGCAATTGATGGATCAATCCATTAAGGTACCGTATGGGATGGTTGAGGATGTACTAGTAAAAGTAGATAAATTTTATTTTTCTATTGATTTTTTGATCCTAGATATGGAACGGTGCAGCAACCCAAGATAGATTCTCATAATTTTAGGACGACCCTTTCTAGCCACTCAAATGCTTATATTAATTGTAGGATGGGAGTCATGGATGTTTTGTTTGGGAATAAGAAACCGAGGCTAAACATTTTTAGTGCTTCCCAAGGACCAAAGGATCACAAATGGATAATTGTTTCGAAGTTGGTATAATTGAAGATCTAACAGAGAAACCACTCCCATGACTTTGTTAGAAGATCCTTTGAAAGTTTGTTTAGCTCATTTCAGAGTGGATGATTTCAATGTAGAAGAGTACATAGCTGATGTAAATGCCTTATTGGAAATATCTCATTCTAAAACCACTCCACCATGGACCATAAAGTATGAGCCACTACCTGAGTTAGCCAGCAACCCGATAGCTCCTTCACTAGAATTGCCACCCACTTTAGAACTAAAGTCACTTCCTGGCACCTTCAAGTATGCATTCTTAGGACCCAATGATACCCTTCCGGTGATCATTGTATCAAACTTGACTGTTGACCAAGAAACCTGGCTCACTGATGTTCTAAAGGAACATAAAGAAGCAATTGGATAGTCTATTACCGATCTTAAAGGCATTGATCCCTCCATTTGCATGCATCATATTCACAGTGAGCTTGATGCAAAACCACATAGAGATATGCAGAGGAGATTAAACCCTAACATGTGAGAAGTAGTCAAGAAAGAAGTCGTAAAGTGGTTAGATGCGGGGATTATCTACCCAATATCTAACAGCAAATGAGTCAACCCCACACAGGTAATACCTAAGAAATCAGATATTACCATTTTAGAGAACAATGAAGGTAAACTATTGCCCACTCGCACAACCATTGGGTGGTGAGTGTGCGTAGATTATAGGAAATTAAACACCATTACTAGGAAGGATCATTTTTCTTTATCTTTTATTGATCAAATTCTAGAACAGTTGGCAAGTCAAAGTTTCTTTTGTTTTCTGGATGGCTATTCAGGATACAATCAAGTTTTTGTATTCTTAGACGATCAGGAAAAGATCACCTTCACATGTTCTTATGGCATGTTCGCCTTTCGGCGCATGCCCTTTGGACTTTGTAATGCACCTGTTACCTTTCAATTGCATTCTGGCCATTTTTTTTCAGACATGATAGATAAATTCCTCGAGGTCTTCATGGATGATTTTTCTATATTTGAAACCACTTTGGAGAACTATCTTTAGAATCTATCTAAGGTGCTTAAATATTGTAGGGAAACAAACCCAATCCTGAGTTGGGAAAAGGCTATTTTATGGTTTGAAAAGGAATCATTTTAGGATACATTGTATCCGAGAGGAGGATTGAGATAGACAAGATGAATGTAGAAATAATTTCCAAACTACTGCCTCCAGTTTCGGTCCAACAAATACAATCCTTTTTTGATCATACAAGATTCTATAGGAGATTCATCAAAGTTTTTAGCAAAATTTCTCAACCCTTAAGCAACTTGTTTGCTAAGGACACTCCTTTTGTCTTTGATGATAACTGTGCCAAGGCCTTCCACATACTTCACACTGCCTTGACAACGGCATCCATCATTAGGCCCCCTGATTGGTCCCTTCTTTTCGAAATCATATGTGATGCATCTAATTTCGTGATCAGTGCAGTATGAAGGCAAAGAGCAAATAAGGAACCGTATGTAATTTACTATGCTAGCAAAATCCTTTCGAATGCACAACTAAATTATACCACCATCGAGAAATAGTTCCTAGCTATTGTGTTCGCCCTAGACAAATTTTGCTCATGTCTTCTAGGGTCGAAGGTCCTCGTATACTCGGATCATGCAGCCATGAGGCATCTGCTCACAAAGAAATACATGAAGCCTAAGCTGATCAGATGGATTCTTCTCTTACAAGAGTTTGATTTGGAGATCAGAGACAAGACATATTCAAAGAATGTGGTAGCAGACCATATTTTAATGATCTTAGTCGAACACACCCCAGGTACCGACATGGTCAAGGATGGATTTCCTAATGAGCAGCTTTTTGCAATTTCTTCTAACAATTTTTTTGGTTTGTCCATATCATTAATTACTTAGCCACAGGGTAGACCCCTTATAATCTGTCCAAGCAGAAAAAGGAGAGGTTCTTCATACAAATCAAACACTACTTTTGGAAAGAATTTAAATTGTTTAAACACTGCTCGGACCAAGTAATTTGTCATTGTGTGCCCGAGAGTGAGTTTCATAGTATTCTAACCTTCTGCCACTCTCTGGCCTGTGGGGGATACTTCAATGGGAAGAAAACTACAGCTAAGGTGCTGCAGAGTGGGTTCTACTGGCCAATACTGTCAAGGATGCACATGAATTTGGTTGTAACTATCTTAAGTGCCAATAGTTAGGGAATATTTCTAGGAAGGATATGATGCCTCTCATCTCCATTTTAATCATTGAGATCTTTGATGTTTGAAGGATCGATTTTATGGGATCTTTTCCAGCCTCCCATGGATTTGAGTATATTTTAATGGATGTGGATTATCTGTCTAAGTGGGTAGAGGGAATACCCACCAGGACCAACAATCACCAAGTGGTGATCAAATTTGTTCAACATAATATTTTTAGTCGTTCTGGCTTCCAAAGGGCGATCATCAATGATGGGGGTACTCACTTCACAAACTGACACTTTGAAGTATTGATGAGAAGATATGGCATCACACACAAAGTAGTCAACCCTTACAACCCCCAAACTAGTGGTCAGGTCAAGATATCCAATAGAGAAATCAAGCATATCTTGAAGAAAATGGTTAGGCCCGATAGAAGGGATTGGTCCTTTGATTAAACGATGCACTATGGCCCTATCGCACTGCATATAAGACCCCTATAAGCATGTCTCTATACCACTTATTATTTGGGAAGGCTTGTCACTTGCCGATTGAGTTGGAACACCACGCACTGTGGGCCATAAAAAAAATTAATTTTGATATGTTGAAAGTGGGCTCTAATAGGAGGCTCCAATTTAATGAATTAGAAGAGCTCCGCAATGAGGCATATCAAAATTCATGAATTTATGAGGCTCAAATGAAAGCATTTCATGACAAATGTATCTCTGAAAAATTATTTGAACCCGACCAGAAAGTATGGCTCTTCAACTCCAAATTACGCCTCTTCCTTGGTAAGCTTCATTCTCGTTAGGATGGACCATTCATAGTGACCCAAGTATTTCTCCACAAAGCGATAGAAATTAAGGATCCCCAAAATAACAATATGTTTAAAGTAAATGGTCAATGATTAAAGCCATATATAGAAGGAATCGAGAACAAAGAACAAATTGACACCGTTTACTTGGTCGACTCGGTATATGTAAGACAATGAGCTTCACGATGTCTGGCTAAAGATTTTAAACTTGATATTTTTTGGGAGGCAATTCAATTCAATTCCTTTATTTTATTTTTTTTTAATTTTAAATTAATTTTAGAATATAAATTGATCAAGATATAATTGTTTGGACATCAAGATAGACTTCTAAAAACATCTATTAAGCCAAAAGCACGCTCCTCCTAGGTGCTATCTCTTCTTTTCTTTTCTGTTTATCCATAATATTTTATTTTTCTTACTCTATTGAGGATAATATTGTTTAAGTTGGAGAGATGTATGAATTGATAAATTAATAAAATTTCAAATTTGTTGGAACTTAGTGTCTACGTACTTGATTATGCTTTAGATTTGAGGTTAATCATGCATTTTAAGGAACAATAGATGCATAGTCTAGAAAGTTTTTGAAATATCGAGGGTTCAAATATTAAAAAAACTAACAGATAGTTAAGTCCAGAATGAAATCAATTTCTAAGCATTTCTAATCCTCTCTATTAACATCAAAGAAGAATCTACTTCTTGTGTGTACAAATGTAATATATTGATGTATGAAAAAGTTTCTTTATTAAATAAAAGAAAAAAAAGAATTCTATTGAATAATAGCAAGTTTGAAGCATTTATCATTGAGCAACTGGGCTTTTTTGCCTAAGTAAGTATTGATGTTTACATCAAAAGATAGAAAATGTGAAGAGGTCTTATTGTACAGTTAATTTTAATCCGTAGACTATTTGACTTGAGCTAGTAAGCTTGAGGAGTGTTCTACGCCTAATATCCTAAGTCAACTGGTTTGTGAGTCATTGACCTAAAACTTGTTACAAAGATCAGATAGAAAGCTCAAGGGGTTAAGGCATTGCATTGACTGTACATGGTAAAAAAAAAAAATGAAAGAACAAAAGTGCATGAAGATAATACATCAACACACTGAAAGTTAGATGATTTAAAGATAAAGATAAGAAGTCGATTAAGAAAAAGCTCTGAAAAATTTTATGCTCTCTACTTAACCACTCTATTGGATAGTGCTAATACTCTATGATATATTTCACTAATTTTCTGACTGAATATCATTTATCTTTACAATTGTCTGATAGAACACTTATCTCTAAGTAAAAAAAGTACATGACACTGATTTTTCTCTTACTCGAAGATGAGTAAAGTTGAAGTTGGGATGTATGATCAATGCATTAATATGACATAAAAAGTATTAAAATCTTTAATATTTAATTTCTATTATTTAGTATTTGATGCTTCTTAATTTTTTTTTTCAAAAATTATTGATCATGAGAAATTATTCACAAACCAACTAGCAAAGTGCCCAATAAATACATGCTATCAGCCCATCACAAAGTTCAAGATGAAGTCCAAATTTGTCTGTCTGAAGCCCAAAGACAGCAACAATATAGCTAATAAAGCAAGTCAGGCCCAAAGAAAAACAAGCACGGCGCAAAGCTAGAATGAAGCCCACAATTGCCGCACGACTCACGCGTGGTGCACAGCAATAAATGCCGCACGATTTATGCATGGCTCACCAAAACAGCAGCCACGATCTACCATCGCGGCTTATAGGGGCTTCACGTGGTGTGCGGGAATGGGTTTGAATGCGTTCAGGTGCAGGCATGGGTGGTCTTCGCGATAGGGTGAGTGGTTCAAGCGTGAGTGGGTGAGGTCTTAAGCATGGCTTAAGTGGCCTGAGACATGGTTCTCATCTGGGACACTAACTGAGAAGCAGAAAGAGGGTGGCTGGGATTTTGGGGTATCAAAATCAAAACAGGAAACAAGAAGGCATGTAGAACTCTAAAACCTAGTGACGGCTAGGACTCTTAAGCTATAAAAAGGGGTGTGGGGTGACTTAAGAAAAAAAAGGAGATTGAGACAGAAAAATTGTAGAAAAATTTTGTAGAGAGGAAGAGAGGGAGGTTGGCAGGTATTGAAGTTTTGGAAGAGAGGTTTTGGCAGCATAAGAAGGTTTTGCATCTTCTTCTTCAAGATCTTCTTAAATAATCAAAAGAAGATGGAGCTTTTGACAGCGAGCAAGATCCCTTCCATTAGTGGTTGATTTCCTTATCGTTGGGAGAGTAGATGAAATTTTTCTTCATATGAATTATATTTTTTATTAAATATTGTTGAATATCTTTTCTTTTGTATACAATAAACTATTTAAGTAATCCAAGGCTATTTTTCTTTTGTTATTATTGAAGTATTTAGCAGAAACTATTTAAGTTTCTATGATTCTAATCATACGCTTAAATAGTAATTTTAATTATTTTATAATCTATATTCTTGAATATCCAATGACTATATGAGGATGAGTCATGATCTAAGGATACATGTCTGCCTAGCGAGATAGGTATGTTGCAAAATAGATTATAGATTTATCTTTCTGAAACACCACTAAAGGCTTACAGCTATTTAGTGGTCCCAATTACTTTCATCAAAAAAATTATTCTTATGATTAAAGGTGGATTTGAAACCCTAACACAATTTCTCTTAATCTTACTTCTACAACTTTATTGTTATTAATTTAGTCTTCTTATTTTCAAACAAGTTTTACTACATCTCTACCTCCTTGTTATTTTTTTTATTTGCTTTGTTTGTCTTTGAATACAATAAAGTCCAAGATCCCTATGGATTCAACCTAGTCTCATCCTGTTTTATGGAATAGAAAGTGAATCAGAATTAATTTAATCTTTGATATTCTACAACATGCACCACCTGCTGCAGAGCCGACTCAGAGTTTTACTTAGCTGACCCAGTACTGAAGGTTAGCCGACTCAGAGTTTGGTGAGCCGACTCAGTGAATTCTGATAGAATAATAGCTAATTTTTTAAAATTTTTGAAACATAGCTAATTTCTTCCCAATGGTTATTTTCATGCTTTCAAGGGCTAAAGTATTAAATGAAGACATTTTTGGGCTAATAAATATGAAAGATTCATGGAAGAAACTAACTTTTAAAAGAAAAAAAGCTCATTGAGAATTTAGAAAAGTGGATAGTGTATGAAACCAAATGAGAAAGAGAAAGAAAGTTAAGAGCATTATAAATTCTGTCCTTCCTACATTCAATTTGATTGAAAGAAAGGAAGAGTTATTGAATTCCAGTCAGCTACTTTTAAGAAGAAGCATTAAATTAAGGCTATCATAATCTCTCAAGCATTCAAGGAAGAAGTTCAAGCATTGAAAGCTCAACTACCTTAACTTCATCAGATCCAAAAAGAGTTCTATTGTTGTTAACTCTATTTCTTATATTCATTTATTGCTTATTTATAATAAGTTTCCTAGGTGTAGAAACTTAGGATCAGTTCAAGTCTAGAAAATTGGATGTTATTTGGTTTTAATCAGTATCTCTAGAAAAATCAATCACAATTGATTGTGAACCCAAAAAAAATAATTAAGATAGATTGTGAATCCGAAAGAAAATAATCGATGGTAAGATTTTAGTTGGTGAGCTAGTGAAAATCATTTAGATTGGATTGTGAATCTGAACAAATAATCGGATTATAATCTTTAAGAGATTATAATTGAAATTTCTAAGTAGGTTTGCTTGCAAAGTGGATGTAGGTGCTGAGTTTAACATCGAGCCACTATAATATGATTGTGTTTAAATTATCTTTCTTTTAATTCTGCTGTACCTTTGTATTTCCTAATCATCACCTCACTTATACAATCTGAATTATTTTGGGTACAAATTATTTTGAAATTAGATCTTAATTTTTAGTCTTTAATTTTTAAGAAACTCAATTCATCCTCCTTTTGGATTGCTGTCTCTGAGAAACAAGTAGTATCATAGTAGGTATTCAATCCAATTGATCTAACAATCAAGAGTTAAAGATCAATGGCATCCCAAATTGTACATCTTTGGTTGAAGGCCAATCAATCAATAGGCCTCCATTTTTTAATGGTATAAATTATACTCATTAAAAAATATATATATAAATTTTTATTCAAGTATAAAATTATGACATGTAGAATATCATAGTAAAAGGTTCTCATACACCCACAATTATAATTGATGGTGAATCTACTCCCAAACCTAAAAAGGATTGAGATGAATAAAATAAAAAAATTAGCATAATTGAATGCCAAAGCTATGATTATTTTATATTGCTCTTTAGATGGAAATGAATTTAATTATATTTTTACTTGTTCTTCTGCTAAAAAAATCTGAGATCAACTTAAAGTTATCTATGAGGATACCAATCAAGTGAAAGAATCCAAGATAAATATGCTTGTATATAAATACGCACTATTTAAGATGGAACCTAGTGAAAGTATTACTGATATGTTCACTAGATTCATTGATATTATTAATGATATAAAGAGTCTTGGTAAAGACTATAGTAATAGAATTAGTGCATCAAATTCTCAAATCATTATTAAAAAATTGGGAGGCCAAGGTGACTGCTATTCAGGAGGCTAAAGATCTTAACAAACAAGAATTGAAAGAGCTCATAGGCTCACTCATGACACATGAGTTGAGCATGAACTAGAATACAAAAGAAGAAGTAAAGAAGAGGAATCCATTGTGCTAAAGACATCTGCTATAGAAGAGCTAGAAAGTGATTCATCTGAAGAATCAAAAAATGATGATGAAATGATGATGATAACCAGAAGATTCAAGAGGTTTATAAGAAGGAATAAATTCTTCCCTAAGAAAAAAGGATACATAAGCGGAGAAGGAAGCAAAGAGAAAGAAAAAGAAAAGAAAAAAAGAGAGAAAGCAACCAGCCACTTGCTATGAGTGCTCTGAAGAAGAGGAAGAATCAAAGGAAGAAAAAGCAAATTTCTACCTCATGGCTCTTAAGAATAAGATAACTGAAAATACTTCTAATGAATTTACTTTTGATGAGTTATATGATGCTTTTAATGAGTTACTTATTGATTTTAAAGGATTTCTTTCAAAAATAAGAAACTTAGAAAGCTGAATCTTTCTTTGATTGAAGAAAAAGAAAATTTTTGGCATGAAAAGGAAAAACTTCTAAAAGAGCAAACTATTTTAAGAGAAAAGAATGATGTTTTTAAAAAAGAAGTAAATAAATTGAAGCCTATTGTAGATAAATTCAGTTTAAATTTTCAAAATCTCCAAATGCTTTTAGAAAGATAGAAAATGGTCTTTAATAAAGCTAGATTAGGATTTAATACCTTAAGCAAGCAATGATTTCTGAAAAATACTTTTGTGAAAGCTATACACAAAAAGCATTCAATTACATATTTTAAATGTAATAAATTTGGTCATAAAGCTATTAATTGTAATCTAAATAACTTTAAGAATGTTAAATATGAAAAAATAAAGATTAAGCAAATGTGGCTTTCTAAAGGAACTATTCAAGCTAACCCCAAAGGATCCAAGTTAGTTTGGATACCTAAAAAGACTTGATATTCATTTTACAAGTGTGCTTGGCACCCTATAGATCAACAAGAAAATGGTATCTTGACAACGGATGTTTAAGACACATGATGGGAGATAAATCTCAATTTATCTCTCTTAACACAAAAAATGGTGGAGTTATTATATTTAGAGATAATAATAAAGATAAAATAATTGATCTCGATAATATCAAGATTACTCCTACTACTTTTATTGAGAATGTATTGCTTGTAGATAGCTTAATGTATAACCATTTTAGTATTAGTCAATTATGTGATAAAGATTTTAATATTTCATTCAAATCATCTTATTACATTATAACTAGTTCCAATAATAATGGAATTAAGTTCACAGGAAAGAGATAAGAAACTATTTACTTGGTAGATCTTGATGATCTTATATAGTAAAAACAATATTGAGTATCTAATTGCTGTGAATGCTAAAGTAAATGAAATAAGTTAGATTTAGCATAGTAGACTAGGACATGCTGTTGGGAAATGTGTCCCAAAAAGTCAATCATCAAGCTGTTGATGGTTGAGCAACCAAGTATTGTAATTGATTTGTTAATAAATAAAATATATTTGGTATTTTCATCATAAACTTTCATCTTCAAATGAACTCCGTTGTTATGATGAAGTCCTTAGGATTATTTAGATTCGATAAAGAGAGAATTTATCGATTAGTCCTTAAAACAGTTCACGACCAAATGATAGGTTGTTAATAAGAACGACAGCTTCTATCGAGCATAGGTCGCTGTAGGCCATATGGATTGGTTGTCCTCTTAACCAAAGATTGTGGAGACACTGGTATGGCATACAGGTGAGATGTACTGGTACATCATCATTGAACGTGACCAACTCCAGGTATTCTGCTGTCGAGAATGTCTCTAATGGGATATAGGTATAAGTGTCTCTTAGACCTGAGATCGCCTCAGTGACTTGCAAGCAACTCACTGTGTTTTGGTACTGGACTAACTGAATTTCTAATTCAGAAATGGAAGGCTTCTGGGCATAGTCAAGTACTTGCGAAGTCAAAGTGTGATTGAGATGGGATTGACCACTCCAAGAGTTGGAGAAGAATGAGTCATTGTATTTCAATTTAGCAAAACCTTGACCAGGGTAATCCATTAGATGGATTTGATATTTTAAAATACAATATGGATAACCTGATCAGAGTTGACAGTTGAACTCTGGGGTGTCCTATGATCATTTTAGTCAAAGGATGAATTATATGAAAACTATATCCGCATGGATTCTAAGAATGTTGTTCTACACATTCGACCTATCCAGTCGTCGGGTACCATTGCTAGATGGTCACTTTGATTGGTACAGAAATTTGTTCCTATACTACCGACTTAGGTTCAGACCTATGAGGTCACACACATTAGATTTCATGATCCAATCGGATGGTTGATCAACGATTAAGAATCATTCTAGGGTTAAATGATCAATACGATTGACATTTAACCCAGTGCAAGTGTTGTAGGAGGATCGATTAGCAATTTGATTGCTAATTGGTTTAATTTGATTAAACCAATGGGTTGAGATTAAGTATAATTAAATATAATTTTATTAAATTTGGTTCGGGCTTGATTGGATCAAGTCCAATTGGTTTATTGGATAAGCCAAGTGCAAGAAAAAACTAGTCCTAGTTCAACTAGGACTTGGGTCAATCTAATTTCTAATTTGATTAAAAATTAAATCAAATTTAAATTTAATTTAATCTGATTAAATTAGATTCTTAATTGGGTTAAGACCTATTTTAATTGAGTTGATCTAATTTTAGTTTGATTTGATTTGAGAAACCAAATTAAAACAAGTCATAAGATAGAATCCTAGTAAGACTAGGATTCCACCTTGCACCACATAAGCCTTCCCCACGCCCTCTCTCTCATTCAACGCCAATCTCCTCTTATTTTGTGTGATAAAAGCCCTCTCCCAGGTCTCTCCCACGTTCATAAAAGGTTTCCTCTCTTCTTTCTTACATGGAAGGTGGTTTGGATCAAATCAAAGAGGAATAAGTTTGGATTTCGAATTCTATGAGATAGAGTTTTAGAAATCCAAAACTCTTTCAATTTTGCACCAAATTTATCCAAATTTTTTTTGAAATTTTTATGGCTTTTAGGGTACATATTATGCACCTTTTTTTGGTGATCATGCATAAAAATAAGGAGGAGGTGCTCAAGAGTTGGGCACCCCTTATCTTGCCATGTTTGGATAAGCCTTGACTAGGTATTTGACCTAGACAAGGACTCTATCATATCTCTCTGTATAAATGAGTTTCATCATGAAAGTTTTGAAGAAGATAGAGATTTGAGAGACCTTTGGGCTATCCAAAAATTAGAGAGAAAGACCTTTGGGTCATGGAGATATAATAGACACAAGATAGGGTGTCTAGAGAGAGAAACGAGAAGAAGAAGAGGGTCTTCTTCTAGGGTTGTTTGTTTTCATATCTTTCCTCCCTCCATCTTGAGTTTCCTGAGAGCATTTCAGATCTAAAACTCTTCCTCCTACTTTCTATCTTTGAAAGAGTTCAAATCAAGAAGAAGGAGGTACCTGATCAACCATCAAAGAAGGATCAGCGCAGTACTAGCATACAGTGCTGATTTCCTGAAGTAGGACTTCTGATCGAGATTCGTGGGCTCGTGTGGACGACTCCTAGAGGCCGGACATATGTGCAGCTTACAACATCATCCTCAAGCCTGGATCAGTGAGGTTAGAATGTCTAACTTGCAAGGTAATAGATCTGATCTATTGTTTAATACATATATTAGATGTAGTATAGAAATATGTTGATATGATCAACATGTAGTTCATGCTATATATATATTTTTTAATTTTTGATTTAATACTATGTAATAATCATGTAATAGAATCTTAGATCTAGGAATTTCTAATTTTAAAAAATAAATTTTAATTTATTTTAGTCTTCCGCTGTATGATCTTGAAAAAGTTTCAAGATCTAACCCTGAAACCCTAGATCTGGTTCCTTCGATTGGTATCAGAGCAAGGTTCTTTATTACATGATTATTTATACATGCTTAGATTATTTTTTAGATTAAATCTAATTTATAATCTAATTATTAAATCTAAAATTAAAATTTTAGATCAATCACAAACTGCAAGGTTGTCCTGTTGTAAGGTTTACCCCTTACAGTGCAAAGGTTGTCCTAGTTTGCGTAGATCTATCTTTAATCATAAATTTATTAGATATAATCTAGATTAAATTTATGATTTATTAGATTTAAATGGTATTTAAATCTGAAATAAAATCTCTTTGTTAATAATTTTTGTGCAAAGAAATTGTTTAAAGTTGAAATTATTTCAATTATATGAACCTGTTTAGATTAGATCTAAAGTAGTTTCATGTTTATTTCACTTGTATCTTGATTATGAATCAAACATGCAATATGGTTGGTAGAATCATATTATAAAATTATTTTATAAATATAAAAATTATTTTTTGAAAAGTCGAACCCAACCCTCAGCCCAAAACTTAATTAAGAACTAAGAAGTTGTTTGATTAGGTTCTAGGATTGTAAATTGAAGAACCTAAGACATAAACCATAACACATTGGGTTAATGGGTTAGTGGAAATTAGGTCCATTAATTGGGTTAGACCTATGGTTAGATTAAAGATGGACTTAATTAGAGAATTGACTAAATCTAATCAATTGTTGTCTTAGATTAGGTCAAGGATTCTCTAGATCAATTACAATAGTTGTAGTTGGTCAAGTCCATGTCTTTAACGAGAACCAAATGGATTTGATTCTTGGCTAAGTGATCTAGCATGAACTATTAGGTTGATCTAATCGAAACTAATTAAATCAGTTGGTGTCTAAGGTAAACCAGACCGGTGGTTTTTAATTGGGAGCCCGCTTACCTGGCCATTTCTGATGGTGTCTAAGGCAAGCTTTAGCAGACCCTCCCACTGATCGAACTTACCTGACCTCTTGATGAAATTATGTTTTGATCAGATCACCTGACTATTCGAGCTGACCTATGTCAGCTAGGTAAATCAGTGTGACTGATTTAGGTGCTCCTAGACCAGCCCTTTTAATGGTCTCCCTTAAGCTGACTTGGTGAAGCCAGTGGGAGGATCATGATAAGCTGGTTCATCTGACCTCATCCTCTAAATTATTTAAATCTTCTAAAATTATTGGGTCCTTATAATGATAAGTTATGGAGATAACTGAGTCATAGCCTCCCATTAAGGTGTTTGATAATGAGTCCATTAACTCAATAATCATTGCAGACTCAAAGGCCTGGTGCTTGTTGACTAATGGAATTATCATTCATCATATGATGACTTGGAAGTGTCTCTCTAATGGTGGTTAGGTGAGCTAACCAAAGTTGGGCTTAATCATTCGTTGGTTAGATACACCAAGTATGATCATGTTAATGGTTGGACCTAACCGGATCCTTACAATGGAGGCCAAAGCCTACTGATTAGGTTTCTGGGGCAAAATTAAAATTACTAAAAATTATTTAGAGAAATAATTGATTATGAACCTACCCTTAGATGTACATGGGTTGGCCAACCAAAGTTGGGCTTGTGTGCAGTCTAAGTGGATTCTAGTACCCACTAAGGAATTAGGATAATTCTTCGAATTGAAGGTAGAGGCTACCAATTCGAATAAAATAGTGAGAGAAACCTTTTGATTAAAGTTAAAATCTTTAGGTTTAATGAATCAAGTACTAATTAGGTTATGGTTCTCCTTTGTGCAAATATGGCCACTTCCCTATTGCTCCGATCATTGTTAGACAATGATAAGTTGGTGGGACCCAACTTCGGTAGCTGGTACCAAAAGTTGAAGATAGTCCTGGAGCATGAACGGATCCTATATATGATAATGGATCCTGCACCTGAGGAGCCAGCTGTCAATGCACATGGAACAGTCAGAGACACTTACCAGAAGTGGCTCAATGACCGGATCACGGTGCGCTGTATCATGCTGGCTGTCATGAGCGATGAGTTCAATCGTAGATTCGAGATGGCTCAGCCAAAGGACATGCTTCAAGTGTTGGAGGATGCCTTTGGCACACCCGATGACGTGGAGAGGCACAAGATTAGTTGTACCATCTTCAATGCCAAAATATGGGATGGTGCCTCTGTCACTGATCATGTATTGTACATGATCGAGCTAATGGAACGATTGAGCAAACTTGGCTTTCCCTTGCATGAGCAGCTTGGGAAAGATGCAATACTGAACTCACTGTCCAAGTCTTATCTCCCATTCCTCACTCATTATAGAATGACAAAGCCTGAAGAGAACTACCACAGGTTACTGGGGTTGCTTCAGAACTTTGAGAAGGATCACCAACTTCACAAGGAGTCGGTGAACTTAGTGGGAAGTTCGTCTTCTGATTCTCGACCTTTTAAGAAAGGGAAGAAGAACAAGAAGAAGAAAGTGAAGAAGGTGCATGTTCAGGTTGGGACATCAGTGCAGGGCCAGACCAGAAAGATCAAGCCCGATAAGAGTCTATTCTACTGGCAAGCACCCTAGATTAGATAGTGTGTCAGATATCTACTTATGGCACTGTAGGCTAGGTCATATAAACAAGAACAGAATAAATAGGTTGACTCAAGAGGGAATCCTCGAAGTCAGTGATTGTGAATCACTTCCAACCTGTGAGTTCTGTCTTCTTGGTAAAATGATCAAGTCACCTTTTACTAAAAAATATGAGAGAGCTACTGAGCTCTTGGGCCTAATACATACTGATGTATGCGGGCCCATGAGCACAAGTGCTAGAGGTGGATATTTCTACTTCATAACTTTCACGGATGACCTATCCAGATATGGATATGTCTATCTGATGAAACATAAATCGGATTCATTTGAAATGTTCAAACGATTCCGAAGTGAAGTAGAAAAATAAACTGAAAAGAGTATTAAAACTCTTCGATCTGATCGAGGAGGAGAATACCTTTCTAGTGAGTTTCTCACATATCTAGGAGAGAATGAGATTCTCTCCCAATGGACTCCTCTAGAAACACCACAGCATAATGGTGTGTCTGAAAGGAGGAATCGGACTCTGTTAGACATGGTCCGATCCATGATGGGTTTTGCTAGCTTGTCGATATCCTTCTGGAGATATGCACTCGAATCGGTCTGTTATCTGTTAAATAGGGTTCCAAGTAAGTCTGTAATTAAGACTCCATATGAGATATGGACAGGACGTAAGCCAGCACTTTCACACCTTAGGGTTTGGGGGTGCCCAGCCTATGTCAAACGATTAGTCATAGACAAACTTGGACCTAGGTCTGACAAATGCTCATTCATAGGGTACCCCAAAGAGACAAAAAGATATTTTTTCTATCATGCTGATGAACAAAAGGTGTTCGTCAGCCTTAAGTCAATTTTTTTAGAAAAAGAGTTCCTTGGTGAAGGAACCGTTGCCTCTAAGGTTGAACTTGATGAAGTTCAACAAGTAGAAGGACCGACACCAATAGCTGAACCTGAGTCGGATATGATTAGATCAGATCCGGAGTCCAATGTACCTGCACCATTAAGGCGATCCGATAGAGTACTGCATCAGCCAGACAGATACTACGATTTCTTGGTCCGGAACGGTGATCCCATCAAACTTGATGAGAATAATGAGGATCCGATCACCTATATGGATGCAATGCAGAGATCTGATTCTGAGAAATGGCTTGAAGCCATGAAATCCAAAATGGAGTCCATGAAGGTCAACGATATATGGACATTGGTTGATCCACCTGAAGGGGTTAAACCCATTGGGTGTAAATGGATCTTCAAAAGGAAGAGGGGCGTAGACGAAAAGGTGGAGACCTATAAAATTCGTTGATCGCCAAGGGGTATCGTCAACATTATGGTATTGACTATGATGAGATATTTTTTTCTGTGGCAATGCTCAAATCCATTCGGATAATGCTTGCAATAGCTACCCATCTGGATTATGAGATCTGGCAGATGGATGTAAAGACAGCTTTCTTGAATGGAGAGCTGACCGAAGAGGTGTATATGATACAACTTGAGGGGTTTACATCCACGGATGAGTTCAAGGTGTGCAAGCTTCAGAGATCCATTTATGGATTGAAGCAAGCTTCTCGGAGTTGGAACATGCATTTTGATAAAGTGATCAAAACGTATGGCTTCATTAAGAATGGAGAAGAGCCCTGCATCTATAAATGGGCAAATGGTCTAGTTGTGGTATTCCTTGTCTTATACGTGGATGACATTCTCTTAATCGGAATGACATCCCCGCACTATAGGGAATAAAAGTTTGGTTGTCATCACAGTTCTCCGTGAAGGACTTGGGTGAAGTATCCTACATCCTAGGGATGAAGATCTATAGGGATAGATCTAAAAAGATGCTTGGGTTATCCTAGTCCATGTACATAGACACTGTACTGAAGAGGTTCAGCATGGAGAATTCCAAGAAGGGCTATCTACCGATAGGCCATGAAATTTCTCTCTCTAAGAAAGATTGTCTGACAACTCCTGAAGAGAGAGAGCGTATGAGTAGAGTCCCATATACTTCAGCCGTGAGATCTATCATGTACGCCATGATATGTACAAGACCAGATGTGGCATACTCACTAGGAGTAGTGAGTAGATACCAATTTGATCTTGAAAAAAATCACTGGAAAATGGTTAAAGCCATCCTTAAGTATTTGAGAAATACTAAGGACCAATGGTTGGTTTATGGCGAGTCAGATCTGAAACTTGTGGGGTTCACAGACTCTAGCTTTCAATCTGACCATGATGACAGTAGGAGCGTGTCGGGTTATATCTTTACTCTGAATGGTGGAGCCATCTACTGAAAGAGTTTCAAGCAGCATACTGTGGTGGACTCTGTTTGTGAAGCGGAGTACATCACAGCATCGAATGCCGCAAAGGAAGCTGTGGCTGAGAAAATTCATCAACGAGCTCGGAGTAGCACCCTCCCTCGATGGTCCAATCCTGCTCTACTGCGACAGCACTGGTGCCATAGCTCAGGCAAAGGAACCCAAAGCACATCAGCGGACGAAGCACATCTTGCGCTGCTTCCACCTGGTCTGGGAGATCATGGATCGAGATGACGTCGACCTTCAGAAGATCGACGGAAAGGAGAACTTGGCCTACCCCTTCACTAAAGTCCTGATGATAAAGGAGTTTGACAACCACAAGTTGAAGATGGGTATTAGATACTGTGCTGAGTGGCTTTAGGATAAGTGGGAGTTGTTGGGAAATGTGTCCCAAAAAGCCAATCGTCAAGCTGTTGATGGTTGAGCAACCAAGTATTGTAATTGATTTGTTAATAAATAAAATATATTTAACATTTTCATCATAAACTTTTATCTTCAAATGAACTCCGTTGTTATGATGAAGTCCTTAGGACTATTTAGATTTGATAAAGAGAGGATTTATTGATTAGTCCTTAAAACAGTTCACGACCAAATGATAGGCTATTAATAAGGACGACAGCTTCTATCGAGCATAGGTCGCTGTAGGCCATATGGATTGGTTGTCCTCTTAATCAAAGAGTGTGGAGACACTGGTATGGCATATAGGTGAGATGTACTGGTACATCATCATTGAACGTGACCAACTCCAGAGTATTCTGCTATCGAGAATATCTCTGATGGGATATAGATATAAGTGTCCTTAGATCTGAGATCGCCTCAATGACTTGCAAGCAACTCACTGTGCTTTGGTACTGGACTAACTGAATTTCTAATTTAGGGATGGAAGGCTTCTGGGCACAGTCAAGTACTTGCGAAGTCAGAGTGTGATTGAGATGGAATTGACCACTCCAAGAGTTGGAGAAGAATGAGTCGCTGTATTTCAATTTAGCAAAACCTTCACCAGGATAATCCATCAGATGGATTTGATATTTTGAAATACAATATGGACAACCTGATCAGAGTTAACAGTTGAACTCTGGGGTGTCCTATGATCATTTTGGTCAAAGAGATGAATTATATGAGAACTATATCCACATGGGTTCTAAGGATGTTGTTCTACACATTCGACCTATCCGGTCGTTGGGTACCATTGCTAGATAGTCACTTCGATTGGTACAGAAATTTATTCTGTGCTACCAGTTTAGGTTTGGATCTATGAGGTCACATACATTAGAGTTCATGATCCGATCAGATGGTTGATCAATGATTAAGAATCATTCTAGGGTTAAATGATCAATACGATTGACATTTAATCCAGTGCAAGTGTTGCAGGAGGATCGATTAGCAATTTGATTACTAATTAGCTTAATTTGATTAAACCAATGAGCTAAAATTAAGTCTAATTAAATATAATTTAATTAGATTTGGTTTGGGCTTGATTGGATCAAGTCCAATTGGTTTATTGGATAAGCCAAGTGCAAGGAAAAACTAGTCCTAGTTCAACTAGGACTTGGGTCAATCTAATTTCTAATTTGATTAGAAAATTAAATCATATTTAAATCTAATTTAATCTGATTAAATTAGATTCTTAATTAGGTTAATATCTATTTTAATTGAGTTAATCTAATTTTAGTTTAATTTGGTTTGAGAAATCAAATTAAAAAAGTCATAAGATAGAATCCTAGTAAGACTAGGATTCCACCTTGCACCACATAAGCCTTCCCCATGCCCTCTCTCTCATTCAATGCCAATCTCCTCTAATTTTGTGCGACAAAAGCCCTCTCCTAGGTCTCTCCCACATTCACAAAGGTTGTCTCTCTTCTTTCTTATATGGAAGGTGGTTTGGATCAAATCAAAGAGGAATAAGTTTGGATTTCGAATTCTATGAGATAGAGTTTTAGAAATCCAAAACTCTTTCAATCTTGCACCAAATTTATCCAATTTTTTTTTAGAATTTTTATGGCTTTTAGGGTACACATTGTGCACCCTTTTCTGATGATCCATGCATGAAAATAAGGAGGAGGTGCTCAAGAGTTGGGTGCCCCTTATCTTGCCATGTTTGGATAAGCCTTGACTAGGTATTTAACCTAGATAAGGACTCTATCACATCTCTCTGTAAAAAATGAGTTTCTTCATGAAATTTTTGGAGAAGATAGAAATTTGAGACTTTGGACCATCCAAAAATCAGAGAGAAAGACCTTTGGGTCGTGGAGATATAATAGACACAAGATAGGGTGTCTAGAGAGAGAAACGAGAAGAAGAAGAGGGTCTTCTTCTAGGGTTGTTTGTTTTCATATCTTTCCTCCTTCCATCTTGAGTTTTCTGAGAGTGTCTCAGATCTGAAACTTCTTCTTCTACTTTCCATCTTTGAAAGAGTCAAATCAAGAAGAAGGAGGCACCTGATCAACCATCAAAGAAGGATCAGCGCAGTACTAGCATACAGTGCTGATTTTCTGAAGCAGGATTTTTGATCGAGATTCGTGGGCTCGTGTGGATGACTTCTAGAGGCTGGACATGTGTTTGGCTTGCAACACCATCCTCAAGCCCGGATCAGTGAGGTTGGAACATCTAACTTGTAAGGTAATAGATCTGATCTATTATTTAATACATACATTAGATGTAGTATAGAAACATGTTGATATGATCAACATGTAGTTCATGCTTATATATATATTTTAATTTTTGATTTAATACTATGTAATAATCATATAATAGGATCTTAGATCTAAAGATTCTCTGATTTTAAAAAATAAATTTTGATTTATTTTAGTCTTCCACTGTATGATCTTGAAAAAGTTTCAAGATCTAATCTTGAAACCCTAGATCTGGTTCCTTCACATGCAAGTATAGATTCTATTGTTAGATTAATCAAAAAGGATTTGGTTAGAAGTTTACCATAAATTAATTTTGAAAAGAACAAAGTTTGTAGTGCATGTCTATTAGGTAAGCAAATTAGATCTTCATTCAAATCTAAAAATTTGGTTTCAACTACTAAACCTTTCAAACTTCTTCATATAGATTTATTTGAACCTATCAAGACTACTAGTCTTGATGATAAATATTTTAGTTTTATTATAATTGATGATTTTTCATGGTATACATGGATTTTATTTCTTACTCATAAAGATGAAGCTTTTGAACTATTTGTAAAACTCTTTAAAAAAAATAACTGGTGAAAAAGATTGTAATGTTATGAAAACTAAAAATGATCATGATACAGAATTTGAAATTTATGATTTTAAAAACTTTCACTTTGAAAATGAAATTGATCATAACTTTTTAGCTTCTAGGATATTTCAACAAAATATGATGGTAGAAAGAAAAAATAGAACTTTGCAAGAGATGGCATTAACCATGCTTTGTGAAAGCAACTCACCAAAATATTTTTGTGCAGAAGCTATTAACACTACATGCTATATGCTTAATCAAGCATTAATTTGACCAATCTTAAAGAAAATACCATATGAGCTTTATAAAAAAAGAAACTAAATATTTCTTACTTTAAAGTTTTTAGTTGCCGTTGCTATATTTTGATAAATGATAAAGATAGATTAGAAAAGTTTGATGCAAGATCTGATGAAGGTATTTTTCTTAGATATTCATCATCTAGTAAAAGATATAGAGTATTTAATAAAAAAATATTTGTTGTAGAAGAATCCATTGATATTGTTTTTGATGAAACTAATATTTTTAAATCAAGAGAAGTAGATGTAGATGATGATGTAGTTTCTCTTGAAAAGGAGATGAAAGACACGACTTTGAAAAATTCTCCTTCACAAGAAGAAGAAGAAGATAAAGAAAAAAGATAAAGACGATGGTACTAAAGAGATGGAAGAGCTTCCTTCAACAAATCAATGATGTATACATGACTTATCAAAAAAATAGAGTTATGCTTATAGTCATTCCAAAGAACTTATTATAAGGGATCCATCTCAAGATATCAAAACTAGAGCTTCAATTAGAGATGATTAAATTACTTTGCATTTGTCTATCATATTGAACCTAAAACAATTCTTGAAGCTAAAAAGAATACAAATTAGATTATGACTATGTAAGAAAAACTTAATAATTTGAAAGAAATAATGTATAAAACTTAGTAGAAAGATCTAAAAGTCATCCAATAATTGGAACAAAAAGATTTTTAGAAATAAATTAGATGAAAAAAGATAATGTAATTAGAAATAAGGTTAGATTGTTAGTATAAAGTTACAATCAAGAAGAAAGAATGGATTTTGATAAAACTTTTTGTGTCAGTTGCTAGATTTGAAGCTATTAGATTACTTTTAGTATTTGCATATTTCATGAATTTTAAACTTTTTTAAATGGATGTAAAGAGTGTATTCTTGAATGAATATATTATAGAGAAAGTTTATATGGAATGATCTTTAGGTTTTGAAAGTCATAAATTTTTAGATCATTTTTTCAAATTAAATAAAGCACTATATAGATTAAAACAAGCACCAAAAGCTTGGTATAATAGGCTAACTAAGTTTTTACTAGAAAATAATTTTAGAAGAAGAAATGTAGATACAACTCTTATTATCAAAAGAAAATCTAATGATGTTTTAGTAGTTCAGATGTATATGGATGACATAATATTTGATGCTACTAATAAACTGTTATATAAAGGATTTGCTAAGTTAATATGGGAAGAGTTCGAAATGAGCATAATGGGTGAACTAACTTTCTTTTTTAGACTTCAAATCAAATGAACAAATGAAAGGATCTTCATAAACCAAAACAAGTATACAAAAAAAATCTTAAAGAAGTTTGGTATGGAAAATGTCAAAGGTATTGGCACCTCTATGAGCTCAAATTGCAAGCTTGATCAAGATTTAAAGGATAAAACAATAGATCCTAAGCTATATCGAGGTATGATTGGATTTCTTCTTTACTTAACTATCAATAGATTCAATATTATATTTAGTGTTTGTATGTGTGCTTGTTATCAATCAAATTCAAATGAATCACATGTAATGACTGTTAAAAGAATCTTTAGATATTTAATTGATACTCAAAATACTAGTTTGTGATTTTTAAAATAATCTTCTTTAGACTTAATTAGATATTCTGACGCTGATTTTACTAGATATAAATTGGATAGAAAAGTATCAGTGATACTTGTCAATTTCTAGATGTTAATTTGATCTAATGGTTTACTAAGAAATAAAATTCAATGGTATTATCTATAGCTAAAGTTGAATACATTGTAGTTGAAAGTTATTGTGCTCAACTCTTGTAGATCAAACAATAACTAGAAGACTATGACATGACTTGTAATAAAATTTCTATTAGATGTGATAATACAAGTGTCATTAATCTAATAAATAATCCAATGCAGTATTCAAGATCTAAATATATAAAAATTAGACATCATTTTATTAGAGATCATGCTCAAATAATAACATTATACTTAAATTCATATCCACAGATAATCAAGTTGCTGACATCTTTATGAAATCTCTAAGTGAAGAAAAGTTTTGTTCAATTAGAAAAGAATCAAGAATTTATGATCCATTTAGTCAAAATTGTCTTGCAAATTCTTGAAGTTTTTGATTCATTTCCATGAATGATTTGTTCAATTTGCACTTATTGATTTATGAGTTTAAATATGAAATGGATTGAGTTTGACATAAATTGCATTTGGTATGATCGAATGCATCATTTCATAAAAAGCCAAAAATTTTTGAAGCATTTCCTATGCTAAACTAAGCCGACTTAGAGATCGGGATCCAACCTTTTAATCGAAGCTCTAAACTTTCATTCTTGACTATTTCATTTTTATCCTTCAACCATCCCTTTCCAAATGCCTTCTACCCCACAAAAATAGTCCTCCTCTTATCTATTTTTGAGGTGTTTATGGTAAGATTGAGACTCTGTAGCTCCGAGAAAGCAACTTGCATACCAGATTAAGCACCCTTGCTAGCACATCTGTCAAGAAGTGGATCTATTAAAAATAAAGAAGAAAGAAGGATTAAGCATAAAATAGATTTAAGTATTGGGACTTCTATCAGAAAAGAAGCACCTTTGCCTCGGCCTGAAGCATTTCAGTATGTACCTGAAGGAACCAGATCTAGGGTTTCAGGGTTAGATCTTGAAACTTTTTCAAGATCAGGCAGCAGAAGACTAAAATAAATCAAAATTTATCTTATAAAATTAAAGAATTTTTAGATCTAAGATCCTATTACATGATTATTACATGGCATTAAATTAAAAATTAAAATATAAAGAGCAAAAACTACATGTTGATCATATCAATATGTTTCCATACTACATCTAATGTATGTAAAATATAATAGATCAGATCTATTACCTTGCAAGTTAGACATTCCAACTTTGCTGATCTAAGCTTGAGGATGATGTTGCTAGCTGTACATGCATCTGGTCTCTAGGAGTCATCCGCACGAGCTCACAAATCACGATCAGAAGTCCTAGTTCAGGAAATCAGTACAGTATGCTAGTACTATACTGATCCTTCTTCGATGGTTGATCAGATGCCTCCTTCTTTTTGATTTGGACTCTTTCAAAAATGAAAAGTAGGAGAAAGAGTTTTAGATATGAGACACTCTCAGAAAACTCATAGATGGAGGAAGAGAAGAGGTGAACTTAGCAACCCTAGAAGAAGATCCTCTTCTTCTTCTCTTTGCTCTAACCCAGACACCAAGTTTTGTGTTTATTATATCTCTATGCCCCAATACTCTTTCTTTCTAATTTTCACACACCCCAAAGGTCTCTCAATGCTCTATAATCTATAAAAATTTTAAGAAAAAAAATCATCTTAAATCAAGAGATATGAAGAATCCTTGTCTAGGTCAAATACCTAGTCAAGAAAAATCCAAACAGGGCAAGACAAGGGGTGCCCAACTCTTGGGCGCCCCTTCTTTCTTTTTTTGCCATGGACCACCAGCATAGGGCACATAATATGTGCCATAAAAGCCACAAAAATCTCAAAAAAAATCTGGGTAAAATCAGTGCCATAAGGAAAGAGTTTTGGTTTTCTAAAATTCTATCTCATAGAATTTGAAATCCAAACTAATTCCTACTTTGACTTGGTCCACAACCATATTTCATGTAAGAAAAAAAAAGTGGAAAGCTTTGGGCATGCATGAAAGCCTGGAAGAAAAGGTTTTGTTGCACAAAATAAGAGAGAGTGGGCATGGGGGGCTAAGGTGGCGCAAGGTGGAATCCTAGTCTTACTAGGATTCAATCTATGACTTGTTCAAATTTATTTTCTTAAATCAAATCAAATCAAAATCAAATCAATCAAATTAAAATAGATCTTAACCTAATTAAAAATTTAATTTAATCAGATTAAATTAGATTTAAATCTGATTTAATTTTCTAATCAAATTAGAAATTAAGTTGACCCAAGTCCTAATTGAACTAGGACTAGTTTTTTTTGCACTTGGCTTATCCAATAAACCAATTGGACTTGATCCAATTAAGCCCAAACTAAATCTAATTAAATTATATTTAATTAGACTTAATTTTAGCTCATTAGCTTAATCAAATTAAGCCAAGTAGCAATCAAATTGCTAATCGATCCTCCTGCAATACTTGCACTAGATTAAATATCAATCGTATTGATCGTTTAATCCTAGAATGATTCTTAATTGTTGATCAACTATCCGATCGGATCATGAACTCTAATGTGTGTGACCTCATAGGTCCGAACCTAAATCAGTAGCACAAAAATAAATTTCTGTACCAATCAAAATGACCATCTAGCAATGGTATCCGATGGTCAGATAGGTCAAATGTGTAGAACAACATCCTTAGAACCCATGCGGATATAGTTTTCATATAATTCATCCCCTTGACTAAAATGCTCATAGGACACCTTAAAGCTCAACTGTCAACTCTGATTAGGTTGTCCACATTGTATTTCAAAATATCAAATCCATCTGATGGATTATCCTGGCCAAAGTTTTTCTAAATTGAAATACAGCGACTCATTCTTCTCCAACTCTTGGAGTGGTCAATCCCATCTTGATCACACTCTGACTTCGCAAATACTTGACTATGCCCAGAAGCCTTCCATCACTAAATTAGAAATTCAGTTAATCCAGTACCAAAGTATAGTGAGTTGCTTGCAAGTCACTGAGGCGATCTCAGGTCTAAGGGACACTTATATCTATATCCCATTAGAGACATTCTCGACAGTAGAATGCTCTGGAGTTGGTCACGTTCAATGATGATGTACCCTTATATCTCACCTGTATGCCATACTAGTATCTCTACACTCTTTGGTTAAGAGGACAACCAACCCATATGGCCTACAGCGACCTATGCTCGATAGAAGCTGTCATCCTTATCAACAGCCTATCATTTGGTTGTGAACAGTTTTAAAGACTAATCGACAAATTCTCTCTTTATTGAACCTAAATAGTCCTAAAGATTTTATCACAACAATGGAGTTCATTAGAAGATGAAAACTTATGATGAAAATACCAAAAATATATTTTATTTATTAACAAATCAATTATAATTCAAGGTTGCTTAACCGTCAACCGGTTGACGATTGACTTTTGGGACATATTTCTCAACAACTCTCATTTGTCCTAAAGCTACTCGGTACAGTATCTAATACCCATCTTCGATTTGTGGTTGTCAACTCCTTTATCTCCAGGGCTTTAGTGAAGGGGTCGGTCAGGTTCTCCTTTCCATCGATCTTCTGAAGATCGATGTCAGCTCGTTCTACGATCTCCCAGATCAGGTGGAAGTGGTGCAAAATGTACTTCATCTGCTGGTGTGCTTTGGATTCCTTTTCCTGAGCTATGGCACCAGTGCTGTCATAGTGGAGCAGGACCGGACCATCAAGGGAGGGTGCTACTCCGAGCTCGGTGATGATTTCCTCAGCCACACAGCTTTCTTTACGGCATTCAATGCTGTGATGTACTCTGCCTCACAAACAGAGTCTGCCACAGTATGCTGCTTGGAACTCTTCTAGTAGATGGCTCCACTATTCAGAGTAAAGATATAACCTGACACGCTTCTGCTGTCATCATGGTCAGATTGAAAGTTGGAGTCTGTGAACCTCACAAGTTTCAGATCTGACTCGCCATAAACCAACTATTGGTCCTTAGTATTTTTCAAATACTTAAGGATGGCTTTAACCACTTTCCAGTAGTTTTTTTCAGGATCATATAGGTATCTACTCACTACTCCTAGTGAGTATACCACATCTGGCCTTGTATATATCATGACAAACATGATAGATCCCACGACCGAAGCATATGGGACTCTACTCATACGTTCTCTCTCTTCAGAAGTTGTCGGACAATCCTTCTTAGAGAGAAAAATTCCATGGCCTATCGGTAGATAGTCCTTCTTGAAATTCTTCATGCTGAACCTCTTCAGCATAGTGTCTATATACGTAGACTGGGATAACCCAAGCATCCTTTTAGATCTAACCCTATAGATCTTCATCCCTAGGATGTAGGATGCTTCACCCAAGTCTTTTATGGAGAACTGCGATGACAACCAAACTTTTATTCCCTGTAGTGCGGGGATATCATTTTCGATTAAGAGAATGTCATCTACGTACAAGACAAGAAATACCACAACTGGATCATTTGTCTATTTATAGATGCAGAGCTCTTCTCTATTTTTAACGAAGCCATACATTTTGATCATCTTATCAAAATGCATGTTCCAACTCCGAGAAGCTTGCTTCAATCCATAAATGGATCTCTGAAGCTTGCACATCTTGGACTTATTTGTGGATCTAAACCCCTCAGGTTGTATCATATACACCTCTTCGATCAGCTCTCCATTCAGAAAAGCTATTTTACATTCATCTGGCAGATCTCATAATCCAGATGGACAGCTATTGCAAGCATTATCCGAATGAATTTGAGCATTGTCATAGGGGAGAACGTCTCGTTATAGTCAATACCATAATGTTGATATTCTTGGCAATCAGATGGGCTTTATAGGTCTCCACCTTTCTGTCTGCACCCCTCTTCCTTTTGAAGACCCATTTACACCCAATGGATTTAACCCCTTCAGGTAGGTCAACCAATGTCCATACATCGTTGACCTTCATGGACTTCATTTCGGATTTCATGGCTTCAAGCCATTTCTCGAAATCAGGTCTTTGCATTACATCCATATAGGTGATCGGATCCTCATCGTTCTCATCGAGTTCGATGAGATCACCATTCCGGACCAAAAATTATAGTATCTGTCCGGCTGACATGGTACTCTACCGGATCACCTTAATGGTGCAGGTACATTGGGCTCCAGATCTGATCTAATCAAATCCGACTCAAGTTCAGCTATTGGTGTTGGTCTTTCTACCTGTTGAACTTCATCAAGTTCAACCTTAGAGGTAACGGTTCCTTCACCAAGGAACTCCTTTTCTAAAAAGATTGTCTTAAGGCTGACGAACTCCTTTTCTAAAGTTGCTTGCAAGTCACTAAGGTGATCTCAGGTCTAAGGGACACTTATACCTATATCCCATCAGGTCTAAGGGACACTTATGCAAGAAGCATCTTTAAGAGCAAAACCTACACTCCCATACAGTATGTTCCTCGCTTTGGTCTTCAAAGAGTTTGATATTAATTTGGAAGAGGAACTTCTAAGGAGTTTGCAACATTTTGATGCCTATAACAAAAATTTCTTGAGGCAAATGGGATATATTAAAGTCGACAACCATTGGTTTAAGAAAGGAGAAGAGAGAGAGGAAGAAGAAGCAAGAGAAAAAGCAGATATTGCCCCTAAGCCACTGGAACCTCGAGTCAACACCTCTTCAACTCACCCCTCTCGGCCAAAATCCTCTACTCCTCTTTCAGTCAGGTTGGAAGAAGATTAGATTGAAGAAATAGCTCAGCATGTCTTCCACAAAATTCAAGACTCTTTAAGCTCCATTATCAAGTGTGCTGTCAAGGATGCTTTAGATGAGCATCATTGTGTTTCTAAGCCATTAGACCCTCTTCACCCTTCCACCTCAGATCCAGCACCTTCTTTAGATTAGAGACCCTAAGATGTATGCATTGCATATTTACATCTTTTTGTCTACTCTGCCTGATCCTACTTTGTCTCCTTTTGTAAAGGACATGCACCTTTAATGATGTAAAAACTTTCTTGTTCTTCAATGCAATCTTACTTTTTCCACCAATGAATGTCTATTTTTGTGATACATTGTAGTTAAATGATTGAATTGAATAAGTTTGATATCATAATTAAGTATATGATTGATTAATTGTATGATACATTGTGTGAATGTATGATGCATTACATATTATTGAATGTTAAATTATTGAATGATAGAAAGGTTGCCCCTACTTTTTAACAATGACAAAAAGGGGGAGATAGAGATGGAGATAAAATTAGAGATGGAGATAAATTTAAGAGCAACAGAGTCAAAGAAAGTAAAGAGAATCATATGGATCATATAATGTTTGAATTGAACAAAATTGATCATATAAATCACATAATGTCTAAATTGAGCAAAAGTTGAAAATTTGAAGTTAAGATGAATTGAATAACAAAGGGAGAGAAATAATGAGATATGCTCATTTTACTTTTATGAGCAACTTGAAATCTTTATTTTTGCAAGTAAAAAGCTAAGATTTGCTAATTTTAAAAAATTGCTCAAGAAAGGGGGAGTTTTGATTGAAACTTGTATTATCTTATTAATACTACCTTTTCTACACTAGAAAGAGAGAGTTTGTATCGGATATCTCAAGTTTATGTATTCTAAACTTTCAAATTTCTTTAATGCTTGAAAGATAGTACTCAAAGAGTTTTGTCATCATAAAAAAGGAGAGATTGCAAGTCCTAGAGTTAATTTTGGTGATGTCAAAAGTGTTTGAGTACAAATTATGTTTACTAATGATGTGCTTGAGAGTGATTGTAAGTTACTTCAAAATGCTTAAAACATATTACTCAAATTGTGGTATTTTCAAAAAAACTCAATTTCCAAACCTAAGTCCTTCAAGTTTGGAAGCAAATAAGTTTATGAATTGAAAGAAAAATCTAGTCTAGATGTACCTCTCAACAAGTAGAAATTATATTTGAGAAGGCAAGTCTAGCCTAAAAATATTTTAGATCAAGGAGGCTGTCTGAAACTCCTTTTAGCATGCTTGACACACAATTGGGTCAACTCAGCTAGAATTTGAGCCGCCCCAGTATCAGTCAATAGGAAAGATAGAAGCCTTGCATATTTGGAGAAAATCTTCTAAACCAACTCAGTGATTAACTTAAACCCAGACTGAAGCTTAGCCGACTCTACGAAAAGGAGAGTCGACTCAATCTTATAGAAAAATAAATATAGAAAGTAGTATAAATCAATAATTTTTTTGAACCGACTAAGAGAGTCAGTGAGCCGACTCAGTACTTAAGTGAGCTGACTAAGATAGCATCTGAGCTGACCCTATCTCAGATAGATAGAATAAGATAGAACATCGAATTTTTGGCACCTATTGCTGAGCCAACTCAGAGTTTTATTTAGCTAATCCAGTACTGAAGTTAGCTGACTTAGAGTTTGATGAGCTGACTCAGTGAATTCTAATACTTGTTGCCCAGCTAGACAATCCAGGGGGTGAATTGGGTTTTTAAAAATTTTAACGAAGTAGTGCAGACTGTGTAGTGAATAAAAGATGAGCAAAGAGCAAATGAAGTAAATAAGACAGCGCACACATACAAACACACTAAGTTTATAGTGGTTCGGTATACTACAAGTACCTACATCCGCTCTTCAAGCAATCCCTTGAGAATTTCACTATATCGACTAGATTACAATGTGTTTGTTTTGACCGGACTCATAAACAAATCTAATTGACTTTAACTCAGGTCCACCAATCAAAACCTTTACAAGCCTTACCCCAAGACTTCCAAACCAATTCTTAATTTAGAACAATCCAACCCTTCAAGTTTTAGCCCCCATTGAAATTATTACAGAATTTTTTGAATTAAAAATAGTACAACAATTTAAAACCCTTTTAATGGCTGATTTATTATCGATGTAGCTCTTTTGAAGAAGCTTTGAATGCCAGCAATAAATACACTTGCTTCTCCTTGATTGCAGTTAGAAAAATCAAGAGGAATTTAATTTGGAGTAGATAAACTCTCTTGAAAGTCAATGAATACTCAAAAGTACTCTTTTCTTATTAACAGTATCTCTTCTCTTTGTTCCTTGCTCTTCTTTTTATGTCTTAATCATTCTCTTCAAGTTTTGAGTGATTTGAACCCAAAACTAGCCATTGTTGACTATTAGGGGTGAAAAATAGCCGTTGAAAACTTTTTGGGATGAAACTGGGCTTACTGTAGAATTAGTCGTTATACCTGTCAAACATTGTCGAGTCGGCTCAAATTGGTCTCAAGCCGACTCAATTTGGATTCAAGCCTGCTTTGCTGCATTTTGAGTCTGCTCGGCTTCGATCTTCAAAAATATGATGTTCTGTTCCTCTGAGAGAGTGGCTCTAATTCTGATCGAGTCGGCTTGACTCTTGAAAATCTAAAAGTCATCTTCTTATTCTACTGGGAGAGCTAGCTCCGATTTGGATCAAGCCAGCTCGATTCTCAGAACCTAAAAATTAGTCTTCTGCCTTTCTGAGAGAGCCAGCTCAAATTCAATCCAAGTCGGCTGAGCTCCATGCCAAGCCAATGCGCCAGTCCCTGTGTATGCCAGAGCTGGCTCGATTCATAGGTGACTTGGCTCCAATTCTTCACAAGAACTTTTCTTGAGCCATTTGTCTCCGAACTTTGAATTTACTTGACTCAAATGACCTTCAATCATACTTAGAGCCTTCTAACGGTGTTTTCCTTAATAAAAATATTCTTTGACACACTTGAGAGATATTAGTATCAATTTATACTCTAATATTTTGTGATCATCAAAATCATTCTTGGGGTCAATAATCTCTCCCTTTATGATGATAACAAAATATTGAGCATATAGCTATGTATATAAAATAATTGTCCAATGTAAAAAGATGTACAATATCAAGGGTATACATTTTTACATTTAAATATACACTATATGTATAAATAATTTCAGATTTGATCTACTATATAAAAGAATTGTATTTTCGCTCCTAGTTGCATAAAATTTTCAAGAGGTATCAAGTCATTGAAATTTTAGCTTCCATTTACTAAGTGCTTTCTGTGAAATGGTATGTATGAAATTTTCATCAGTGAAATATGAAATTTTTGAGGTTAGTAGTTTTTAAGGTTAATTAATATGCTCAATCATTTACTCAATGTTCTCCCCCTTTTTGCCGACATAAAAAAGAATAAGTGCAAAAAAATTAAGATAAACTAAAATAAACATTCATTAATAGATAACATTCATTGCCAACTTGTATTGTTTACAAATAGTTGCCTCACAAATAATACATCATTTCACATTACACTACATCATGAAGCAAACAAAAAGCTAAAGATCAAAAGACATAAAATCTAAGAAAGCTAGTCCTCATTGGATAGAAATTCTATGATAAGCTCAAGAGGATCAAAAGAGGAGGAGGAGGAAGTAGCTCTCCTGCTTTAGGTCCTAGTAGAAGGCTCGGAGCCAAAAAAAAGAAAACCAGTGCCAGGTAGAACAACGACACTAAAGGGGGGGTCTGGCAGCAGAGGAAGATGGGTGAGACTGATTAGGGTTAGTTCTAGGCTAGCTAGGAGGTGGTCGAGATTGAGGTAGAGAAATTCGAGCAATGAGCTAATCGATCTGAGACTCCATCCTTCATATCACTGTAAGGAGAAATCTTATGCCGCTCTGCTTAAAGAGTAGCATCCTCAACTCTCTTGGCAACTTGGGCAATCACCTGAGACAGACACTCGATGTCCTGTAATAGATCAGAAGTCTGACTCTAAGTCCTCTCCAAAATCTTAAGGCACTGAGATAAGTTTGTTGCTCCTAGATTGATTTTGATGATTACAAAGCAGATTGAAGGGATACAAATATTTTTATTTGAAAAAGTCTTTATGCTCTTCAGGGGCAAAATTGTAATTTTACTAAAATCCTGATTTGATAGTATCATTTGGTAGAACAAATGATTTGTAATCTATTGATAAAAATTTCATTATTTTTGGACTTATATTTCTGAAGTTATGAATGTTTGAAGTGCATGAGTCGACTCATGAGTCAACTCATGGCAAAATGAGCTGCTTGGCACGCTAAAATTTCCCTTGGCACGCTGGTTTTTTGGCTTGGCACGACCTGTGAGTCGACTCATGAGTCGACCCACAGGCATGAGTCGACTCATGAGTCGACTTCTGCTGTTTTGGGCCAAAATATCCAGAAACCCAAATCTTCGGTCTTTGCAACAGAGGTCGACTCATGAGTCGACCCCTGAAGCATGAGTCGACTCATGAGTCGACCCCTGCGACGAAAATTATTCGCAACGGCTAGTTTTTTGTCCATTTTAATTGCCTTTAATGCTCACGTTAAATGCTCTAACGGCTCTTTTTCTGCCTAAAATATTTTCCCTTGTTTCTTAAAGCTATAAAAGATTTTAAAAGGTGAAAAACAAAAAGGGAATCTACAATATACACGAGAGATACAAGAGATCTACAATATACACAAGAGACATACGAGAGATTTTGAAAGAGAAAAGAAAGAGCGTTCAAAAGGGCATTCAAGAGCATTCAAAGAGAGGGTTTTTCAAGCCAAATTTTCAACCTTGATCAAGAGCTCTTTCAAAGCCTTCAAGAAGCCTTCAATCAAAGCTCACCTATTCCTCAAGCGTTCATTCAACTCTTCATCCACCTTGAGAAAATCCAAAAGGGGATTCTTCGTTTGAGTAAAGTGCATTTAATGTTATATTCGCTCATTTAAGGAGCTATTCTTATACTTATTTATGCTCTAAACTGTCTTACTCTTTGTGAGTAATTGTTCTTATTTTTGAAGGGTTTCCAAAACAAGGGAAGGTTGATCCGAACCTGAAATCGGAGTATATTGGATTGGTTTGTACCCGAAAACAAGTGGACTAGCTTGGGATAGCTAGTGTCGGAGTTTTCGATGTTTGTATTCGGGTTGAATACAAGTATAGTGGATTGGAATTCCCAAGTAGGAGCTTGGGGAGTGGATGTAGGTGCAAAGTTGGCACCGAACCACTATAAATCCTTGTGTTTGTGGTGTGCTTTATTGTTTCTCTTTATTTCTTTATTATATCCTTGCATTCTTGCTTTAGGTAATTAATCTTGAACTAAAGTCTTTCTCCTCATTCATCAAGCTTTTAACAAATACTTTTCATAAGTAATTAGTTAAGCTTAAATTTTTTAAAAACCCAATTCACCCCCCCTCTTGGGTTGCATAGCTGGGCAACAAGTGGTATCAGAGCCCGGTGCTCTAGCCCTTCTTTGATCTAACAATCAAAGAGCCAAAGATCTATGGCAACCCATGTCGGTACTTCTCTAGCCGAGGGGCAATCTACCAACCGACCTCCACTTTTCAATGGGTCTAATTACACCTATTGGAAAGCTCGGATGAAGATATTCATACAAGCACTCGACTATGATATGTGGAGTATCATAGTGAACGGTCCTCACACACACACCAAGATTATAGATGGTGAGGAGTCAACCAAACCCGAGAAAGAATGGGATGAGGTTGATAAGAAATTGGCACAATTAAATGCTAAAGCTATGAATGTTCTTTATTGTGCACTTGATGCAAATGAATTTAATCGTATTTCTACTTGTGCATCTGCTAAAGAAATATGGGATAGGTTAGAAGTAACTCATGAGGGAACAAATCAAGTAAAAGAGTCTAAAATAAACATGCTTGTGCATAAATATGAATTGTTTAAAATGGAGCATGATGAGTCCATAACTGCTATGTTTACTCGTTTTACTGATATAATTAATGGTTTGAAGAGTCTTGGCAAATCTTATACTAATAGTGAGCTTGTAAGGAAGATTCTCAGGTCATTGCCAAGAACTTGGGAAGCCAAGGTGACTGCCATCCAAGAAGCAAAGGACTTGAACACTCTACCTCTAGAAGAGCTTCTTGGATCCTTGATGACTCATGAACTTAGCATGAAGCAACATCAAGAGAATTAAGTCAAAAAGAAAAGAACCATTGCCCTCAAATCCACAGCTTCGCCTGATGATGAAACGGATGACACTGAAGATGAAGAACAGGATGAAGAGATGGCACTCATCACCCGGAGATTTAAGAAGTTTTTAAGAAAAAGGAAACAGGGGATGAGAAAGAAGTCATTCACAAAAGGAGAACAAAGCAAAGAGAAAGAGAAAGATCAACCCCTTATATGCTACGAGTGCAAGAAGCCGGGACATTTCAAATCCGAATGTCCACAACTGAAGAAAGGTCCCAAAAAGTTCAAAAAGAAAGCAATGATGGCAACTTGGAGTGCGAGTGATGACTCAAGCTCCGATGAGGAAACCTCAACAGAACAAGCCAACTTGTGCCTTATGGCACACGAAAATGAGGTAACTTTGAATCCCCTAGTGAATTTACTTTTGAAGAATTGCATGAAGCATTCTATGATTTAATTGATGAATTAAAGAAACTAGGGATGAAAAACAAAGAACTGAAATTGAAAAATCAGTCCTTAGTGAAACAAGCTGAAAACCTTTCAATTGAAAAATCCACCTTGATTCAAGAAAATCAAAGCTTAAAGAATGAAATTAACAAGCTGAAACCTATAGTAGATAAGTTCACCTTAAGTTCAAACAAACTAAATATGATTCTTGATAATCAAAAAGTTGTATATGATAAGGCTGGACTTGGCTATAACCCCTTGAAGAAACAAAAATTTCTGAAGAATATTTATGTAAATTATTCAAGTAACAAGTCTACAAATATTACTTGTTTCAAATGTGGTAGAATAGGACATAAATCATACACATGCCTTATTAACAAATCTGCAAACACAACTATAAAGAAAATATGGATTCCAAAAGGAACCATTTTGACTAACCTAAAAGGACCCAAGAAAGCTTGGGTACCTAAGACTTGACTTTTGCTTGCAGGTGTGTCTAGCATCCCAAGGAGGAAACAGGAAATGGTATCTTGACAGTGGATGCTCGAGACACATGACTGGTGATGAATCACAATTCATCACGCTTGATGCTAAGGATGGAGGGATGGTCACCTTTGGAGATAATGGCAAAGGAAAGATCATCGGGATAGGTAACATTGGTATCACTCCCTCCAAATACATTAAAAATATTTTGTTAGTTAAAGGTTTAAAGCATAACTTACTTAGCATTAGTCAATTTTGTGATAAAGGGTATAAAGTTGTTTTTGAATCATCTGTTTGCATTGTGACTAGTCCTATTAACGATGGCATTAAATTTATAGGACATAGGCATGGCAATGTTTATATGGTAGATTTGAATGATTTAGCCAAATTAGACATGCAATGCCTAGTATCCTTGAATGCTAAAGTTAATGAGACTAGTTGGCTGTGGCATCGTAGACTTGCACATATTAGCATGCATTCTCTTTCAAAATTAATTAAGAAAGAATTAGTTCTTGGTTTGCCAAAACTGAATTTTGAAAAGGATAGAATTTATGATGCATGCCAATTAGGTAAACAAACTAGAATTTCATTTAAATCCAAAAATATTATTTCAACTTCTAGACCTTTAGAGCTCTTGCATATGGACTTGTTTGGACCATCTAGAACCACTAGTCTAGGAGGAAAACGATATGGTTTTGTAATTATAGATGATTACTCTTGTTTTACTTGGGTTTTCTTTTTGGCACACAAAAATGAAACTTTTCATATTTTCACTAAATTTCATCAAAAAGTCACTAATGAAAAAGGATTTTCAATTCAAAATATTAGAAGTGATCATGGAACTGAATTTGAAAATCAAGACTTTGAAAATTTTTGTGATGAAAATGGAATTGGCCATAACTTCTCTGCTCCTAGGACACCCCAACAGAATGGGGTAGTTGAAAGGAAAAACAGAATCTTAGAAGAAATGGCCCGTACCATGCTTTGTGAAAGCAACCTTCCAAGATATTTTTGGGCGGAAGCAATTAACACAGCATGTTACATTTTAAATCGTGCTTTGATTAGACAATTTTTAAAGAAAACCCCCTATGAACTTTGGAAAGGAAGAAAACCAAATATTGCATATTTTCATGTTTTTGGTTGCCGATATTTTGTATTAAATAATGGCAAAGAAAAACTTGGTAAATTTGATGCAAAATCAGATGAAGCAATCTTTCTAGGTTACTCCTCCACTAGTAAAGCATTTAGAGTTTTCAACAAAAGAACTTTAGTAGTTGAGGAGTCCATACATGTTATTTTTGATGAATCTAACGATCTTCCTTCAAGAAAGAATGAGGGTGTTGATGATGCAGATCCACTAATAGAAGGTATGAAGGAGATCACTCTGAAAGATTCAGCAACTCCAGAAGACAAAGATCAAGAAGACAAACAAGATGAGAGAGGTGAAGAAATTCAAGAACAACCTCAAGGTACAAATGACCTACCCAAGGAATGGAGGTATGTTCACAACCACCCTAAGGAGTTAATTATTGGTGATCCTATGCATGGGGTAAAAACCCGTTCTTCACTTAGAGATGTAGTTAATCATTGTGCTTTTGTATCTCATCTTGAACCTAAAACTTTTGAAGAAGCTGAAAATGATCATAATTGGATTAATGCAATGCAAGAGGAACTTAATCAATTTGAAAGAAATAATGTTTGGACCTTAGTATCAAGACCTAAAAATTATTCAATAATTGGCACAAAATGGGTCTTTAGAAACAAATTAGATGAGCATGGAAATGTAATTAGAAATAAAGCAAGACTGGTTGCTAAGAGATATAATCAAGAAGAAGGAATTGATTTTGATGAAACCTTTGCACCTGTTGCTAGATTAGAAGCTATTAGACTTCTACTTGCATATGCTTGCTTTATGAAATTCAAATTATTTCAAATGGATGTTAAAAGTGCATTTTTAAATGGATATATTGCTGAAGAAGTATATGTAGAACAACCCCCTGGATTTGAAAATCATGCTTTTCCTAATCATGTCTTTAGATTAAATAAAGCTTTATATGGATTAAAACAAGCACCTAGAGCATGGTATGATAAGCTAAGCAAATTTCTACTAAATAATGGTTTTTCAAGAGGTAATGTAGATACAACCCTCTTTATTAAAAGAAATCAAAATGATATGCTAGTTATACAAATTTATGTTGATGATATAATTTTTGGGTCTACTAATGAATCCCTTTGTCAAGACTTTGCTAAGCTTATGCAGGGGGAGTTCGAGATGAGCATGATGGGAGAACTCACCTTCTTCCTCGGACTCCAAATCAAACAAATCAAAAGAGGAAATCTCCATCACCCAAAGCAAGTACACCAAGGAACTACTCAAAAGATTTGGAATGGAGAACTGCAAACCAATTGGCACACCAATGAGTCCCTCATGTAAGCTTGACAAGGATGATGAAGGTAAATGTGTAGACTTAAAATACTATAGAGGTATGATTGGCTCATTATTATATTTAACTGCAAGTAGGCCTGATATCATGTTTAGTGTTTGTTTATGTGCTAGATATCAATCTAATCCTAAAGAATCTCATTTGAATGCTGTTAAAAGAATCCTTAGATACTTAAATGGTACTCAAACTCTAGGGTTATGGTACTCTAAGGACTCACAAATTGATTTATTAGGATATTCAGATGCTGATTTTGCTGGATGTAAATTAGATAGAAAAAGCACAAGTAGAACTTGCCAATTTCTTGGAGTTAACCTAATCTCATGGTTTAGCAAGAAACAAAATTCGGTGGCACTGTCTACGGTTGAGGCCGAATACATTACAGTCGGAAGTTGTTGTGCTCAAATCTTGTGGATTAAGCAATAACTCGAAGACTTTGAAATCAAACTTAATGAAACACCAATAAGATGTGATAACTCAAGTGCCATAAATCTATCTAAAAATCCAATTCAACACTCAAGATCCAAACATATTGAAATAAGACATCATTTTATAAGAGAACATGTTCAAAACAAAAATATAATTCTTGAATATGTTTGCACTGAAAATCAATTAGCTGATATCTTTACAAAGGCTCTTAGTGAGGATAGATTCTGTGAAATTAGGAGAAATCTAGGAATTCTAGATCCATATGCCTAAATTTTTCTCAATTTCCAAGAATTGATGTCAAAAATTCTTAGAGCTCAATTTCCAACATCTATCCTGGTCCCAAAAGCTCAATTTTATCATTCTAAAAACTTATCTTTGAGCAAAACTCCCTTCCAAAATTTTAAATTTTTTTGGAATTTATTCATATTTTTTCTGAATTTCTGAACTTCATGAGTCGACCCCCATGAGTCGACTCAATGGCAAACTTGTTATTTCCTCAAACTTCCCACGGGCTCATTGTTTTTATACGGGATCCTGTTCGTGAGCCGACTCATCCTTTCATTTTCCTCCTTCCAAAAGCCGACTTCTCCATTTCCTTTTGCTCCAAATCCAAGGATCTAGTTCGAGGCACTTCTCCCTCCTCCTCTCCACCAAAAATCGCCACCTTGGAAAGGGATTTTTGTGCTTTCTCCCATTGTTTGGCACGGTTGGAGCGTGCCCTAGCACTCCACCGTTCTTCCCAAATCCACCTCTTTTCTCCACCAAAATCCCTCTTCACTCTCTTGTGATCCCTCCTCCACTCATTCACTTGTTCCTCCAAGTCTCCTTGCCTGCTACTGTAGTGAATATGGCTCCGAAGATGAAGCTTCCCCAAAGAAGAAAGTCAGTCCGTGAGCCTGAAGAAAATGTCTGAAAGAAAAGGCAAGCTGCTCGGTCTTCCACTGCTCCCACTCCAGCTTCAGTATCTGCTCAAGGTCCCCCTCAATCCTCCCTAAGCCCCAGTAAGAATCCTCTATCTGATAGAAAAGTTGAAACCGGGAAGAATATAGATTTTCAGTTCTTTGAAAAAGAGGGTTTTACATTTGCAACTAAGATTAAAAACCAAGGATGGGGTTTCTACTGCTCCCTTAAGGAAGTCACCTATGTTGACCTAGTTAGAGAATTCTACCAGAATCTACATTATGGAAATGGGTCAGTGACTTCAACAGTCAAGGGTATTGATATTTGCTTGGATTCTAGTATATTGGGAGAAATACTTCATTTGCCTAGTGAGAGTTACTCTTATATGGAACTCCCAGTAAAAGAAGAGGGGATCAGTGTTATACTAGAGGGAACTTATTCAGGAAGTTTAAAGAAATTGGAAGCAAAGATTTTGTCCATTGAGATGAGGATCCTGCATCAGATGGTAACGAAGCTCTTCTTTCCTAGGAGTGGTAGGCATGATTTACTTTCCAGCAGAGATGTTTGTATCATGTTTCATGTCATCACTCAGACCCCCCTGAACCTCCCTGCACTTATGATAGAGGCCATGAGAGAGACTTTGAACAGATCCAAGGCACACTTGCCTTTTGGTATGGCCCTTACTCGAGTATTTAGGAGGTTTGGAGTCAGCTGTGAGGGGGAGGCATCTACTAAGCTCTCTCATGTGGACACTTTCAACCAACACACCCTGCACCGAATGGGATTTACAAAGACTGATGGTGGTTGGATCAAGGGCTCTGAAGAAAGAGCTGAGGAGAGAGCTGAGGAGAGAGCTGAAGACAGAACTGAAGACAGAGCTGAAGAAGAAGGCCCATCATCTCCTGTCCATGACTTCAGGGCAGCATCACCAAATATCCAGTTCATTCCTGATACAGAGGCTGGCCCTTCAGAGTTTACAAGGATGCCCACACCAGTGTATCAGTCAGAGAGCAGAGCACCTCAATCAGAGTTCAGACTGGCTGACGATCAGATCGAGCAAATATCACAGCGTGTGGCTTCTTTGCTATCTAGTCAGTGGAGCAGTACTACTTTTGCACCAGGAGCCACTTCTTCTGATCAGACCATGACTCCCCACATATCCACTGTGTTTCAGATGATATCAGATCAGTCCATCCGGATTCAGCAGCTTGAGGACACCGTCTGGAGACTGACTGGCAGAGTTCTTGACTTGCAGGGGCAAGTCCTTGCTTTGGCCCATCCTCAGCCACAGGAGTCCACTATTGAGGTCACAGACCTCACTGCAGAGGCTGGCAGGCTCAGAGGAGCACTGGAGGGTGGATATGAGTTACTGAGGAGAGAGATCCGAGGATCGAGTGAGCATGCATCCACTCAGTTCACTGCTCTACTTCAGTCTGTTTCCAGAGCACTGAACGTACTTGATTCCATCAGACTCACCCTTTCTGTTCAGTCCTTAGCCTCTCAGCGTACTCAGCCACCCAGTTCATCTCGCTCTCCTGCTTATGCCAGAGGCAGACGGGGTAGAGGACGCACTTCTGATCGAGATCCATCAGCTTCTCATCCCATATCTGATGACTCCGATCCATGACTTCTCATGATCATTACTAGATCCTAGGTGTTAGTGTCTTGTTCTAGGATCTGTATTTTGGGGCCATGTATTGACAATTAGCTGGTTGACTTTTATATTATGAATTATGTATTGAAACAATTATGGTTTTATGGTATCATCTTTTACTTATATTTCTACTTTTTGTAATGATGTCGATCATATTTTGGTTATATATATTCTCCTTGTTGAAATATTGTCTTCTCTTTGTTGTTGTTTGCTGTTAATAATTGCTGTATTAAGGGGGAGCAAACATCTATGATAAACTCTAAAGGGGGAGAAATTAAAGAATGTTTCAGAAAAAGGAGGAGTTAACCATGTTTGATGATGTCAAAAAGGGGGAGAAATTAAACAAAAAAATCCATCAAAAGCAAAACCATAAATTATGAGAAATTAAACAAAAAAATCCATCAAAAGCAAAACCATAAATTATGAGCAATTAAAGAAAAAGCAATCCATCAAAAGCAAAACTATAAATTATGAGCAATTAAAGAAAAAGCAACCCATCAAAAGCAAAACTACAAATTATGAGAAATTAATGAATGAATTGGAGAATTTAAAGAATAATATCAAAAGTACAATGCTAAGTACAATGCAAATAAGTAACTTTTAAATTACTTCTTTACATATGCTCTGATTTGCTTTAAAAATTTAAATATGCTCTGATATACTTCAAAATTCCAACTTGCTCTGATACATCTTTTGAAATTTTATTTACCTTGATACATCTTAAGAAATTCAACTTGCCTTGATACATCTTAAGAAATTTAACTTACTCTGATACATCTTAAAATTTTTTTTTTAACTTGCTCTGATACATTGTAAAATTTTTTCTGATAACATTGTAAAATTGTTTTTCTTACTCTAATACATTGCAAAATTTATTTTTCTCTTGCTCTGATACATCTTAAACTCAAAATGATCTAATACACTTTTCAAATCAACTCTTAAACATGCTTTGGCACACATAATTATTTTTTGCTCTGATGCTAAAACTAAAATCAAATGAGAATGAGAAAATATTCAAAATACAGCTTGATCTGATAACAAAAATAAGTTTTTCACTCTAACACCAAAATCACATAATCCAATGAGCATATCTTCAAATCTTTAAGCAAATGGGCAAACTATTCTTGCATATGACCATTTATATCACATGCCAAAAGAATCATACTCTTTTCAAGCATATAAATCTATAATGCATTCACATAAATATTTTTGTTCAAGTGTTTTGTCATCATCAAAAAGGGAGAGATTGTTGCTCCTAGATTGATTTTGATGATTACAAAGTAGATTGAAGGGGATACAAATATTTTTATTTGAAAAAGTCTTTATGCTCTTCAGGGGCAAAATCATAATTTTACTAAAATCCTGATTTGATAGTATCATTTGGTAGAACAAATAATTTGTAATCTATTGGTGAAAATTTTATTATTTTTGGACTTATATTTCTGAAGTTATGAATGTTTGAAGTGCATGAGTCGACTCCATGAGTCAACTCATGGCAAAATGAGCTGCTTGGCACGCTAAAATTCCCTTGGCACGCTGGTTTTTTGGCTTGGCACGACCTGTGAGTCGACTCATGAGTCGACCCACAAGGCATGAGTCGACTCATGAGTCGACTTCTGCTGTTTTGGGCCAAAATATCCAGAAACCCAAATCTCTGGTCTTTGCAACAGAGGTCGACTCATGAGTCGACCCCTGAAGCATGAGTCGACTCATGAGTCGACCCCTCGACGGGAATTGTCTCGCAACGGCTAGTTTTTTGCCCGT
>NC_026000.2:111789148-111891612 GCF_000442705.2 Elaeis guineensis | reverse complement strand
CAAAAGGGGAACAAAGCAAAGAGAAAGAGAAAGATCAACCCCTTATATGCTACGAGTGCAAGAAGCCGGGACATTTCAAATCCGAATGTCCACAACTGAAGAAAGGTCCCAAAAAGTTCAAAAAGAAAGCAATGATGGCAACTTGGAGTGCGAGTGATGACTCAAGCTCCGATGAGGAAACCTCAACAGAACAAGCCAACTTGTGCCTTATGGCACACGAAAATGAGGTAACTTCTGAATCCCCTAGTGAATTTACTTTTGAAGAATTGCATGAAGCATTCTATGATTTAATTGATGAATTAAAGAAACTAGGGATGAAAAACAAAGAACTGAAATTGAAAATCAGTCCTTAGTGAAACAAGCTGAAAACCTTTCAATTGAAAAATCCACCTTGATTCAAGAAAATCAAAGCTTAAAGAATGAAATTAACAAGCTGAAACCTATAGTAGATAAGTTCACCTTAAGTTCAAACAAACTAAATATGATCTTGATAATCAAAAAGTTGTATATGATAAGGCTGGACTTGGCTATAACCCCTTGAAGAAACAAAAATTTCTGAAGAATATTTATGTAAATTATTCAAGTAACAAGTCTACAAATATTACTTGTTTCAAATGTGGTAGAATAGGACATAAATCATACACATGCCTTATTAACAAATCTGGCAAACACAACTATAAAGAAAATATGGATTCCAAAAGGAACCATTTTGACTAACCTAAAAGGACCCAAGAAAGCTTGGGTACCTAAGACTTGACTTTTGCTTGCAGGTGTGTCTAGCATCCCAAGGAGGAAACAGGAAATGGTATCTTGACAGTGGATGCTCGAGACACATGACTGGTGATGAATCACAATTCATCACGCTTGATGCTAAGGATGGAGGGATGGTCACCTTTGGAGATAATGGCAAAGGAAAGATCATCGGGATAGGTAACATTGGTATCACTCCCTCCAAATACATTAAAAATATTTTGTTAGTTAAAGGTTTAAAGCATAACTTACTTAGCATTAGTCAATTTTGTGATAAAGGGTATAAAGTTGTTTTTGAATCATCTGTTTGCATTGTGACTAGTCCTATTAACGATGGCATTAAATTTATAGGACATAGGCATGGCAATATTTATATGGTAGATTTGAATGATTTAGCCAAATTAGACATGCAATGCCTAGTATCCTTGAATGCTAAAGTTAATGAGACTAGTTGGCTGTGGCATCGTAGACTTGCACATATTAGCATGCATTCTCTTTCAAAATTAATTAAGAAAGAATTAGTTCTTGGTTTGCCAAAACTGAATTTTGAAAAGGATAGAATTTATGATGCATGCCAATTAGGTAAACAAACTAGAATTTCATTTAAATCCAAAAATATTATTTCAACTTCTAGACCTTTAGAGCTCTTGCATATGGACTTGTTTGGACCATCTAGAACCACTAGTCTAGGAGGAAAACGATATGGTTTTGTAATTATAGATGATTACTCTTGTTTTACTTGGGTTTTCTTTTTGGCACACAAAAATGAAACTTTTCATATTTTCACTAAATTTCACCAAAAAGTCACTAATGAAAAAGGATTTTCAATTCAAAATATTAGAAGTGATCATGGAACTGAATTTGAAAATCAAGACTTTGAAAATTTTTGTGATGAAAATGGAATTGGCCATAACTTCTCTGCTCCTAGGACACCCCAACAGAATGGGGTAGTTGAAAGGAAAAACAGAATCTTAGAAGAAATGGCCCGTACCATGCTTTGTGAAAGCAACCTTCCAAGATATTTTTGGGCGGAAGCAATTAACACAGCATGTTACATTTTAAATCGTGCTTTGATTAGACAATTTTTAAAGAAAACCCCCTATGAACTTTGGAAAGGAAGAAAACCAAATATTGCATATTTTCATGTTTTTGGTTGCCGATATTTTGTATTAAATAATGGCAAAGAAAAACTTGGTAAATTTGATGCAAAATCAGATGAAGCAATCTTTCTAGGTTACTCCTCCACTAGTAAAGCATTTAGAGTTTTCAACAAAAGAACTTTAGTAGTTGAGGAGTCCATACATGTTGTTTTTGATGAATCTAACGATCTTCCTTCAAGAAAGAATGAGGGTGTTGATGATGCAGATCCACTAATAGAAGGTATGAAGGAGATCACTCTGAAAGATTCAGCAACTCCAGAAGACAAAGATCAAGAAGACAAACAAGATGAGAGAGGTGAAGAAATTCAAGAACAACCTCAAGGTACAAATGACCTACCCAAGGAATGGAGGTATGTTCACAACCACCCTAAGGAGTTAATTATTGGTGATCCTATGCATGGGGTAAAAACCCGTTCTTCACTTAGAGATGTAGTTAATCATTGTGCTTTTGTATCTCATCTTGAACCTAAAACTTTTGAAGAAGCTGAAAATGATCATAATTGGATTAATGCAATGCAAGAGGAACTTAATCAATTTGAAAGAAATAATGTTTGGACCTTAGTATCAAGACCTAAAAATTATTCAATAATTGGCACAAAATGGGTCTTTAGAAACAAATTAGATGAGCATGGAAATGTAATTAGAAATAAAGCAAGACTGGTTGCTAAGAGATATAATCAAGAAGAAGGAATTGATTTTGATGAAACCTTTGCACCTGTTGCTAGATTAGAAGCTATTAGACTTCTACTTGCATATGCTTGCTTTATGAAATTCAAATTATTTCAAATGGATGTTAAAAGTGCATTTTTAAATGGATATATTGCTGAAGAAGTATATGTAGAACAACCCCCTGGATTTGAAAATCATGCTTTTCCTAATCATGTCTTTAGATTAAATAAAGCTTTATATGGATTAAAACAAGCACCTAGAGCATGGTATGATAAGCTAAGCAAATTTCTACTAAATAATGGTTTTTCAAGAGGTAATGTAGATACAACCCTCTTTATTAAAAGAAATCAAAATGATATGCTAGTTATACAAATTTATGTTGATGATATAATTTTTGGGTCTACTAATGAATCCCTTTGTCAAGACTTTGCTAAGCTTATGCAGGGGGAGTTCGAGATGAGCATGATGGGAGAACTCACCTTCTTCCTCGGACTCCAAATCAAACAAATCAAAAGAGGAAATCTCCATCACCCAAAGCAAGTACACCAAGGAACTACTCAAAAGATTTGGAATGGAGAACTGCAAACCAATTGGCACACCAATGAGTCCCTCATGTAAGCTTGACAAGGATGATGAAGGTAAATGTGTAGACTTAAAATACTATAGAGGTATGATTGGCTCATTATTATATTTAACTGCAAGTAGGCCTGATATCATGTTTAGTATTTTTATGTGCTAGATATCAATCTAATCCTAAAGAATCTCATTTGAATGCTGTTAAAAGAATCCTTAGATACTTAAATGGTACTCAAACTCTAGGGTTATGGTACTCTAAGGACTCACAAATTGATTTATTAGGATATTCAGATGCTGATTTTGCTGGATGTAAATTAGATAGAAAAAGCACAAGTAGAACTTGCCAATTTCTTGGAGTTAACCTAATCTCATGGTTTAGCAAGAAACAAAATTCGGTGGCACTGTCTACGGTTGAGGCCGAATACATTACAGTCGGAAGTTGTTGTGCTCAAATCTTATGGATTAAGCAATAACTCGAAGACTTTGAAATCAAACTTAATGAAACACCAATAAGATGTGATAACTCAAGTGCCATAAATCTATCTAAAAATCCAATTCAACACTCAAGATCCAAACATATTGAAATAAGACATCATTTTATAAGAGAACATGTTCAAAACAAAAATATAATTCTTGAATATGTTTGCACTGAAAATCAATTAGCTGATATCTTTACAAAGGCTCTTAGTGAGGATAGATTCTGTGAAATTAAGAGAAATCTAGGAATTCTAGATCCATATGCCTAAATTTTTCTCAATTTCCAAGAATTGATGTCAAAAATTCTTAGAGCTCAATTTCCAACATCTATCCTGGTCCCAAAACTCAATTTTATCATTCTAAAAACTTATCTTTGAGCAAAACTCCTTCTTCCAAAATTTTAAATTTTTTTGGAATTTATTCATATTTTTTCTGAATTTCTGAACTTCATGAGTCGACCCCCATGAGTCGACTCAATGGCAAACTTGTTATTTCCTCAAACTTCCCACGGGCTCATTGTTTTTATACGGGATCCTGTTCGTGAGCCGACTCATCCTTTCATTTTCCTCCTTCCAAAAGCTGACTTCTCCATTTCCTTTTGCTCCAAATCCAAGGATCTAGTTCGAGGCACTTCTCCCTCCTCCTCTCCACCAAAAATCGCCACCTTGGAAAGGGATTTTTGTGCTTTCTCCCATTGTTTGGCACGGTTGGAGCGTGCCCTAGCACTCCACCGTTCTTCCCAAATCCACCTCTTTTCTCCACCAAAATCCCTCTTCACTCTCTTGTGATCCCTCCTCCACTCATTCACTTGTTCCTCCAAGTCTCCTTGCCTGCTACTGTAGTGAATATGGCTCCGAAGATGAAGCTTCCCCAAAGAAGAAAGTCAGTCCGTGAGCCTGAAGAAAATGTCTGAAAGAAAAGGCAAGCTGCTCGGTCTTCCACTGCTCCCACTCCAGCTTCAGTATCTGCTCAAGGTCCCCCTCAATCCTCCCTAAGCCCCAGTAAGAATCCTCTATCTGATAGAAAAGTTGAAACCGGGAAGAATATAGATTTTCAGTTCTTTGAAAAAGAGGGTTTTACATTTGCAACTAAGATTAAAAACCAAGGATGGGGTTTCTACTGCTCCCTTAAGGAAGTCACCTATGTTGACCTAGTTAGAGAATTCTACCAGAATCTACATTATGGAAATGGGTCAGTGACTTCAACAGTCAAGGGTATTGATATTTGCTTGGATTCTAGTATATTGGGAGAAATACTTCATTTGCCTAGTGAGAGTTACTCTTATATGGAACTCCCAGTAAAAGAAGAGGGGATCAGTGTTATACTAGAGGGAACTTATTCAGGAAGTTTAAAGAAATTGGAAGCAAAGATTTTGTCCATTGAGATGAGGATCCTGCATCAGATGGTAACGAAGCTCTTCTTTCCTAGGAGTGGTAGGCATGATTTACATTCCAGCAGAGATGTTTGTATCATGTTTCATGTCATCACTCAGACCCCCCTGAACCTCCCTGCACTTATGATAGAGGCCATGAGAGAGACTTTGAACAGATCCAAGGCACACTTGCCTTTTGGTATGGCCCTTACTCGAGTATTTAGGAGGTTTGGAGTCAGCTGTGAGGGGGAGGCATCTACTAAGCTCTCTCATGTGGACACTTTCAACCAACACACCCTGCACCGAATGGGATTTACAAAGACTGATGGTGGTTGGATCAAGGGCTCTGAAGAAAGAGCTGAGGAGAGAGCTGAGGAGAGAGCTGAAGACAGAACTGAAGACAGAGCTGAAGAAGAAGGCCCATCATCTCCTGTCCATGACTTCAGGGCAGCATCACCAAATATCCAGTTCATTCCTGATACAGAGGCTGGCCCTTCAGAGTTTACAAGGATGCCCACACCAGTGTATCAGTCAGAGAGCAGAGCACCTCAATCAGAGTTCAGACTGGCTGACGATCAGATCGAGCAAATATCACAGCGTGTGGCTTCTTTGCTATCTAGTCAGTAGAGCAGTACTACTTTTGCACCAGGAGCCACTTCTTCTGATCAGACCATGACTCCCCACATATCCACTGTGTTTCAGATGATATCAGATCAGTCCATCCGGATTCAGCAGCTTGAGGACACCGTCTGGAGACTGACTGGCAGAGTTCTTGACTTGCAGGGGCAAGTCCTTGCTTTGGCCCATCCTCAGCCACAGGAGTCCACTATTGAGGTCACAGACCTCACTGCAGAGGCTGGCAGGCTCAGAGGAGCACTGGAGGGTGGATATGAGTTACTGAGGAGAGAGATCCGAGGATCGAGTGAGCATGCATCCACTCAGTTCACTGCTCTACTTCAGTCTGTTTCCAGAGCACTGAACGTACTTGATTCCATCAGACTCACCCTTTCTGTTCAGTCCTTAGCCTCTCAGCGTACTCAGCCACCCAGTTCATCTCGCTCTCCTGCTTATGCCAGAGGCAGACGGGGTAGAGGACGCACTTCTGATCGAGATCCATCAGCTTCTCATCCCATATCTGATGACTCCGATCCATGACTTCTCATGATCATTACTAGATCCTAGGTGTTAGTGTCTTGTTCTAGGATCTGTATTTTGGGGCCATGTATTGACAATTAGCTGGTTGACTTTTATATTATGAATTATGTATTGAAACAATTATGGTTTTATGGTATCATCTTTTACTTATATTTCTACTTTTTGTAATGATGTCGATCATATTTTGGTTATATATATTCTCCTTGTTGAAATATTGTCTTCTCTTTGTTGTTGTTTGCTGTTAATAATTGCTGTATTAAGGGGGAGCAAACATCTATGATAAACTCTAAAGGGGGAGAAATTAAAGAATGTTTCAGAAAAAGGAGGAGTTAACCATGTTTGATGATGTCAAAAAGGGGGAGAAATTAAACAAAAAAATCCATCAAAAGCAAAACCATAAATTATGAGAAATTAAACAAAAAAATCCATCAAAAGCAAAACCATAAATTATGAGCAATTAAAGAAAAAGCAATCCATCAAAAGCAAAACTATAAATTATGAGCAATTAAAGAAAAAGCAACCCATCAAAAGCAAAACTACAAATTATGAGAAATTAATGAATGAATTGGAGAATTTAAAGAATAATATCAAAAGTACAATGCTAAGTACAATGCAAATAAGTAACTTTTAAATTACTTCTTTACATATGCTCTGATTTGCTTTAAAAATTTAAATATGCTCTGATATACTTCAAAATTCCAACTTGCTCTGATACATCTTTTGAAATTTTATTTACCTTGATACATCTTAAGAAATTCAACTTGCCTTGATACATCTTAAGAAATTTAACTTACTCTGATACATCTTAAAATTTTTTTTTAACTTGCTCTGATACATTGTAAAATTTTTTCTGATAACATTGTAAAATTGTTTTTCTTACTCTAATACATTGCAAAATTTATTTTTCTCTTGCTCTGATACATCTTAAACTCAAAATGATCTAATACACTTTTCAAATCAACTCTTAAACATGCTTTGGCACACATAATTATTTTTTGCTCTGATGCTAAAACTAAAATCAAATGAGAATGAGAAAATATTCAAAATACAGCTTGATCTGATAACAAAAATAAGTTTTTCACTCTAACACCAAAATCACATAATCCAATGAGCATATCTTCAAATCTTTAAGCAAATGGGCAAACTATTCTTGCATATGACCATTTATATCACATGCCAAAAGAATCATACTCTTTTCAAGCATATAAATCTATAATGCATTCACATAAATATTTTTGTTCAAGTGTTTTGTCATCATCAAAAAGGGAGAGATTGTTGCTCCTAGATTGATTTTGATGATTACAAAGTAGATTGAAGGGATACAAATATTTTTATTTGAAAAAGTCTTTATGCTCTTCAGGGGCAAAATCATAATTTTACTAAAATCCTGATTTGATAGTATCATTTGGTAGAACAAATAATTTGTAATCTATTGGTGAAAATTTTATTATTTTTGGACTTATATTTCTGAAGTTATGAATGTTTGAAGTGCATGAGTCGACTCATGAGTCAACTCATGGCAAAATGAGCTGCTTGGCACGCTAAAATTTCCCTTGGCACGCTGGTTTTTTGGCTTGGCACGACCTGTGAGTCGACTCATGAGTCGACCCACAAGGCATGAGTCGACTCATGAGTCGACTTCTGCTGTTTTGGGCCAAAATATCCAGAAACCCAAATCTCTGGTCTTTGCAACAGAGGTTGACTCATGAGTCGACCCCTGAAGCATGAGTCGACTCATGAGTCGACCCCTGCGATGGGAATTATTCGCAACGGCTAGTTTTTTACCCATTTTAATTGCCTTTAATGCTCACGTTAAATGCTCTAACGGCTCTTTTTCTGCCTAAAATATTTTCCCTTATTTCTTAAAGCTATAAAAGGTTTCAAAAGGTGAAAAACAAAAAGGGGATCTACAATATACACGAGAGATACAAGAGATCTACAATATACACAAGAGACATACGAGAGATTTTGAAAGAGAAAAGCAAGAGCGTTCAAAAGGGCATTCAAGAGCATTCAAAGAGAGGGTTTTTCAAGCCAAATTTTCAACCTTGATCAAGAGCTCTTTCAAAGCCTTCAAGAAGCCTTCAATCAAAGCTCACCTATTCCTCAAGCGTTCATTCAACTCTTCATCCACCTTGAGGAAATTCAAAAGGGGATTCTTCGTTTGAGTAAAGTGCATTTAATGTTATATTCGCTCATTTAAGGAGCTATTCTTGTACTTATTTATGCTCTAAACTGTCTTACTCTTTGTGAGTAATTGTTCTTGTTTTTGGAGGGTTTTCAAAACAAGGGAAGGTTGATCCGAACCTGAAATCGGAGTATATTGGGTTGGCTTGTACCCGAAAAATAAGTGGACTAGCTTGGGATAGCTAGTGTCGGAGTTTCCAACGTTTGTATTTGGGTTGAATACAAGTATAGTGGATTGGAATTCCCAAGTAGGAGCTTGGGGAGTGGATGTAGGTGCAAAGTTGGCACCGAACCACTATAAATCCTTGTGTTTGTGGTGTGCTTTATTGTTTCTCTTTATTTCTTTATTATATCCTTGCATTCTTGCTTTAGGTAATTAATCTTGAACTAAAGTCTTTCTCTTCATTCATCAAGCTTTTAACAAATACTTTTCATAAGTAATTAGTTAAGCTTAAATTTTTTAAAAACCCAATTCACCCCCCCCCCTCTTGGGTTGCATAGCTGGGCAACAAAGTTATTGATCTACTGATTAAGCTCCTCAAACTATCTTTGAGATGATATCCTATGCTCTTCAAGACCCAGAAGCATCTGTTATTTAAAATAGATAAACATAGCTTCCATTCTCTCTGTAATCTGCTCCATAACCCTTTCAGAGCTGAAGCCATGATGCATAAAGGGGTGTGATGAGAGACAGGAGCTCTACGTAGATACTCTCCTGCTACTGATGCGAGGGTCAGTGCTGGAGCTAGTGAAGAAGGTCTGGCTGCAGGTGTTGGTGAGGATGGGCCAGCAGTCTGAGGGAGATGATGAAGATCCAGAAGCATGAACATATGCTCTCTCAGCTTCCCTTGCCCACTGACCATTCATTTTCTGGTATCCCATGTGATGAAGTGAGCGAATAGTATAAAAGTCAGTGTGAGTGAGAGACTTGAAATCTTCACCTTCCAAATCAATCTCAGCATCTATAAAAATCAGGGTGAAGACCATTCCATAAGGCAAACAGGCTTTAGTCTTAGACCTCCTAGTAGCACATCTCATCTACTTAATCATCATATACGGTAGGTTCAAAGCAGTCCCCTCAACCATGTAAACCATAACAGTAAGATCTTTTCTTGATATCCAATCAACTCTTCCTATTCTAGAAAAAAAGATCCTGCAAATCATATTATAGAGAAGTTTCAGCTCAGTCGGCAGAAGATTTGCTTTGTGAAAGTCAAAGTTCTCCACATTATCTCTACATAGAAACCTTCTTAAACCTTCAAAGTCATTTTCTTGCTCAGGAACACAAATTCTAGTGCATGGCATTTCCAACAAATGTCCTAATTTTCTCTGATCTAGGGCAATCTCAGTCCTTTTTACCATAAACCAAATGTAGTCCAAATCTATAGATTGTTCAGAATTTACCTCTTCATCTTGTGCCATGAGACACAAGTTTACAATATTTTAATTTTTTTCATCTGAAGAAGAATCATCACTATCTTTTTTATATTACTACCACAGCCTTTTTCTTGGATTTCTTAAAACTTTTCTTGAGAGTTGGATAATCAGCCTCAAAATGGCCTAGTTTCTTGCATTCATAGCATAGTGGCTACTTTCTAACTTTTTCTTTGTTTTTGCTTAATTCTCCTTTGCCTAATGGCCTTTTCTTGAATCCTTGCCTTCTTTTCCTGATGAATTTCTTAAATTTTCTTATAATAAGGGCTATGTCCTCATCATCATCATCATCTTCGATGGGCTCCTCACCTTCTTCATCATTTGCTGTAGATTTAAGGGCGGTAGTATTTTTCTTTCGGCCTTCATCTTCATTGTGCTGCTTCATTGCCAGTTCATGTGTCATCAATGATTCAATAAGCTCTTCTAATGGTAGCTTGTTTAAATCTTTTGCCTCTTGAATTGCAGTGACTTTTGCTTCCAAGATTTAGATAAAGATTTAAGAATTTTTCTTACTAAATCACTATTAGTATAAACTCTACTAAGACTCTTTAATCCATTTATAATATTTATGAAGTGTGTGAATATTTCAGTGATTGTTTCACTAGGTTTCATTTCAAATAGCTCATATTAGTACACAAGCATATTAATTTTCGATGCTTTGACTTGATTTATGCCTTCATGGGTTACTTCAAATCTATCCTAAATTTTTTTTGTTGAATTGCATGGGAAAATTCGGTTGAACTCATTTGCATCCAAGGCACAATATAAAATATTCATAGCTTTGGCATTTAGCTTAATTAATCTTTCATCCTATTTGTTTCAATCCTTTTTAGGTTTAGAAATGCTAATGCCATCGACTACAATGGTGGGTGTATGTGGCCTATTAATTATGACATCCCAAATATCATAATTAAGAGCTTGGATGAAAATTCACATGCGAGTTTTCCAATATGTATAGTTTGTGCCATTGAAAAGTGATGGTTTATTTATGGATTGTCTTTCAATAAATGAATGTCTCAATTGTGTTGCCATAATCTTTTTTTTTTAATCGTAAGAATAATAACTAGCTAAGAACCAAACTCTGATACCACTTGTTATCTAGCTAGACAACTCAAGAGGGGGGGTGAATTAGGTTATTAAAAATTTTAACTAAGTAGTGCAGACTATGTAGTGAATAAAAGATAAGCAGAGAGCAAATGAAGTAAACAAGGCAGTAAACATACAAACACACCAAGTTTATAGTGGCTTCATGTACTATGAGTACCTGCATCCACTCCCCAGGCGATCTCTTGGAAATTTCATTATAATCGAGTAGATTACAACATTTTTGTTTTGATCGAGCTCATAAACAAATCTAATTGATTTTAACTAAGATCAATCAATCAAAATCTTTACAAGCCTTATCCCAATGCTCTCAAATCAATTCCTAGTTTGGAACAATCAAACCCTTCAAGTTTCAGCCTCCACTGAAACTATTATAGAATTTTTTGAATTAAAAGTAGTACAATAATTTAGAACCCTTTTAATGGCTGATTTGTTGTCGATGAAGCTCTCTTGAAGAAGCTTTGAATGCCAGCAATAAATGCATTTGCTTCTCCTTGATTGCACTCAAAAAAATCAAGAGGAATTTAATTTGGAGTAGGTAAATTTTCTTAAAAGCCAATGAATGCTCAAAAATACTTTTTTCTCATGAATAGTATCTCTTCTCTTTGTTCCTTGTTTTTCTTTTTATATCTTGATCATTCCCTCTAAGTTTTGAGTAATTTGAATCCAAAACTAGCCATTTTTAACCGTTAGGGGTGAAAAATAGATGTTGAAAACTTGTTGGAATGAAACTAAGCTTGTTGTATAACTAGCTATTATGTCTGTCAGATGCTGTCGAGTCGGCTCGAACTGATCTCGAGTCGGTTCGATTTGGATTCAAGCATGCTCTATTATATTTCGAGTTTGCTTGGCTTTGATTTTCAAAAATATGGCATTCTATTCTTCTGAGAGAGTCAGCTCTGATTCTGATCGAGTTGGCTCTACTCTCAGAAATCCGAAAGTCATCTTTCTGTTCCATCGAGAGAGCTGGCTTTGATTTGGATCGGCTAGCTCGATTCTCAGAATCCGAAAATTAGTCTCTTATCTTTTTTAGAGAGACGGCTCGAATTCAATCTGAGTCAGCTAGGCTCCATGTGAAGCCAATGTGCTAGTCCCTGTTCATGCTAGAGTCGACTCGATTCATAAGTGAGTCGGCTCCAATTTTTCACAAAGACTTTTCTTGAACTGTTTGTCTCCAAAACCTGAATTTACTTGACTCAAATGATCTTCTATCATACTTAGAGCCTTCCAATGATGTTTTCCTTAACAAAAACTTTTAGGATTCAAATGTGCAATAGAATTGAATTTTAAATTTTTTTTAAACATATAACAACAATTGAAAATATGTGATCCGAACCCCAATCCTAAAATCATCTTGATGCATTTAATCAAACATAAATCACATAGCATATAAAAGAGAGATTAGAAATGTTATACTAAATATGTAGATCCAAATACCAAGGTAATCAGTATCCTCAAGATACTTAAGCATGTGCCCTCCAATGATGATCCACATGGATCTCAATCAAGGACTCTCCCCGATCCAGATTCGTCGAATTATTTTCTCAAGAAAATTGGCAGCTACTCCATTCCTTGCATCACCAACTCTTGGTGATTTTTTCATTTCATTTTCCTCTATTGGACATGGCAACCCTCATGTCACTATGCCCTCTTGCTGTCCAACATTTGGACCATGGGAAACTCACAAGCCCAAAGAAATCAGCTCTCATGCTATCCAACATTTGGACAACTGATACACCACACCTAAGTCCAATCTGATTAACCCTTTTCAGCCCAAAACCATGACCCAAATCTTGACTCATGCTAGAGTCATGAGGGTGTCAAACACCCTCCAACCATCTAACACTTGGGCATCAAAAATAGATGCTAATATCCTCATCTACGTGAGATATGGAGGAGTCCTTCTCACAAAAGGACTCCTTCCTTTGGGTGCAAATAATTTTGAGTGTGAAGACCATCTTCACATGGGATAATGGGGCACAGAAACTCTTTCATTTGCATAGAGTTTTTTTCTGGTTTTCAACTGTTGGATGCCAGATAAATCCAAGGGGGTGTGAGCAAACTTTTTACAAAAGGATCTCCTTCAAAAGCATGAGAAATCCTAAAAGATCAGATGACAAAAAGGCAAGGACTCTTATCCTTAAAAGGAAATGAAATAGTGCCATCTTATGGTGCAAATATCCTCCTCCAAGCAAAACCCCAAGGGGCACCATTCTTCCTTGTACATATGAAAACTCTTCGAAAGGCATGAAGAGTTACTTCTGATGCCCAACTTCTTGGATGCCATCTGTTGGTGCAAAAATCCGCTTGCGCCGGAGAGGCTGGAGTCGAGAGAGTCGCGGTCGCCACCGGGACCTGCAAAAGAAGTCTAAACCGGAGGTGGGGTTGCTCCGGCAAGACCCTCCAACACTCAAGTCAGTTCTCTACCTCAACAAGAATGGAGTGCTCGAACGAAAATTTTAGCAGAGTTTTTAGGTAAGAAAATGAGAGCTTAGAGAATAACATATCTGGGGTCTCCCTTTTATAAGTGGAGGGGGCAACAGACTGGTAGCGATGTCTGTAACCATCTGGCAGTGGGCTGTCCAGGGTCAGGAGGAGTTTGTTGTGGAGAGTAGTGGAGTGGGATCGTGGCCATCACCGGGACGTGCCACGTGGAGTCTGTTGCGGGGAGTGGAGCGACGTCCATTGTCGTGACTTGCTAGAGGGTGGTGGAACCGCATGGTATCTGTCGCAGAAAGTGGAGTAGAATTATGGTCATTATGGTGGTCTGCCAGGGAGTGATAGAGCCGTGAGGAATCTGTTGCAGGAAGTGGAGTAGAGTCGTGGCCATTACTGCGGTCTGCCAGAGGGTCCAGGCCTGTCGGCCGAAGTTTGGCTGGAGTGTCTGGCAGAGAGAGGTGGCTAGCTACCCGTCTAAGAGGAGCTCAGAGTCCGGCTCCCGTATAAGTCCGGACGAAGTCTCCCTTCAGCAGAAGTTAGAGACGAGGTCTGGCTCCCGTGGGAGTCCAGACGGAGTCTTCCCGCAGTCGGAGTCGGCGACGAGATCTGGCTCCCGTAGGAGTCCGGGCGAAGTCTACCTACAGTTAAAGTCAGGGGTGAAGTCCGGCTCCCTTAGGGGTCTGGACGAAGCTTACCAGCAGTTGAAGTCGGGGACGAAGTCCGGCTCCCATAGGAGTCCAGACGAAGTTCACCTGCAGTAGAAGTCGGGGGTGAAGTCCGGCTCCCGTAGGAGTCCGGATGAAATCTGGTAGTTGTAGGAATCTGCCATTGGCGAAGTTCAGCTGTTGACGAAGTCTGGGGTTGTTCGGATTGGAGTTGAACCTGGCTGGAAGAAGTCTAGAAGGGATTCGGGGAATAGCTGATAGTCGTAGAAGGTCGGCTGGCGGCGGAGCTCAGTGAGCACTTGGGGCGGCTTGATAGATGACTGGGAGAACTCATGTTGAAGGAGCTCGGGTGGTGCAGTGGGAGTTCGTCCGTCGGAGGAATTCAGTCAGTACTGTGAAAATTTGGCTGTTGGAGAAGTCCGGAGAGATACCATCAGCAGTCGAAAGTCGGAGGAGTCCTGGGAGGGTCATCTTGTTAAGAACTTCGACTGAGGATATTTTATACCCAACACCAGTCCCCCTACTTTCGAGTTCAAATTTTGAATGAAGAAAGTACAGAAAATTTTCACAGCCGAAGTTACTCCCTTGATGTCTGCACGCAATCATCCTCAGATATTTTGGCATTCAATGTGCGTGCGCTGGAGTCTTTTCAAATCGAGGCGATCCGAAGAGGCTCTTTTGGAACCTGCAGCGGAATGGTGCTCAAGGCATGGCGTAATAAAGGCTCTGTTAGCTGTCTGCCACTTTTTAACCATCCGCTATGGTAGTGGGACATGCGGCGAAAAGAGATCGGTCAGAGGGGATTCGCAATCATCATTATGCCAGATCTCGGGGTCTATTTGAACCCGCACTCCTCCTCCAAGAGTCCCGCTCTATCCGACAGTCTCATTCTGGTGCCCTTCTTCTCCCTGAGAATTCTGATTTTTCTCAGCCTCTTTCCAGCCTTAGGAGTTCCTCGAGCCATCCTCATTTTCTCACCTTCGCACCTCCTCGAATTGCTTAGGTTAGTCTCGAAACTCCTTCCTCTTTTTGTTCTTCCTTTTGCCGTTCGATCTTTCTTCCTCTTGCTCTGCACGTCAGTCCCCCGAGACCTTGTCCGCGATTCTCCCTAATCTTTAGGGATTTCTCCTCTATAAGTGGTCTCCATGTGATTCTAGATGTCTTCCAGAGTTTCTTCCTCTAGCGGCTCTAGGAGTTCGTCCGTTTCGATCTCCCAAAGTCCTCAAGCTATAGACGAACCGGTAGCTAGAGCTGAACCTCATCCGATTTTTGCGCCGGATGCCATTCCTTATTCTCTGACTCTAGATGAACTCCAACTGATAAGAGTTCAGTATGGGGTTCCTCCAGAGTATGAACTGGAACTTCTTGGCCCATCCGACTGGGCTAGTGCCCCTCCCCCCGACTGTTTCTGCCTGTACCAGGAGGCCTTCCGTGCTGGACTTCGGCTTCCTCTTCCGCCTTTTGTCATTGCTCTTTTCCAGTTTCTAGATATTTCTTTGGCTTTGGTTGCACCGAACTCCTTTAGGATTTTGATAGGGTTCCTCTCTCTTTGTCATATAGTCGAAGTCCAGCCCACCCTTTCCTTGTTTAGATACTTTTATACCTTCAAGCATCATCCTACGGCAAAGGACTGGTGGTACTTCTCCCCACAGTTCGGTAAAAAGGGGTTGCTGAAAGGTGCCTCCTCTTCTATCCATAACTGGAAGGAGAAATTTTTTTATGTTCGATGCCCGACCTTGAGGCTAGGGTTGCCCCCTTGGGGCTCTCAAGGGACTCTATCCGTCGGGCTCCCAGCCTGGGAGAGGATGATCTTCAAGCCTCCCAGAAACTCCTCAGATATCCAACTCCTTCTTTTTCCAACCTCCTGAAGGAGCAGTTTCTGTTCCACATCGGCTTGAGCCCCCTGGATCCTGCGAGTATTCCATCTTTCCTTTCCTCCATTTTTTTTTCTTTTTTTTTTTTTGCACGCCACTTCTTCCTTTTTTACCCCGTCACTAATTTTTCTCCTTTTTTTTTCTCTCTCTTCTTCTTTGTAATGAGCTGCATCTTAACGCATTGACCTCCCGATGGTAGTGCCCTGCCGATGCACTCCCCTTGCCACAGAAAATTCCACTGAGGTCCACAATCCGACATCTGAGAAAGAAAGTTCGTCATTTGACAAGAAGGTCGAAGGAGATGGAGGACGAACTTTCTAGACTGAGGGAGAGTCACTCAGAGGCTACTACGGAGGCCACGCACTTTCGAAACCTCCATGTGAAAGGAATCATGGATTACAGTCGGAGGAAGGCAAACTTTGAGAAGGAGCTCGAGGAACATCGGAAGCACGCCAGCGACTGATCCTGGGTTCAGGCCTCCAAGATCAGCTCTCTCGAAGCAGAGTTGGCAGCTGCACGGGAGAAGATCGGCCAGCTGGAGGGGGGCTCGTCTTGGCTCGCAACCTAGGCCGAATGCGAACAAGACTGGTCGAAGAAATTCTTCGACCTTCAGCAACAGCTTCAAGATGCCGAGTCAAACTATAATGCATACCAGACCGCTGGTGCAAGCAGGTGGATGACTATAGGAGGAGGCTCCAAGCATCGACCGATGAAGTTGCCCGCCTTCGAAGGCGGTTATCTGAAGGAGCCCAGATCGTTTCGATTCGAGACTCTGACGAACTTCGATCCCTGAGGGAAACCTCGGGAGAGCTATCCGTCGCCCTCAGGGAGGGGAAGGCCGAGCTGCAGCGATTGAAGATCCAGCTGGCATATGAGCAATAGGCGGTCAAGGATGCAGAGGCGGAGTCCGAAGTCCTGAGGAAGAGACTTCGGGAGTCAGAGGGTGAAAGTCGGGATTCCACTGGATGTTTCAAGACATGCTGCTGAAAAAGAGAGCTAGAAGAAGAAGTTGAAAATTGAGGCAGTCCCTGATAAGAGGTGAAGTAAATAATTCAAGGTCGGAAGGAGCAGAGCTTCCCTAGGGCTCTTTTTGCTTTCCATCTTCCTATGTATATATTTTTTCTTTTGTTGTTTTGTTTGGTTCTTGTTGTTTTGCTTTTCTTCCCTTAGCCTGCTGGGCTTTGTAGTGTATATTTCGTGAATGAAATGAAAAGAAGATTTTGTGTTACCTCATCCACGCATTGCATTAAATCATCGTCCGTCGAACTTCTTTTGTCTCTTGACTTGCTCGATGTCGACGTAGTTTGAAGATTCCCAGCCGTTATCGTGTTATTTTACTTTTCTTGTCGCCTTTCTTTCTCTTCCCCCTTTCTTTTTCTTTTTTTTTTTTTTTTTGGCCTTCAGGGCTTTGTAATGCATAGTTAGCTAATGAAATAACAAGAAAATTTAGCATTACCTTGTTCAATCTTGTATTAGGCCATCGTTCATCGAACTTCTTTTGTCTTTCGACTTGTTCGGCGTCGGTGTCGTTTGGAGGTGCCCAGTCGTCGCCACGTTGATTTGCTTTTCTAGTCGTCCATGGCTGTAGGCTCAAGCTCGTGGTCTGAACTTCGCGTTACCTTAGAGGAGTCATTATTTTCTTGACCCGTGTTGAGAGCCTTCTTAGAGATCGGGGATGTTCGGTAGGAACTTCCGTCTTTGTTCAGATGAAGTTCCCTATGTTTTTGGTGTAGTTTATTTTTCATCTGTTGCTGGTGTAGTTCGTCGCTTTTCTTTTTAATTTTCCTCCTCTTTTCTGAGTGAGGGTCCTCCCCTTGCTTTTTGCGGGGTCGCGTAGAGGTGTAGAGGTGCCATTGAGGAGACTTTTCCCTTTATCCAATCATGTTGGGCAACCGAGTTTTTGTCATCGTCAGGGCGAGGTTCTCCTTCTATTCTTGATGTAGTCGATCTCAGCTCAGGTTAGGATGAGGTTTTCCTCCTGTTCGTAACGGGGCTGTGGGGGACATAAGGGTCGTTGCAAGGGCCTCTCCCTCCATCCGATCTAAAAGAATCGGGCCTTCGACTTTGCTCATGTCAGGATGAGGTTCTCTTCCTGTTCCCAACATGGCTGTGGGGGCACATAAGGGCGCTGTAAGGCCTCTCCCCCCATCCGGTCTAAAAGAATTGGGCCTTTGACTTTGCTCATGTTAGGATGAGGTTCTCCTCCTGTTCCTAACATGGCTGTGGGGGCACATAAGGGCGATGTAAGGCCTCTCTCCCCATCCGATCTAAAAGAACCGGGACTTTGACTTTGCTCATGTTAGGATGAGGTTCTCCTCTATTCCTAACATGGCGTGGGGGCACATTAGGGTGTTGTAGGGCCTCTCCCCCCATCCGGTCTAAAAGAACCGGGCCTTTGACTTTGCTCATGTTAGGACGAGGTTCTCCTCCTGTTCCTAACATGACTATGGGGGCACTTTAGGGCGTTGTAGGGCCTCTCCCCCCATCCGGTCTAAAAGAATCGGGCCTTTGACTTGGCTCATGTTAGGACGAGGTTCTCCTCCCATTCCTAACATGGCCATGGGGGCACCTAAGGGCCGTTATATGGGCTTCTCCCCCAATCCGATCTTAGATTAATTGGGCTTTCATTTTGCTCATGTTAGGATGAGGTTCTCCTCCTGTTCCTAACATGACCTTGTTTTGATTGTTTGAAGAGGTTATCCCCTGCCGTAGCAAGTCCATGCCAAAAGGGAAAGACATGCAAAGTCGAAAAGAAATTTGATTCAAAGCAAAGTCGTTAGTAATACATTTACAGATTTTTCGAGCCCCATGGTCGTGGAAGGTCTGCTCCTCCTTGAGGTCCTCCGGTGATGGAGTTGATGATCCTGATTGGAGGCCGATCTCTGGGCTGCTCTTCCCTCCTCGGTGGTTCAGGCTGCGGCAGAGCCCTTGGCCAATCTTCTCTACCCTCAGACCGACGTCAAATGAATCTGTCGAGCCGACCTCATCGGATGAGCTCCTCGATCTCATCTCGGAGCTGGATGCATTCCTCCGTATCGTGGCTGTGGTCACGATGGTAGAGGCAGAACTTGTTCGGATTGTGCTTCTCGGGGTGCGTGCGCATCCTCTCTGGCCTAGGGAGCTGCTCTCTGACCTCCATCAGTACTTGGGTTTTCGATGTATTGAGAGGGGCATAGTTGCGGAACCTTCCTGGTGGAGAACACCGTCGAACTCTACGGTCTGGACTTCTCTACCTGCGTGCTCGGGGAGGGGTCTGGGCGCACTTGTGCCCGGGGGGAGTCCGAGAACGCGGCTGAGCTTCGCTCGGCCTTCTTTCAATTGTGGGCTTACTGGAGTCGCCCGCCTGCCGCCCCTTTGCGGCCTCTTCGTCCTTCAGCTTGAAAGCTTCTTCCGCTCGGGTGTATCCTTCGGCCCGAGCCAGCAAATCAGCAAAGTCTCTGGGATACTTCTTTTCCAGAGAGAAGAGGAGGTCGTTCTTTTGAAGGCCGCTCTTTAGGGCGGCCATTGCAACCGATTGATCCAGGTTTCGGACCTCCAGAGCGGCGGCATTGAAGTGGTTGACATAGGTCTGGATTGATTCCCCCTCCTTTTGTTTGATGTTGATGAGGGACTCCGAACCTTTTCAGGGGCACCGGCTACTGACGAAATGAGCCATGAACTGGTGACTCATTTGGTCAAAGGAGAAGATCGTACTCGGCTTCAGTATCGAGTACCAATTCCTCGCTGCTTCCTTCAAAGTAGACAGGAAAACCCGACACAAAATGGCATCCGATGCACCGTGGAGTAGCATCATGGTCCGAAAGGCCTTCAGGTGGTCGACTGGGTCCGAGGTCCCATCGTAGCTCTCAAACTGAGGGAGCTTGAAGTTCGACGGGATTTATTCCTGCATGATCATTTAAGAAAAAGGAGGGTCAGTGCAGATATCCTCACCGTAAGTAGTGGGAGCTCGGTGGAGCTCTTCGATCCGTCGGTTCATCTCCTGGAGTCTTTGATCCAGGAGGTCCTCTCGCCTGCGGGTCTCGAGGGTCCTCTGGTAGAATGGAGGTAGAGATCTTCCAGGGGTGGAATCGTGGTCTGACTGAGGGCTCTCCACCCTTGGATTCATCTTTTCGGGAAAGATGGGGCGGCTGGCCCAAGTGACCCATCCCACCACCAATTTTGGGGTTTCGGTGATGCTCTTTTCAGTCACACTGATGCCTATGGCTACTGCTGTTGTTGCATGGCCTGCACAGCTCCAGTGAGGCCTCTGACCTGCTGCATCAGTAGGTCGAATTGCTTCGCACCAGCCGTCGTTGTCGAAGGAGGAGGAGAAGGCTGGAAAACTAGAGGTGAGGTCGGAGCCTGAGATCTGGCCGCGGAGGCCATGGATCATCGTGTGGATGCTTTGCGGGGAGGCATCAGGCAGAGACCTAGTGGGAGAAGGAGGAGTGGATGTCGGAAAAGATGACCGGAGGTGGTCCCGTTGAGCGCTCCTTTAAGAACGAGGGTTCTGCGAAGACATAGGCCCTTCTTCTAGCGCCAATCCTGTTGGTGCAAAAATCTACTTGCGCTAGAGAGGCTGGAGTCGAGGGAGTCACGGTCACCGTCGGGACCTGCAAAAGAAGTCTAAACCGGAGGTGGGGTTGCTCCGACAAGACCCTCCGATGCTCAAGTCAGTTCTCTGCCTCAACAAGAATGGAGTGCTCGAACAGAAATTTTAGCAGAGTTTTTAGGTAAGAAAATGAGAGCTTAGAGAATAACGTATCTGGGGTCTCCTTTTTATAAGTGGAGGGGGCAACAGACTGGTAGCGATGACTGTAACCATCTGGCAGTGGGCTGCCCAGGGTCAGGAGGAGTTTGTTGCGGAGAGTAGTGGAGTGGGATTGTGGCCATCACCGGGATGTGTCACATGGAGTCTGTTGCGGGGAGTGGAGCGGCATCCGTTGTCATGACTTGCCAGAGGGTGGTGGAACCGCACGGTATCTGTCGCAGAAAGTGGAGCAGAATTATGGTCATTATGGTGGTCTGCCAGGGAGTGATAGAGCCGCGAGGAATCTATTGCAGGAAGTGGAGCAGAGTCGTGGCCGTTACTGCGGCCTGCCAGAGGGTCCAGGCCTGTCGGCCGAAGTTCGGTTGGAGTGTTTGGCGGAGAGAGATGGCTAGCCACCCGTCTGAGAGGAGCTCGGAGTCCGGCTCCCGTATGAGTCTGGACGAAGTCTCCCTTCAGCAGAAGTCGGAGACGAGGTCTGGCTCCCGTGGGAGTCCAGACGGAGTCTTCCCGCGGCCGGAGTCGGCGACGAGATCTGGCTCCCGTAGGAGTCCGGATGAAATATGGTAGTTGTAGGAATCTATCGTTGGAGAAGTTCAGCCGTTGACGAAGTCCGGGGTAGTTCGGATTGGAGTTGAACCTGGCTGGAAGAAGTCTGGAAGGGATTCGGGGAACAACTGATAGTCGTAGAAGGTCAGCTGGTGGCGAAGCTCAGTGAGCACTTGGGACGGCTTGATAGATGACTAGGGGAACTCATGTTGAAGGAGCTTGGGTGGTGCAGTGGGAGTTCGTCCGTCGGAGGAATTCAGTCAGTACTGTGGAAATCCGGCTGTTGGATTAAATCAAAATTAAATATGGTTTAATCTGATTTAATTAGGCTCTTAGTTGGACTAAGATCATCCTTAATTAGGTTGCAATTAATCTGGATTGGGTTCAAAGAGTTTAGCCTTTTGGTGAAATTATGTTTTGATCGGATCACTTGACTATTCGAGCTGACCCATGTCTGTTTGGTAAATCAGTATGACTGATTTAGGTGCTCCTAGACCAGCCCTTTTAATGTCTTCCTTAAGCTGACTTAGTGAAGCCAGTGGGAGGATCATGATAAACTGGTTCATCTGACCTCATCCTCTAAATCATTTAAATCCTCTAAAATTATTAGGTCCTTAAAATGACAAAGTTATGGAGATAACTAAGTTATAGCCTCCCATTAAGGTGTTTGATAATGAGTCCATTAACTCAATATCATTGCAGACCCAAAGGCCTGGTGCTTATTGACTAATAGAATTATCACTCATCATATGATGACTTGGAAGTATCTCTCTAATGGTGGTTAGGTGAGCCAACCAAAGTTGGGCTTAATCATTCATTGGTTAGATGCACCAAGTATGGTCATGTTAATGGTTGGACCTAACCGAATCCTTACAGTGGAGGCCAAAGCCTACTGATTAGGTTTTTGGGGCAAAATTAAAATTACTAAAATTATTTAGAAAAATAATTGATTATGAACCTACCCTTAGATGTACATGGATTGGCCAACCAAAGTTGGGCTTGTGTGTAGTCTAAGTGGATTTTAGTACCCACTAAAAAATTAGGATAATTCCTCAAATTGAAGGTAGAGGCTACCAATTCGAATAAAATAGTGAGAGAAACCTTTTGATTAAAGTCCAAATCTTTAAGTTTAATGAATCAATTACTAATTAGGTTATGATTTTCCTTTGAACAGATATGGCCACTTTCCTATCGCTCCGATCATTGTTGGACAATGATAAGTTGGTGGGATCCAACTTCGGTAGCTAGTATCGAAGGTTGAAGATAGTCTTGGAGCATGAACGGATCTTATATGTGATAATGGATCCTGTATCTGAGGAGCCAGCTACCAATGCACGTGGAACAGTCAGAGACACTTATCAGAAGTGGCTCAGTGATCGGATCATGGTGCGCTGTATCATGCTGGCTGCCATGAGCGACGAGTTCAGTCGCAAATTCGAGACGGTTCAGCCAAAGGACATGCTTCAAGTGTTGGAGGATGCCTTTGGCACATTCGATGACGTGGAGAGGCACAAGACTAGTTGTGCCATCTTCAACGCCAAAATGCAGGATGGTGCCTCTATCACTGACCATGTATTGTACATGATCGAGTTGATGGAACGATTGAGCAAGCTCGACTTTCTCTTGCATGAGCAGCTTGGAAAAGATGCAATACTGAACTCGCTGCCCAAGTCTTATCTGTCATTCCTCACTCATTATAGAATGACAAAGCCTGAAGTAAACTACCACAGGTTACTAGGGTTGCTTCAGAACTTTGAGAAGGATCACCAACTCCACAAGGAGTCAGTGAACTTAGTGGGAAGTTCGTCTTCTGGTTCTTGTCCCTTTAATAAAGAGAAGAAGAATAAGAAAAAGAAAGTGAAGAAGGTGCAAGTTCAGACTGGGACATTGGTGTAGGGCCAGACCAGAAAGATCAAACCCGATAAGAGTCTATTCTACTGGCAAGCACCCTAGATTAGATAGTGTGTCAGATATCTACTTATGGCACTATAGGCTAGGTCATATAAACAAGAACAGAATAAATAGGTTGACTCAAGAGGAAATCCTTGAAGTCAGTGATTGTGAATCACTTCCAACCTATGAGTCTTATTTTCTTGGTAAAATGACCAAGTCACCTTTTACTAGAAAAGGTGAGAGAGCTACTGAGCTCTTGGGCCTAGTACATACTGATGTATACGGGCCCATGAGCATAAGTGCTAGAGGTGGATATTTCTACTTCATAACTCTCACGGATGATCTATCCAGATATGGATATGTCTATCTGATGAAACATAAGTTGGATTCATTTTGAAATATTCAAATAATTTCGAAGTGAAGTAGAAAAACAAACTGGGAAGAGTATTAAAACTCTTCAATCTGATCGAGGAGGAAAATATCTTTCTAGTGAGTTTCGAGAGAATGAGATTCTCTCCCAATGGACTCCTCCAGGAACACCATAGCATAATGGTGTGTCTGAAAGAAGAAATCGGACTCTGTTAGACATGGTTCGATCCATGATGGGTTTTGCCAGCTTGCCGATATTCTTCTGGGGATATGCACTCGAATCGATCTGTTATCTGTTAAATTAGGTTCCAAGTAAGTCTATAATTAAGACTCTACATGAGATATGGATAGGGCGTAAGCCAGCATTTTCACACCTTAGGGTCTGGGGGTGCCCGGCCTATGTCAAACGATTAGTTACAGACAAACTTGGACCTAGGTCTGACAAATGCACATTCATAGGGTACCCCAAAGAGACCAAAGGATATTTTTTCTACCATGTTGATGAACAAAAGGTGTTCATCAGTCTTGAGACAATCTTTTTAGAAAAGGAGTTCCTTGGTGAAGGAACCGTTGCCTCTAAGGTTAACTTGATGAAGTTCAATAGGTAGAAGGACCGACACCAATAGCTGAACCTGAGTCGGATTTGATTAGATCAGATCCGAAACCCAATGTACCTGCACCATTAAGATGATCTGATAGAGTACCACATCAGTCGGATAGATACTATGATTTCTTAGTCCAGGATGGTGATCCCATCGAACTCGATGAGAACGATGAGGATCCGATCACCTATATGGATGCAATGCAGAGATCTGATTCCAAGAAATGGCTTGAAGCCATGAAATCTGAAATGGAGTCCATGAAAGTCAACGATGTATGGACATTGGTTGACCCACCTGAAGGGGTTAAACCCATTGGGTGTAAATGGGTGTTCAAAAAGAAAAAGGATGCAGACGGAAAGGTGGAGACCTATAAAGCCCGTCTAGTTGCCAAGGGGTATCATCAACGTTATGGTATTGACTATGACGAGATATTTTTTTCTGTGGCAATGCTCAAATCCATTCGGATAATGCTTGCAATAGCTGCCCATCTGGATTATGAGATCTGGCAAATGGATGTAAAGACAGCTTTCCTGAATGGAGAGCTAACCGAAGAGGTGTATATGATACAATCTGAGGGGTTTACATCCACAGATCAGTCCAAGGTGTGCAAGCTTCAGAGATCCATTTATGAATTGAAGCAAGCTTCTCGGAGTTGGAACATGCATTTTGATAAGGTGATCAAAACGTGTGGCTTTGTTAAGAATGGAGAAGAGCCCTGCATCTATAAATGGGCAAATGGTCCAGTTGTGGTATTCTTTATTTTGTACATAGATGACATTCTCTTAATCGGGAATGACATCCCCGTACTATAGGGAATAAAAGTTTGGTTGTCATCGCAGTTCTCCATGAAGGACTTGGGTGAAGCATCCTACATCCTCGGGATGAAGATCTATAGGGATAGATCTAAAAAGATGCTTAGATTATCCCAGTCTATGTACATAGACACTGTGCTGAAGAGGTTCAGCATAGAGAATTTCAAGAAGGGCTATCTACTGATAGGCCATAAAATTTCTCTCTCTAAGAAGGATTGTCTGACAACTCCTGAAGAGAGAGAGCGTATAAGTAGAGTCCCATATGCTTCGGTCGTGGGATCTATCATGTATGCCATGATATGTATAAGACCAGATGTGGCATACTCACTAGGAGTAGTGAGTAGATACTAATCTGATCCTGAAGAAAATCACTGAAAAGTGGTTAAAGCCATCCTTAAGTATTTGAGAAATACTAAGGACCAATGGTTGGTTTATGGCGAGTCAGATCTGAAACTTATGGGGTTCACAGACTCCAGCTTTCAATCTGACCATGATGACAACAGAAGTATGTTGGGTTATATCTTTACTCTGAATGGTGGAGCTATCTACTTAAAGAGTTTCAAGCAGCATACTATGGTAGACTCTGTTTGTGAGGTAGAGTACATCACAGCATCAGATGCCGTGAAGGAAGCTGTGTGGCTGAGAAAATTCATCATCGAGCTCGGAGTAGTACCCTCCCTCGATGGTTCGGTCCTGCTCTACTGCGACAGCACTGGGGCCATAGCTCAGGTGAAGGAACCCAAAGCACACCAGCAGACGAAGCACATTTTGCACCGCTTCCCCCTGATCCGGGAGATCGTGGATCGAGGTGACGTCGACCTTCAGAAGATCGACGGAAAGGAGAACCTGACTGACCCCTTCACTAAAGCCCTAGCAATAAAGGAGTTCGACAATCACAAGTCAAAGATGGGTATTAGATACTGTGCCTAGTGGCTTTAGGACAAGTGGGAGTTATTGGAAAATATGTCCCAAAAGCCAATCGTCAAGCTGTTGATGGTTGAGCAACCAAGCATTGTAATTGATTTGTTAATAAATAAAATATATTTAGTATTTTTATCATAAGCTTTCATCTTTTAATGAACTCCGTTGTTATGATGAAGTCCTTAGGACTATTCATATTCGATAAAAAGAGGATTTATCGATTAGTCCTTAAAACTGTTCACGACCAAATGATAGGCTGTTAATAAGGAGACAGCTTCTATCGAGCATAGATCACTGTAGGCTATATGGGTTGGTTGTCCTCTTAACCAAGGAGTGTGGAGATACTAGTATGACATACAGGTGAGATGTAAGGGTACATCATCATTGAACGTGACCAACTCCAGAGTATTCTGCTGTCGAGAATGTCTCTGAAGGGATATAGGTATAAGTGTCTCTTAGACCTGAGATCACCTCAGTGACTTGCAAGTAACTCACTGTACTTTGGTACTCGACTAACTGAATTTCTAATTCAGTGACGGAAGGCTTTTGGGCATAGTCAAGTACTTGCGAAGTCAGAGTGTGATCGAGATGGGATTGACCACTCAAGAGTTGGAGAAGAATGAGTCACTGTATTTCAATTTAGCAAAATCTTGACCAGGGTAATTTATCAGATGGATTTGATATTTTGAAATACAATGTGGACAACCTGATTATAGTTAACAGTTGAACTTTGAGGTGTCCTATGATCATTTTGGTCAAGGGGATGAATTATATGGAAACTATATCCGCATGTATTCTAAGGATGTTGTTCTACACATTCGACCTATCCGGTCCTCGGGTACCATTGCTAGATGATCATTTTGATTGGTACAAAAATTTATTCCTGTGCTACCGGCTTAGGTTCAGACCTATGAGGTCACACACATTAGAGTTCATGATCCGATCGGATCGTTGATCAACGATTAAGAATTGTTCTAGGGTTAAATGATCAATACGATTGACATTTAACCTAGTGCAAGTGTTGCAGGAGGATCGATTAGCAATTCGATTGCTAATTGGCTTAATTTGATTAAGCCAATGGGCTGAGATTAAGTCTAATTGAATATGGGCTTGATTGGATTTGATTTGGGCTTGATTGATTAAGTCCATTTGGTTTATTGGATAAGCCAAGTGCAAGAAAAAAACTAGTCCTAGTTCAATTAGAACTTAGGTCAACCTAATTTTTAATTTGATTAAAAAATTAAATCAGATTTAAATCTAATTTAATATGATTAAATTAGATTTTTAATTAGGTTTTGACATATTTAATTGGGTTGATCTAATTTTAGTTTGATTTAGTTTGAGAAACCAAATTAAAACAAGTCATAAGATAAAATCCTAGTAAGACTAGGATTCCACCTTGCGCCACATAAGCCCCCCCACGCCCTCTCTCTTATTCCATGCCAATCCCCTCTTGTTTTGTGTGACAAAAGTCCTCTCCCAGGTCTTTCCCATATCCAAAAGGATTCCTCTCTTCTTTCATACATGGAAAGTGGTTGTGGATCAAATCAAAATAGGAATAAGTTTGGATATCAAATTCTATGAGATAGAGTTTTAGAAATCCAAAGCTCTTTACTTTTTGCACTGAATTTATCCAAATTTTTTTTGAGATTTTTGTAGCTTTTAGGGAACACATTATTCACTCTTTACTAGTGGTCTATACATAAAAATAAGGAGGAGGAGCCCAAGAGTTGGGCACCCCTTATCTTGCCATGTTTGGATAAGCCTTGACTAAATATTTGACTTAGACAAGGACACTATCATATCTCTTTCTATAAAATGAATTTTTTTATAAAATTTTTGGAGAACATAGAGATTTAAGACACCTTTGGGGTATCCAAAAATTAGAGAGAGAAACCTTTGGGTTGTGAGATATAATAGACACAAGATAGGGTGTCTAGGAGAGAGTAAAGAAAAGAAGAAGAGGGTCTTCTTTGAAAGGTTTTAATGCAATGGCGGAAGCACGGATTTCAAAGTAATAATTATGAAATCATAAAATTAAAACCTAACTTCAAGATCATATTATCAGAAATTAAACCATATAATATACATTAATATAAAATAAAAGATATAGAAACATACCTCTTATCCCTAAACCCTGATTTGTGCTTAATTGCCGGCAGCAATCTATTTGGGTTTCCACCAGGTGCCCACGTGTTCACCCTCCAATGTTGATCCACACGAGGACTCGATCAACTCTCTAGCACTTATTAAAAAAATACTCTACAATTAAATTCTGATTTATCAGAATTTAAACGCAATTTGGGCAGAACCTCCTTTCTTGGCTTTTGCTGTCACACTGTTGGACCTTTTCTTCCCTTTCTTTCTTGCTCCTTGTCTCCTTAATTTTTATTCCAATTCTCTAAGCCTTTTGAAAGATTTCTTGTCCTTTATCAGGATCTTATCTAGGCTAGAGAGAAAGAATAAAGAAAATTAGACAAGCAGAGCCTCTTGTAAGAAAGAAAGAAGATTTCTGAATAACCGAGACTCCTCGGCGTGCACCCCTATTTATATTGCACGTAAAGGTGCAATCCAAAACATCTCATGCCCTCTTACAAATAATCTCACACCTCTTGTCTATTTCTCATGCCCCATAAGTTAAGAAATACCATGTGTACATCAAAGTTGGGTTGAAGAGACGCCTTATTTCAGAAAGACTCTTCGATCTTAACTTACGGTGTTCAGATGAGAAGTCACGAAGCTTGTCTTATTGGCGCCATCAACCCATGCCTTTGGATCTGGAAGGAAGCCCATCCAATGGCCAAGATATATGGCACCAATTTGAAGAATGGCACAAGAGATTAATGGGTGTGGATAATTTAAAACTTATCTCCCCATTTGAAATTTCAAAGGGGCGCTTTCAAGAGGTGGCACATGAATTTAATCCTTATCCCTTTTCTTAATTCTTCTACGATGAGTTTAATACTCAGAAGGACTCTTAGGCACCTCCTAAGACATCTGAAATACATTCGTAGAATAAAGGTTACGGAGAAAAATAGGATAGACCTTATCTAAAGGTGGCGCCAACTCCATCCATGCGCCATGTGGCTCATGCGCATGGATTCAAATCCACATGCCAAGAGAGAGACTCTTAGGCGTGTGGTTCCCTAGTTTTTGGCACCCAACAGCAAGCCCAATTAAAACACTTCAAACCCACTTCAAGACCAAATCCAATTTGGCTCAAATTGGTTCTAAATTATCCCAAATCGAAACCCGATTCGAATTCAATGCAAATCTAAATGCTAGGGTTTGCAACATGTGCTAGCATGTTCAACTTGCAAACATGGTTTAATCAAATTAAACCCATGATCAATTTTCTTTGTGTGTGACCCATTGGGTTCCACATCTAGCCAGCAGTGAGTCTAGGTATAATTTAAACTAATTTGGTTAGAACATAATCTAGCCGATTTAGGTCAAATCAAGCTGAACCGTTTTGATCAATCAGAACAGCTTTTAATTAATGATCGAATTAAACTCTTTAATTTGATCAAACTCACAAGACATGATTGACGTCTAGAAATGTATCATGTCTACCTAGAAGATATAGAATTTTGATGAAAATATCAAAAATATCCTTCAGTGGAAAATTACTGTGCATCTTGATCTTACGATCATCCTGCATCTCGAATATAAGTCTGGGTATGGAAAAATGTCAAACCCTTTTTTTTTTTTTTTTTTTTTTATATTCATATTTCTCTTGATAATGATTCGATTTATGAAACATTAGAAACCATTTCTAATTTTTTCATAATGCTTTGATCAAAGTCTTCCTGAATCATTATTTGATTGAAGCAGATAGGATGTGATCTCCTCTTACTAGGAGCGATCATTTTCATATTGACCTACTCACAACCTTCATAAGCAATCCATCATATCTAGAACATCCCGTACATGATTAAATCATGAATGAGTATGATCCAAAATATGGATTCATGCTTATAAGGTTCTATGGCAGTCTCAGGTAAAAAGATTTACATGCACAATTCCCACTATAAGAAAAATCTGTTGACATGTAGATAAGACTCCATCAGATATTCTTTAATTGGATCAATTCAGTGAATTCATTCTCTAATGAACACTTACATCCTTATATTAGTGTCATACACAAGTAATTGTGAGATCAATTACCCTCTCTGTCGAGCATACACAGGATGTACCAGTCTTACCGAAAATATTGATCTCCTATTCAATGTTCCATCGACTAGGAATATTTAAAATTAGAGTTTTAAGGTTTTTAGGTCTCACTTGGTATGATCGCATCATAACCCTAAAACTATAGCCCTAATTTATGGGGTTCATCGAAATAAGATGCAGCATATGATGAACTAAATGCCTTTATTTATTTAAAACATCAGTACATGAGTTATCGGGAGATAAAAATATCCATCTATTTATACATTTTGATTGGCTTATAGGGCATATTCCTTTCAATCTCCCACTTGCACCAAAGCCAATCTCCCTTATATTTCAACCCCATACAATCGAGATGGCGATTGAATTGCTGCTGTGGTAAAGCTTTAGTGAATGGATCCGCTATGTTGTTCTTTGTGTCTACTCGTTCAATAATAACATCTTGTCTTTCAATTATTTCACGAATGAGATGGAAGCGTCTCAAAATGTGCTTGGATTTATGGTGAGACCTAGGTTCCTTTGCTTGAGCAACTGCTCCAGTATTATCACAATAAAGTGGTACTGGGTTCTCAATCTCAGGAACAATGTCCAATTCAGTGATGAACTTCTTCATCCAGACAGCTTCCTTGGCGGCTTCACTTGCAGCTATGTATTCTGCCTCTGTGGTTGAGTCAGCTACTGTTTGCTACTTAGAACTCTTCCAACTCACTGCTCCACCATTCAAAGTAAAGACATACCCTGAAATGAATTTGCTATCATCTGGATCTGATTGAAAACTAGAATCAGAGTATCCTTCTAGTTTAAGATCAGATCCACCATATATGAAAAAAATATCCTTAGTCCTTCTGAAGTACTTTAGAATATTTTTCATAGCCTTCCAATGATCCTCTCCTGGATCAGCCTGAAATCTACTGGCTATGCCTAAGGCATAAGCTACATCAGGCCTGGTACATAACATAGCATACATTATTGATCCTACAGCCGAAGCATAAGGAATAGAACTCATTCTATTTCTCTCTTCAGTTGTCTTAGGAGACATCTTCTTAGAGAGATGTATGCCTTGACTCATGGGTAAATAACCTCTTTTACTTTCATTCATACTGAATCTTTTCAGTATTAAGTCAATGTACTTAGACTGAGATAAGCCTAGCATCCTTTTAGATCTATCTCTATAGATCTTTATACCAAGTATATAGGATGCTTCCCCCAAGTCTTTCATGGAAAACTTATTTGATAACCATAATTTGACTGTTTGTAACATTGGGATATCATTCTCAATAAGGAGTATGTCATCTACATACAGAACCAAGAAAACTAGGGCACTCCCACTAGTTTTCTTATACACATAAGGTTCATCCATATTTTTGATGAAGCCAAATTCTTTGATTGTTACATCAAAGCGGATGTTCCAACTCCTTGAGGCTTGCTTTAATCCATAAATGGATTTCTTAAGCCTGCATACTAGATTTGGTCTATCTTTTAAGACAAAACCCTCTGGCTGTGACATGTAGACCTCCTCTTCTAGAAAACCATTCAAGAAGGCGGTCTTCACATCCATTTGCCATATTTCATAATCATAGTATGCTGCTATTGCAAGCATTATCCGAATAGATTTGAGCATGACAACAGGTGAAAAAGTTTCATCATAATCAATACCCTATTTTTGCCTGAAATCTTTAGCTACCAATCTAGCTTTATAGGTTTCTATTTGACCATCTGCTCCAATCTTTTTCTTATAGACCCATTTGCACCCAATAGGGTTTACCCCTTCTGGTGCATCAACCAAAGTCCATACTTTGTTGGTGTACATGGAGTCCATCTCGGATTTCATAGCATCCTGCCATCTGTCTGAGTCTTTACTCATGACAGCTTCTGTATAGGTCAAAGGTTCGTCATTCTCAATGACTTGGGCTTCATTATTCTCAATAATGAACCCATACCTTATAGGTACATGTCGTACCCTCTCTGACCTACGGATAGGAGTTATGTGTTCTAGTTCTTCTTTATTTATGTGAATATTTGGTTGAGAAATATCTATTTATTTTTGTTGAACTTCATTAATTTCAATATTTCTCCCACTGCCTCTTTCTAGGATAAATTCTTTCTCCATGAAAGTGGCTTGCCTACTTACAAATACCTTTTGTTCAGTAGGGTGGTAGAATAGATATCCTATACTATCCTTAGGATATCCTACAAATAAACATTTATCTGCTCTAGTATCTAGTTTATGTCCAAAATTTTTTTTGACATATACTGAACATCTCCATATCTTAAAATATTTAAGATTGGGCTTCTTACCTCTCCATATTTCATATGGAGTGCTAGATACAGATTTAGAAGGTACTCTATTCAAGATAATTATTGCGGTCTTTAAAGCATAATCCCAGAAGGAAGTAGGCAGTTTAGTGAAGCACATCATGGATCGTACCATATCTAATAAGGTACGGTTCCTCCTTTCGGCTACACCATTTAATTGTGGCGTATAAGGAGGTGTCCATTCAGAGATAATTCCCTTTGCTTTAAGATGGTCTAAAAATTCATTGGACAAGTATTCTCCTCCTCGATCAGATCGAAGAATTTTTATACTTTTTCAGTTTGTTTTTCGACCATGCTTTGATACTCTTTGAATTTATCAAAGGCTTCGGATTTATGTTTCATAAGATACACATATCCAAACCTAGATAAATCATCTGTAAATGTAATAAAATATGAGTATCCACCTCTGGCATAAGTTGTCATAGGGCCACATACATCTGTATGTACAAGTCCTAACAACTCATTTGTCCTATCTCCATGTCCACTAAATGAAGTCTTGGTCATTTTACCCATGAGACATGATTCACAAGTTCCTAATGATTCATAATCATAAAAATCAAAGAACTTTTCTTTGTACAACTTGTTAATCCTAGTCTCACTAATATGACCAAGTCGACAATGCCAAAGTAAGGTATTATTTACATTATCTCTCTTACGTTTACTATTTTCATCAACATGAAAAATATTATCATTCAAGCATAGAGTCAACAAACCATTATCAAAAATGCCATGACAAATTATTTCATTAGAAAAATTAATCGAGCAACCATTGCTCATTACTAATATTCGATATCCTTGTTTTATCAACAAGGGTACAGATACAATATTTCTAATGATCTTAGGCATGTAATAACAATTTGTTAGCTCTAAGATCTTCCCAGAAGGAATCTTCAAGATATATGTCCCTACAGCTTCTGCTTGGATAGAATCTCCTCCAGCACCATAGAGCTCGAAGTCTCCCTTCCTCAAACTTTTAATTTTCTGCAGCCCCTGCAATGATTTGCAGATATGAAAACCACAGGCAGTATCTAATACCCATGAGTTTGAAATGGAAGAATTCAATGATAATATTGTATGTATCTCATACATACCTTTTGGTGCATTATTTGCACTAGTCTTCACTGTTGCAAGATAAGCCTTGCAATTCCTTTTCTAATGACCTGCCTTACCGTACTGGAAGCAGGTCGACTGTCCGGAGATCTTCTTTCCCTTCTTTCTCTTATTTATACCACCTTTAGGGTTCAGCCTCCTTTTAGAACTCTTTTTGCCTGCCTTCTTCTTGGAGATCCCATCCATAAGAAGAAGAGGAGCCTTATCCTTCTTCATATGGCTCTCTGCTGTTTTGAGCATATTTAACAGCTTAGGCAAGGAAGAATTCAGTTTGTTCATGTGATAGTTCACGACAAACTGAGAAAATGATTCTGAAAGTGATTGCAGGATTAGATCCTGACTCAACTCTCCATCCATAACAAAACCTAATTGACCTAATCGAGTGATCAGGTCAATAACCATCAAAACATGATTTTGTACGGATGACCCCTCTGTCATTCTGGCATGGAATAACTGTTTAGATATCTCATATCTTGCAGTTCTACTCTGTTCTCCATAAAGCTCTTTTAAATTGAGCAATATGGAATGAGTGTCCATGCTATCATGCTGCCTCTGTAACTCATTTGTCATAGAGGCAAGTATGATACACTTGACAGTTAAAGAATCATTTTGCCACATCCTATATGTGGTTTTATCTTCCTCTGTGGCATCCTCCCCAACTGGCTCAATGTCAGGGTTATCGAGAATGTAAGAAAGCTTCTCTTGACTAAGTACTATTTTAAGATTTCTCAACCAGTCCACATAGTTGGTACCAGTCAATTTATTTGTATCCAAAATGGAGCGAAGTGAAAGTGAAGAAGCCATTAATCTACATAATAAAGAACATTACATAAGCGAACAACTCAAGATGATATACACAATTAAATTAGGACTCTAATTTTATTGTATCTCCCATTATTTTTATCAGACATCATAACCCTCTAGTATGATGTTTGAGAAAACCCTGATTGATTTTCTTAGTGGGATTGAGACCCTAATTTTTTATAAAAGATCTTGTGGTTGCACAACAAACCTTTTATAAGTTTAAAGGTAGGAAACTCTTTCCAATTGCATCTCATGCAATTCTCAATAAAAACCCTGGCCTCAAAACATTAATAGCCTTGTGTTTACACAACAGACCATAATGTTTTAGTTATGTAGGACCCTTCATTTTAATATAGTCAAAATAGAATATAAATGCTTTTGTGGTTACACAACAAAGCATTATACTCAAAAATTGCTGTAAGCATCTCGATGCGCCAGAACAATATTATGTCAGTTTCCATAATTGGTCTTGTGGTTACACAACAAACCTAATATGGTTCGTGACATAGTAATGTCCTAGCATGAAGGAAGGCCATAATATAGTGAATATAACACCAAGCATCCCAGTCAAGAATTAAATTAATCTAATCAGCCAGGTAAGTGGAAGAGAGGTGGGGGTCCCCCCGTTGCTTTCCTTAGACACCAATAAATTTTGGCCAGGTCAGACAACGGAACCAATTAGAAACCACATTCTCTTTACCAATCATGAATCACTTTCTTAGACACCGATTGATCAATTAGACATCATCGACTGGTTCTGCTATTGGTTAATTACACTACAACTTAATATCATTTTACAGAGGGTTTTTTAGGTCTCAATGCATATTTAATTTCTGTATCATAATAAATACATGAATAAAAAAATTAGCATCATAGTGAACACACTTCAATATGAAAAAGCAATATTCCATAATTATATACATCATATTTTAATTATGAAATAATAAATATGATCTCATCATATAGCATCATAGTGAACACAATTCAATATGACAAAGCAACATTCCATAATTATATACATCATATTTTAATTATGAAATAATGAATATGATCTCATCATATAGCATCGTAGTGAACACAATTCAATATGACAAAGCAACATTCCATAATTATATACTTCATATTTTAATTATGAAATAATGAATATGATCTCATCATATTAATATCATATTAAAACATAAATAATGATCATATCATATTTATAATATTGCCTTTAAATCATTAACATATCATCATATGATTTAATTCTAACAAGGTGGCTCTGATACCACTGAAAGGTTTTAATGCAATGGCGGAAGCACGGATTTCAAAGTAATTATTATGAAATCATAAAATTAAAACCTAATTTTAAGATCATCTTATCAGAAATTAAACCATATAATATGCATTAATATAAAATAAAAGATATAGAAACATACCTCTTATCGCTAAACCCTGATTTGTGCTTAATTGCCGGCAGCAATCTGTTTGGGTTTCCACCAGGTGCCCACGTGTTCACCCTCCAACGTTGATCCATACGAGGACTCGATCAACTCTCTAGCACTTATTAGAAAAATACTCTGCAATTAAATTCTGATTTAGCAAAATTTAAACATAATTTGGGCAGAACCGCCTTTCTTGGCTTTTGCTGTCACACTGTTGGACCTTTTCTTCCCTTTCTTTCTTGCTCCTTGTCTCCTTAATTTTTATTTCAATTCTCTAAGCCTTTTGGAAGATTTTTTATCCTTTATCAGGACCTTATCTAGGCTAGAGAGAAGGAATAAAGAAAATTGGACAAGCAGAGCCTCTTGTAAGAAAGAAAGAAGATTTCTGAATAATCGAGACTCCTCGGCGTGCATCCCTATTTATATTGCACGTAAAGGTGCAATCCAAAATATCTCATGCCCTCTTACAAATTATCTCACACCTCTTGTCTATTTCTCATGCCCCATAAGTTAAGAAATGCCATGTGTACATCAAAGTTGGGTTGAAGAGACGCCTTATTTCAGAAAGACTCTTCGATCTTAACTTACGGTGTTCAGATGAGAAGTCACGAAGCTTCTCTTATTGGCGCCATCAACCCATGCCTTTGGATCTGGAAGGAAGCCCATCCAATGGCCAAGATATATGGTGCCAATTTGAAGAATGGCGCAAGAGATTAATGGGCGTGGATAATTTAAAACTTATCTCCCCATTTGAAATTTCAAAGGGGCGCTTTCAAGAGGTGGCGCATGGATTTAATCCTTATCCCTTTTCTTAATTCTTCTACAATGAGTTTAATTGTCACGCCCCCGACCCGAGATTGTGAATCGAGGGTCGCGGCAACCACCGCATACTCATGAAGAACTCTCTCCATAAGCATGCAAGGCATCTCATCACGATATCAATGCATCACAGTGGAATAAATTTAAATAATTATTATTCAACTGTAATTCAAGTAATTAAATCAAATGTCTTACATCCAATAAAATTTTACTAAAAATAAAATAATAGATCTATGTTTATTGAAGTTGACAATGCTAAATCTCGCCTCTAAAAGCTCTGTCCCAATATTTCTTCCCACACTCAAAATTAATTGTCTGAATCTGAAAAATAGAAAGAAAGGTAATGAGCTAGACAGCCCAGTAAGTAACGAGTATCTCTACCAGATATTTCAGATATTATATAATTTTCAAGAACAATACTGCAAATAAACATAAAAATATATTTCATACTAATTTAATATAAATCTAATATTTTCAAATATTCACATATAATATAATCATAAATCCGATTCGATTCAAAACACTCGTAACTCAACAGCCTTGACTATGACCAACGTTTAACCCCCATTGGCGGGGTCCACAGAATACCAGCGCACAACCCCCACTGGCAGGGTCCACAAACACCAGCGCACAACCCCCAGTGGCAGGGTTCACAAACACCAGTGCACAACCCCCACTGGTAGGGTCCACAAACACCAGCGCACAACTCCTACTGGCAGGGTCCACTGAGTACCAACATATAATCTCCATTGGCGGGGCCACTGAAACATAGTTAGGCTGAGAGCATAAATCCGATCTGTATCAAAACACTTTGTACCATAATATATCATAATTTTTCACTGAACATGTGCATAAATTGACGTACCATAATATTTCAAAAGTACTTTTCTTTCAAAACATAATTTCATAAATCATGCATAATTTCAGAGAATAATTACTTATTTTCAGAATAAATATGGAATATCTCGAGAAGATGATTCATTACTTACCTTTCACGGAGCACTGAATGAACAGATCGACTAACTTCTAGGAGATTCTTCCGTGCCTATTATCCAAAATTATATTTTTTATATTAATTTTAATTCAAAATTCAATCTAAACATATCCCAAATCAAAATCTCACTTAAAATCAGACTCTTCCCTAAACTCGATCAAAATCATCAGATGAAGCCTTCCACTATGCTAATCCTAGAGAAATAACTTTAGAGAGAGAGAAATCCATCAAGAGAGAGAAACAATCTAGAGAGAGAAAATTCTAGAGAGAAAGTAGAGAGAGAAAGTTCAATTTTAGAGAGAGAAAGTAAGGGTTTAGACTGAAAGAAGAGAGAGAAACTCTCTCTCTCATCATTTTATTATTATTATTATTATTATTATTATTATTATTTATTTATTTATATATATATATAAATATATATATATATTTATTTTTATTTTTTTTCTTTTCTTTTCTTTTCTTTTTCTTCTTTTTCTTCTTTTTTCTTTCCTTTTCTTTTCTTTTTCTCTTTTTCTTCTTCTTTCTCTTTTCTTTTTTTTTTCTTGGGCTTCTTCTAGGCCGAACAGGGGACCGACGGTCCCCTCCTTGTGTCGGGCCATTCAGGCCACGGCCGCCACGGCGGAGGTCGGCGGCAGAGGGGGGCCATTCCCTCGGTCACAGAGAGGTATGGCCGGTGGTCGATTGCGATCGCCGGCGCCGAAAAATCCACAGGAAAAAGAGACCAAAACAGAGGTCCATTTTTCGACCAAAAATTGGTGACTCCCGTCGTCGGCAGCCGCACACAAGGGCACGGGAGGAAGGGGAAGGAAGAGGGGAAGAAGAGGAAGACTCACCTCGGCCTCCGATGACCCCGCCGGGGGCAATCACGACGAGAATCAAAACGGTGTCCGCGGCTCCGATCGGAAAAAACAGGGAGAAAGAGAGAGGAAGGGGGCGATGTTGGGTTTTTAGGAAAAGAGGAGGTCTTCTTATAGAGGGCCCTAGGACTTCGAGAGGTCCTAGGACTCCTAATTTGCTCGGATCTCGTCGGAGAAGAAGACTCCTATCGGGAGTCTTCTTCCCAATTTTTTTTTTTTGTTTTGGGCTTTGGTGGGCTGAGATTTGTTATCGGGCCGCGCCATCACATTCTTCCCCTCTAAAAAAAATTTCGTCCTCGAAATTTTTTCTTGCCTGAGTCTTCATAGTTTCTTACTTGAATCTCATCCACAAATATTTCATTATTGTAATTCTTGATATAAATTCATTCTTAAATCATTTCATAAGAAAAAAGTCAATACATTAATTTTGATCTGAAATGGAACCATGCATTTTTTTTTATCAAGATCAACATCTCAAAGATTTTCAATATTTCAAAATTTTGAAATTATGATCTCATTTTCTATAAAATAATGTTCAATGTCTCATGACTCAAGTCAAATCTATCTCTTGTGAATAGAAGAAGGTCAATGTTTCTATTCTTGTATAAGAACTTCATTCATCATCATTCTTTTATTTCTTTATTTATTTCAAAATATTAACCACTCTTAATTCTAACCCCTCATAAGATAGGAAAAACATACTTCTATGAATCATATGATGACATCTCAATTAATCAAAATTCAAAAATATTTCTTCTTATTCATACTTTCAAAATTCAAAAATCTTATTAGATTCATTTATCTATTTGTTAGGATGGGTTTATTGTGATGCTCATACTTTATCGTCCCAATATTTTTAATGTTTACCCACCTACACTCATACTATGTCTAATTCTATGTGTCATAATTTATCCACTTATGCTCTGATACCATATTAATTATCACGCCCCCGACCCGAGATTGTGAATCGAGGGTCGCGGCAACCGCCGCATACTCATGAAGAACTCTCTCCATAAGCATGCAAGGCATCTCATCACGATATCAATGCATCACAGCGAAATAAATTCAAATAATTATTATTCAACTATAATTCAAGTAATTAAATCAAATGTCTTACATCCAATAAAATTTTACTAAAAATAAAATAATAGATCTAAGTTTATTGAAGTTGACAATGCTAAATCTCGCCTCTAAAAGCTCTGTCCCAATATTTCTTCCCACACTCAAAATTAATTATCTGAATCTGAAAAATAGAAAGAAAGATAATGAGCTAGACAGCCCAGTAAGTAACAAGTATCTCTACCAGATATTTCAGATATTATATAATTTTCAAGAACAATACTGCAAATAAATATAAAAATATATTTCATGTTGATTTAATATAAATCTAATATTTTCAAATATTCACATATAATATAATCATAAATTCGATTCGATTCAAAACACTCGTAACTCAACAGCCTTGACTATGACCAACGTTTAACCCCCATTGGCGGGGTCCACAGAATACCAGCACACAACCCCCACTGGCAGGGTCCACAAACACCAGCACACAACCCCCACTGGCAGGGTCCACAAACACCAACGCACAACCCCCACTGGTAGGATCCACTGAGTACCAACGTATAATCCCCATTGACGGGGCCACTGAAACATAGTTAGGCTGAGAGCATAAATCCGATCTGTATCAAAATACTTTGTACCATAATATATCATAATTTTTCACTGAACATGTGCATAAATCGACATACCATAATATTTCAAAAGTACTTTTCTTTCAAAATATAATTTCATAAATCATGCATAATTTCAGAGAATAATTATTTATTTTCAGAATAAATATGGAATATCTTGAGAAGATGATTCATTACTTACCTTTCACGGAGCACTGAATGAATAGATCGACTAACTTCTAGGAGATTCTTCCGTGCCTATTATTCAAAATTATATTTTTTACATTAATTTTAATTCAAAATTCAATCTAAACAGATCCCAAATCAAAACCTCACTTAAAATCAGACTCTTCCCTAAACTTGATCAAAATCATCAGATGAAGCCTTCCACTACGCTAATCCTAGAGGAATAACTTTAGAAAGAGAGAAATCCATCAAGAGAGAGAAACAACTTAGAGAGAGAAAGTTCAATTTCAGAGAGAGAAAGTAAGGGTTCAAACTGAAAGAAGAGAGAGAAGATAGAGAAACTCTCTCTCTCATCATTTTATTATTATTATTATTATTATTTTATTTATTTATTTATTTATATATATATATAAATATATATATATATATATATTTATTTTTATTTTTATTTTATTTTATTTTATTTTATTTTCTTTTCTTTTCTTTTTCTTCTTTTTCTTCTTTTTTCTTTCCTTTTCTTTTCTTTTTCTCTTTTTCTTCTTCTTTCTCTTTTCTTTTTTTTTTTCTTGGGCTTCTTCCAGGCCGAACAGGGGACCGACGGTCCCCTCCTTGTGTCGGGCCGTTCAGGCCATGGCCACCGCGATGGAGGCCGACGGTAGAGGGGGACCATTCCCCCGGTCACAGAGAGGTATGGCCGGCGGTCGATTGCGATCGCCGGTGCCAGAAAATCCACAGGAAAAAGAGACCAAAACAGAGGTCCCTTTTTTTGACCAAAAATCGGTGACTCCCGTCGTCGGCAGCCGTGCACAAGGGCAAGGGAGGAAGGGGAAGGAAGAGGGGAAGAAGAGGAAGACTCACCTCGGCCTCCGGTGACCTCACCGGTGGGCAATCACGGCGAGAATCAAAACGGTGTCCGCGGCTTCGATCGGAAAAAACAGGGAGAAATAGAGAGGAAGGGGGCCGATGTTGGGTTTCTAGGAAAAGAGGAGGTCTTCTTATAGAGGGCCCTAGGACTTCGAGAGGTCCTAGGACTCCTAATTTGCCCGGATCTCGCCAGAGAAGAAGACTCCTATCGGGAGTCTTCTTCCTGTTTTTTTTTTTTTTTTGTTTTGGGCTTTGGTGGGCTGAGATTTGTTATCGGGCCATCACATTAATACTCAGAAGGACTCTTAGGCACCTCCTAAGACATCTGAAATACATTCATAGAATAAAGGTTATGGAGAAAAATAGGATAGACCTTATCTAAAGGTGGCGCCAACTCCATCCATGTGCCATGTGGCTCATGCGCATGGATTCAAATCCACACGCCAAGAGAGAGACTCTTAGGCATGTGGTTCCCTGGTTTTTGGCACCCAACAGCAAGCCCAATTAAAACACTTCGAAACCACTTCAAGACCAAATCCAATTTGGCTCAAATTGATTCTAAATTAGCCCAAATCGGAACCCGATTCGAATTCAATTCGAATCTAAATGGTAGGGTTTGCAACATGTGCTAGCATGTTCAACTTGCAAATATGGTTTAATCAAATTAAACCCATGATCAATTCTCTTTGTGTGTGACCCATTGGGTTCCACATCTAGCCAGCAGTGAGTCTACGTACAATTTAAACTAATTTGGTTATAACACAATCTAGCCGATTTAGGTCAAATCAAGCTGAACCGTTTTGATCAATCAGAACAGCTTTTAATTAATGATCGAATTAAACTCTTTAATTTGATCAAACTCACAAGACATGATTGACGTCTAGCAACGTATCATGTCTACCTGAAAGATATGAAATTTTGATGAAAATACCAAAAATATCCTTCAGTGGAAAATTACTGTGCATCTTGATCTTACGATCATCCTGCATCCCGAATATAAGTCTGGGTATGAAAAAATGTCAAATCCAATTTTTTTTTTTTATATTCATATTTCTCTTGATAATGATTCAATTTATGAAACATTTGAAATCATTTCTAATTTTTTCATAATGCTTTGATCAAAGTCTTCCTGAATCATTATTTGATTGAAGCAGATAGGATGTGATCTCCTCTTACTAGGAGCGATCGTTTCCATATTGACCTACTCACAACCTTCATAAGCAATCCATCATATCCAGAATATCCCATACATGATTAAATCATGAATGAGTATGATCCAAAATATGGATTCATGCTTATAAGGTTCTATGGCAGTCTCAGGTCAAAAGATTTACATGCACAATTCCCACTATAAGAAAAATCTGTTGACATGTAGATAAGACTCCATCAGATATTCTTTAATTGGATCAATTCAGTGAATTCATTCTCTAATGAACACTTACATCCTTATATTAGTGTCATACACAAGTAATTGTGAGATCAATTACCCTCTTTGCCGAGCATACACAGGATGTACCAGTCTTATCAGAAATATTGATCCCCTATTCAATGTTCCATCGACTAGGAATATTTAAAATTAGAGTTTTAAAGTTTTTAGGTCTCACTTGGTATGATCACATCATAACCCTAAAACCATAGCCCTAATTTATGGGGTTCATCGAAATAAGATGCAGCATATGATGAACTAAATGCCTTTATTTATTTAAAACATCAGTACATGAGTTGTCGGGACACAAAAAATATCCATCTATTTATACATTTTGATTGGCTTATAGGGCATATTCCTTTCATTCTTCTAGGGTTGTTAGTTTCATCTCTTCCCTTCCTCCATCTTGAGTTTTCTGAGAGCGTCTCAGATTTGAAACTTCTCCTCCTACTTCTCATCTTTGGAAGAATCCAAATCAAGAAGAAGGAGGCACCTGATCAACCATCGAAGAATGATCAGTGTAGTACTAGCATACTGTGCTGATTTTCTGGAGCAGGACTTCTGATCGAGATTCATGGGCTCATGTGGATGACTCCTAGAGACCGGACGTATGTGCGGTTTGCAACATCATCCTCAAGCCCGGATCAACAAGGTTATAACTTCTAACTTTCAAGGTAATAGATCTGATCTATTGTTTAATACATATATTAGATGTAGTATAGAAACATGTTGATATGATCAATATGTAGTTCATGCTCTATATATTTTAATTTCTGATTTAATGCTATATAATAATCATGTAATAGGATCTTAGATCTAGAGATTCTCTAATTTTAAAAAATAAATTTTGATTTATTTTAGTCTTTCACTACCTAATCTTGAAAAAGTTTCAAGATCTAACCCTGAAACCCTAGATCTGGTTCCTACAATGCCTGGAGTATTGTAAGTAGATTTCAGACTGATCTCAAGGAGGATCATTGAAAAGCTATGAAAAATTATACTCAAGTCTTGAGAAGGACTAGAAATATTTTTTTAATATATGATGGATTTGATTTAAAACTGAAAGGTTATACTGATTATAGTTTTCAATCTGATTCGGATGATAGCAAATCTATATCTAGGTATGTGTTCCCTCTGTATGGTAGTGCAGTAAGTTGGAAAAGTTTCAAATAGCAAACTATTGCTGACTCGATTACTGAGGCTGAGTATATTGCTGCTAGTGAGGCTACTAAAGAGACCGTCTGGATGACAAAATTTATCACAGAATTGGGTGTGGTTTCAGAGATTGAACAACCTATGCCCCTTTATTGTGATAATACTGGGGCAGTTGCTCAAGCTAAAGAATCAAGGTCTCATCATAAATCTAAGCACATCCTAAGATGGTTTCTCCTCATACGGAAGATAATTAAAAGTCATGATGTGAACGTGGAGCGAGTTGACATCAAGAATAATATAGCGGACCCATTCACTAAGACCTTGTCAATGCAGCAGTTTCACTGCCACCTTGATAGCATGGGTATTAAGTATAGGGACTGTTGGGTATAAAATATCCCCCGATGGAAGTTTGTAAAAGATCGATCCTTCGGGGCTCTTCCAGCTCCCGACCTTGTATGTGGTGCCTCTCCGAACTCCCTTGGCCGTCCGGACTTCTCCGACAATGGACTTCTGCATCCACTCACCGGGCCGCCCCAAAGGCCCTCTGGGCCTCACTGACAGTCGACCTCCTACAGCAGCCAACCATTCCCCGAGTCTCTCCTGGACTTCTTCCGACCGCCGACGACCCTATTTCGAACTTCTTCCTGGCTTTGTCAGCATTCAAGCTTCTTCGACAATGAGATTTCTATAGTAATCAGATCCCATCCGAGTTTCTACGACGGTCAACCTCCTTTAGGATTCCAGTCAAGCTCCTACGATAGCCAAACTTCCACTACGAGCAGTCTACTCCGAACTCCTACAGCAGGCGGACTTCGATCGAACTTCTACAATGGGACAGGACCCACCGGCCAGGTCGCTGCTCCGAGCTCCCACGACAACCGATCTTCGATCGACCTTCTACAATGGACGGGACCCACCGGCCAGGTCGCTGCTCCGAGCTCCCACGACAATCGATCTCCGATCAAGCTTCTATAATGGGACGAGACCCACTGACCAGGTCGCTACTCTGAGCTCCCACGACAATCGATGTTCGATCGAGCTTCTACGGTAAGCAATTTTCTTTCAGCCTTCTACAAGAACCAAACTTCGATCGAACTTCCATAGCGGATGGATATCGGGCAAACTTCTACAACGGATGGACTCCGACAGCTAGATTCCTACAACAACCAATCACCTCCGATGTCTGTCGAACCTCCCCAATGCCATCCGAAGTCCACCACCGATCGACCCTCCACCAGATCTTTCATGAAATCAGACTTCTCCAACGGATCATCTTCAGACGAGCCTTCACATCAGACGAACCCCAGACGGACCTCTCTAGCAATTGGACCCCTACCGGGCTTTGCCAATGGAAAGTCTCCATCCGAGCTTCTACAGCAGATGACTCCCATCCATAGTATCAGTGCCTAAGGCACCCGACAATAATAGACTCGTCAGTAGCTTTGAAGACATCCGAGCCTCTCCCAAAGCAACAATAGAAAGCTATTCCGCTCCATCAGATGTCCCAGTCGAGCTCCAGCCGACAAGTCCGAACTCTCTAGCAAGCCACGACGAAGGCCACTACCCTGCTCCACTCCCTGCAGCGAATTCTGTGCGGCTCCACTATACTCTGGCAAGTCGCGACAACAGCCACCACTCCACTCTCCGTAACCAACTCCACGTGGCCCTGAACGATCCCTGGCGCCACTACTCTCCGTAACAAACTTCAGGCAGCTCTGAACAGCCCACTGCCAGGTGGTTACAGGCGTCGCTGTCAACCGGGTGCCCCCTCTGTCTATAAATAAGGACCTTCAGATACGTTTTTCTCTAAGCTGGTAACTCTATTTCGAAACATTGCCAAAATTTTTGCTCGAGCACTCCATTTCTGTTGAAGTAGAGTACTGATTTGAGCATCGGAGGGTCTTGCCGGAGCACCCCCAACTCTGGTTTAGACTTTCTGTGCAGGTTTCGACGGCGGCTGCGGTCATTCCAGCTCCAACTTCTCTGACTTCGATGGAATTCTGCACCAACAGAATTGGTGCTAGAGGAAGGGCTGTGTCTTTGCAGTGCCCTTGTTCTTAAAGGAGTGCTCAACGAGACTGATTCCGATCGTCTTCTCCGACATCCTCTTCTCCTTCTTCTATTAGATCTTCACCCGATGCCTCCCTGCAAAGCATCCATCAGGCGATCCACGGCCTCCACGGCCAGATCTCAGGCTTCGATCTCGCCTCCAATTTTTCAGGCTCCTCTCCCTCCCCCGGTAATGACGGTCGGTGCGGAGCAATTCGACTTGCTGGTTCAGCAGGTCAGAGGTCTCACTGAAACGGTGCAGGCCATGCAACAGCAACAGCAGCCGCAAGCATCGGTGCGGTTGGAGAGGACGTCGTCAGAATTCTAAAATCCGATGATAGGATGGGCCACTTGGGTCAGTCGCCCCATCTTTTTCGAAAAGACAAATCCGAAGGTGGAGAGCCCTCAGTCTGATCATGATTCTACTCCCGGAGGATCTCTACCTCCATTCTGCCTGAAGACCCTCGAGACCCGCAGTCGAGAGGACTTTCTGGATCGAAGGCTCCAAGAGATGAATCGGTGGATCGAAGAACTCCGCCATGCTCCCCCTGCTTATGGTGAGGACATTTGTACTGACCCTCCCTTTTCTCAAATGATCATGCAGGAACCGATCCCACCAAACTTCAAGCTCCCCCAATTCGAAAGCTATGGCGGGACCTCGGACCCAGTCGACCACCTGGAGGCCTTCCGGACAATGATGCTGCTCCATGGCACGTTAGACGCTATTCTGTGTCGAGCTTTTCCATCCACCCTGAAGAGAGCAGCAAGGAACTGGTACTCGACATTGAAGCCAGGTACCATCTTTTCCTTTGATTAGATGAGCCACCAGTTTGCAGCTCATTTTGTTAGCAGCCGACGTCTCCAGAGAGGTTCGGAGTCCCTCATCAACATCAAGCAAAGGGAGGGGGAATCCATTCGGGCTTACGTCAACCATTTCAATGTCACTGCGTTGGAGGTTCAAAACTTGGACCAATCGATCGCGATGGCCGCTCTGAAAGGCGGTCTTCCGAAGAACGACCTTCTGTTCTCCTTGAAAAAGAATTATCCCAGAGATTTTGCTGATTTGCTGGCTCGGGCCGAAGGATATGCCCGAACAGAAGAAGCCTTCAAGATGAAGGACGAGGAGACTATGAGAGAGCGGCAGGCGGGAGACTCGAGCAAGCCTACAGTTGAAAAAGGGTCGAGTGAAGCTCGGCCACGCTCTCAAACTCCTCCCAGGCACAGGCGCGCCCGGACTCCTCCCCAAGCTCGTAAACAGAGAAGCCCAAATCGTCGAGCTCGGTGAGTCTCTCCTCCCAGAAAATTCCACAGCTACACCCCTCTCAATGCATCGAAAACTCAAGTGCTGATGGAGGTTAGGGAGCAGCTCCCAAGGTCGAAGAGGATGTGCTCGCACCCTAAAAAGTGCAACCCAAACAAATTCTACCTCTATCATCGTGACCACGGCCACGATATGGAGGAGTGTATTCAGCTCCGAAACAAGATCAAGGAGCTCATCAGACGAGGTCGGCTCGATAGATTCATTTGACGCCGATCTGAAGGAAGGAAAGATCGGCCTAGGGTCTTACCGCAGCTGGAACCACCAAGAAGGGAGGAGCAGCCAGAAGATCGACCTCCAATTAGAATTATCAACTCCATCTTGGGGGGACCCTGACAGGGAACAGACCTTCTGCGGTCATAGGGTTCAAAAAATCTACGAATGTATTACTGATAACTTCGCCCTGAATGAAAATTCTCTTCATATTCGCGCATTCTTTCTTTTGGTATAAGCTTATAACGACGGGAGATGACTCCCCTATACAAACGAAATTAAGTATGTCAGGGACAGGAGGAGAACCTCGTCCTAACATGAGCAAAGTTGAAGGCCCGATTTCCTAAAGATCGAATGGGGGGAGAGGCCCTCACAACGGCCCTTATGTGCCCCCACAGCCTTATTAGGAATATGAGGAGAACCTCATCCTAACATGAGCAAAGTCGAAGGCTCGATTTTTTAAAGATCGGATGGGGGTAGAGGCCCTCACAACGGCCCTTATGTGCCCCCATAGCCTTATTAGGAACAGGAGGAGAACCTCATCCTAACATGAGCAAAGTCGAAGACCCATTTTTCTAAAGATTGGATGGGGGGAGAGGCCCTCACAACGGCCCTTATGTGCCCCCACAGCCTTGTTAGGAACAGGAAGAGAACCTCATCCTAACATGAGCAAAGTCGAAGGTCCAGTTTCTTAAAGATTGGATGGGGGGAGAGGCCCTCACAACGACCCTTATGTGCCCCCACAGCCTTGTTAGGAACAGGAAGAGAATCTCATCCTAACATGAGCAAAGTCGAAGGCCTGATTTTTTAAAGATCGGATAGGGGGAGAGGCCCTCACAACGGCCCTTATGTGCCCCCACAGCCTTATTAAGAACAGGAAGAGAACTTCGTCCTGACACGAGTTGAAACTGACTATCGGGAACAAGGGCAGGACCTCATCCCTATGCAAACAAAGACTCGATTAATCGATAGGGAGGAAAGCTTCCCCAATGACTCCTCTACACTCTCACAACCCCATCAAGAGCAGAGGGAAGACCCTCACTCAAACACAGAAGAAAAGGGAAGACAGAAAGAAAAAGCGACGAACCACGCTGACGATAGGTGAAGAACGAACTACATCAACGGCACAAGGGACCTTATCCCGATGAAAGAGAAAACCCTTGTCGAAAATCTCTAGTCCCTAAGGGCAAATCGACACAACGACGATCAGGAACCTTCAAACTACGTCGACGCCAAACAAGACGGAAGGCAAACAGAGTTTGGTACACAACCATTTAATGCCAGAATGGACAAGGTAACAGGAAATTTCATTTCCATTTTGTTGGTGAAGTACACGTTACAAAGCCTTAAAGGCCAAAAAACAAAAAAAAAAAGAAAGAAGGAAAAGAGGCTCTAAGGAAGCCCAGTTTCTTTTGACTTCAAGCTCTCAGTTCCGGCCCTTGCTATGGATTGCCTTAAATTTTTGACTTCCTCTTCTAGTTCCCTCTTTTTCAACAGCATATCCTAGAACATCCGGTGGAACCGCCGACACTCATCCTCTGACTCTCGAAGCCTCCTCCTCAGGACCTCGGACTCTGCCTCGGCATCTTTGACTGCCTGCTGCTCGTGGACTAGCTGAATCTTCAGCCGCTGCAGTTCAGCCTCCCCCCGCCCAAGGGCCACCGACAGTTCCGCCATAGTCTCCCTCAAGGAGTAGAGCTCATCGGAGCCTCGTTTAGAGGTAGGCTGGACTCTCTCGGACAACTGCCTTCGAAGGCGGGCTACTTCGTCGGTCGTCGTCTGGAGCTTCCTTCGGTAGTCCTCTACCTGCCCACTCCAGCCGATTCGGTAGGCATTGTAGTTTGCCTTAGCGTCTTGCAGCTGCTTCTGAAGGTTGGAGAATTTCTTTGACCAGTCTCGGTCACGGTCAGCTTGGACTGTGAGCCAGGACGAGCTCCCTTCCAGTTGACCAATCTTCTCCTGTGCAGCCGCCAGCTCGACCTCGAGAGAGCTGATGTTGGAAGCCTGAGCCCAAGATCGATCGCTGGCATGCCTCCGGAGTTCCTCGAGTTTCGTCGTGAAGTCTGCTTTCCTTTTGGTGTATTCCATGAAACTTTTCTTGTGGAGGTCCCAAAAGTGAGTAGCCTCCACAATGGCCTCTGAATGGCTCTCCTTCAGTCGGTGAAGTTCGTCTTCTAGCTTCTTGGATTTCCTTATCAACTGACGAACTTCTCTTTGGAGGTCTCGTACCATCGACTTCAAGGGAATACCCTCCGGCAAGGGTAGAGCTTCGGCGGGACACTGTCGTTGGAAGACAAGAGCGCCATGACTCAAATCAATGCAAGAAGACAAAAAGAAGGAAAAGAATACCAAAAAAAAAAGAGAGACTCTCCGTGAAGATGAACCCAGCTTCATTTATCAAATAAATCTCAAGTATAAGAGAATGAGAGAAAAATCACCACAAAGGAAAAATACAAAACTAGAGGTTCCAGACCTTTGGGGCAGAAGTAGAGGGGGCCGGCGTTCCCGAAAGATCGTCAGTGGCAGCCACGATAGTCGATGAGGTTCCGATTGGAAGAGGACCAGCAGCGACTTCAGATGGTCCGACTTCATCATCGGACACCTCGTTCAAAAAGCCAAGATCCAATTCGGGGAACTTCCCCACCACCTTCTCTTGGCAGAGCTCAAACCCCTTGATGAAGGCGTCCTGACCGAACTGGACCTTTAGATCCTCCATCTCGGAGGAGACTTTGAACTCCTCTACCGCCCGAGCCCTTACCTCCGAGATTAGAGATGGAATCCATACTTTTAGCTCGGAAGCCTGCTCCTTCCACTCAGAAACCTGCGCCCTCAATGCGGAGACCTCAGCCTCGGCCTTCCCTCTCTCCTCCTCCAAGATGGTCCTCAGGTTGGACGAGCTTTGTCCCTCCTTTTCCAGCACCTCTCGGAGACTTAGGACCTCGGTGATTTTCTCCTCAAGGCGGGCGGCCTCGGCTAGGCGACCTTCTTCTACCCGAGTTGCCTCCCTCTTGGCGATCTTCACCGCCTCGACGTTGGTGACGAGCTGGTGCCCAATCTGTAAGAAAGGTCGGGGAGTCGACATAAGGGCTGAAGAATAAATTAAAAAAATGGAAAGGAGGAAAAGGATGAGTTAACCTACTTCGAGGACAGATCCCAGAGAGTCCCAGACCCATAGCTCGGGATCGACGAGGGTGATCCTCTCGACTACCTCGGGCAAAATGCACCCTTCGGCCAGCCTCTTTATTAAGTCCCTGTTGTTGAAGGGACTTTCCCCCAGGTCTTCCTCGAGCCGCCGGCCCCCTCGACGACAGCCCTGCGACTCCTCCGAGCCAGGGTCTTCTTTCTCCTCCTTCCTTCGGCCTCGGGTGCCCCATTAGGACGAACCTTCGAAATCAGACCCTCAATCGGGGGGCTCTGTGAAGGGGCTCGGGGGACTTTAGGTTTGACATCGGAAGGGACTTCGGTGATGACGGGCATCGGAGCAGGCACGTTCGAGCTTGTCCCTTCCATCCTTGCTTTCTTCATCGACCCCGAAGTCGAAGCATCTTTTCTCTTGTGGGTCTTGAGACCCTAGGCTAATCTTCGAGCTACGCTTGCATCCATGTCTGCGATAAAAAAAAAATCAGCATGGCTCCGAAATGGAACAGAAAGAAGGGGAAGCCAAAAAAAAAAAAAAGAGAAAAGGAAGAAGAAAAAAAAAAGAGGAAGATATACTGACGGGGTTAAGGGGGCTCAGGCCGACGTTGAACAAAAGTTGTTCCCTTAGAAGTTCGGGGAGGAGGGGGGTTCGATAAGCCTCGAGCTTTTTTGAGGCTTCGAGGTCGTCCCTTTCCAGGTTAGAGGCCCGACAAGCGGAATCCCTCAGAGAACCCCAAAGGGGTAATCCTAGCTCTAAGGTTGGGCATCGGATGAAGAAGAACCTCTCCTTTCAGTTATGGACAGAAGAGGGGGCACCCTTCAGCAACCCTTTTCTACCAAACTGGGGAGAGAAGTACCACCAATCCTTTACCGAGGGATGATGCTTGAAGGTGTAGAAGTTCCTAAACAAAGAAAGAGTCGGCCGAACTTCGGTTAAACTACAAAGAGAAAGAAACCCTATCAAAAACCTAAAGGAGTTCGGCACGACGGAAACTAGAGAAATGTTCAGAAAATGAAAGAGAGTAACGACAAAGGACGGCAGTGGAAGCCGAAGTCCGGTACGGAAGGCCTCCTGGTACAGACAGAAGCAGTCGGGAGGAGGGGCGCTAGCCCGATTAGATGGTCCGAGAAGCTCCAGCTCGTACTCCGGAGGAACTCCATACTGGAACCTTATCAGTGAGAGTTCATTCGGGGTCAAGGAGCCAGGGATGGTGTCCGACGCGAAGGCCGGACAGGGTTCGGTCCTAGCTATGGGTTCATCTATGGTACCAGTACTATGGGGAATTGGTGGTGACGAACTCCTAGAACTGCTAGAAGAGGAGATATCAAAGGATATTTTGGATCAAATGGAAGCCACAAAAATTCCAAAAAATTGGGAAAAGTAGCAAACAGGCCCCCAAGAAAGCTAAATAAACAGAATACGAAGAAGAAAAGGCAAAAAAATGACAGGAAGTTTCGGAACTAACCTAGATTGACCCCAAGAGTACAGGGAGACGACGAGGATGATGGAGGTCGACCCGGAAGATGCCTAAGGCCGGGAAGGATGCTAGAGGAAGCTAGAGCTCTCGGGGAAGAAGAGGGGAGCCGAAGGATTCTCTCAAGCAAGGTAGAACCTATGAAGGAGGAGAACGTGTTTAAATAGATCCCGAGATCCGGTGCAATAATGATTGTGGATCTCCTCTGACCAGCCTGCACTCGCCGCATGTTCCACTCACCTCGACAGACTATTGGGAATGGCTGGCAGCTGACAGAGTCATTATTATGCTGTACCTAGAGCCACACTCCAACAGAAATTCCAAAAAGAAGAAACCTTTTTTGAAAAGGGCTCCAGTACCAGCATGCCGAACGTCAAAACACCTGGCAACTGTCGAGTGCAGAAATCGAGGAGAGCAGCTTCGACCATGAGAATTTCTCCATACTTTATTCAAAACCCGAACTCGGAAGTAGAGAGACTGGTGTTGGGTATAAAATACCCCCCCGGTCGAAACTTGTAAAAGGCCGATCCTTCGGGGCTCTTCCAGCTCCTGACCTTGAATGTGGCACCTCTCCGAACTCCCTTGGCCGTCCGGACTTCTCCGATAATGGACTTCTGCATCCACTCACCGGGCCGCCCCAAAGGCCCTCTGGGCCTCATTGATAGTCGACCTCCTACAGCAGCCAACCATTCTCTGAGTCTCTCCTGGACTTCTTCCGACCACGGACGACCCTATTCCGAACTTCTTTCGAGCTTCGTCAGCATCCAAGCTTCTTCGATAACAAGATTTCTACAGTAATCAGATCCCATCCGAGTTTCTACGATGGTCAACCACCTTCAGGATTCCAGCAGAGCTCCTGCGATAGCCTAACTCCCGCTACGAGCAGTCTACTCCAAACCCCTACAGCAGGCGGACTTCGATCGAGCTTCTACAATGGGATGGACCCACCGGCTAGGTCGCTACTCAGATCTCCCACGACAATCAATCTTCGACCAAGCTTCTACAATGGACGGGACCCACCGGTCGGTCGCTGCTTCGATCTCCCATGACAATCGATCTCCGATCGAGCTTCTATAATGGGATGGGACCCACCGGCCAGGTCGCTACTCTGAGCTCCCACGATAATCGATCTTCGATCGAGCTTCTACGGTAAGCGGTTTTCTTTCAGCCTTCTACAAGAACCAGACTTCGACCGAACTTCCATAGCGGATGGTTATCGGGCAAACTTTTATGACGGATGGACTCCGACAACTAGATTCCTACAACAACCAATCACCTCCGATGTCTGCCGAACCTCCCCAACGCCATCCGAAGTCCACCATCGGTCGACCCTCCACCAGATCCTTCATGAAATCGGACTTCTCCAACCGATCATCTTCAGACGAGCCTCCACATCAGGCGAACCCCAGACAGACCTCTCTAGCAATCGGACCCCTACCGGGCTTCGTTAATGGAAAGTCTCCATCCGAGCTTCTAGAGTAGATGACTCCCACTCGTAGTATCAGTGCCTAAGGCACCCGACAACAGTATACTCGTCAGTAGCTTCGGAGACATCCGAGCCTCTCCCAGACCAACAATAGAAAGCTATTCTGCTCCATCAGATGTCCTAGCCAAGCTCCAGCCGACAAGTCCGAACTCTCTGGCAATCCATGATGAAGGCCACTACCCTGCTCCACTCCCTGCAGCAGATTCTGCACGGCTCCACTACACTCTGGCAAGTCGCGATAACAGCCACTACTCCACTCTCTGTAACCAACTCCACGTGGCCCTGAACGATCCCTGGCGCCACTACTCTCCGTAACAAACTCCAGGTGGCTCTGAACAGCCCACTGCCAGGCGGTTACAAGCGTCGCTGTCAACTATGTGCCCCCTCCATCTATAAATAAGGACCTTCAGATACGTTTTCCTCTAAGCTGGTAAGTCTATCTCGAAACTCTGCCAAAATTTTTGCTCGAGCACTCCATTTCTGTTGAAGCAGAGTACTGACTTGAGCATCGGAGGGTCTTGCTGGAGCACCCCCAACTCTGGTTTAGACTTTCTTTGCAGGTCCCGACAGCGGCCGCGGTCATCCCAGCTTCAGCTTCTCCGACTTCGACTGAATTCTGCACCAACAGGGATGATTGGCTTTACTGCAAGTAGGAGATTGAAAGAATAATACCCTATAAGTCAATCGCATATGGGATGTGATAGGTTATTTATTGTAATTTATCTTTCAGACTCATGTAATTGATATTTTTATTATTAATAAAATAGATATTTTTGATTCATTATATGCTGCATCATATTCTTTTTAAGATTATAATGAACCCCATAGGTTGGATAATAGTTTTAGGGCCATGATGAGATCACGCTAGTGAGATCTAAATTTTTGATAGCCATGACCTAAAATATTTTTTATTATTGGTTCATTGAGTTAGGGATCAATAATATCGGTAAGACTGGCATGTCATATGTATGCTCAAAAATGAGGGTGGTTGATCTCACAATCATTTATGTGGTGACACTAATACAAAGATATAGGTGCTCATTATAGAATGAGTTCACTAAATAGACCAACGAGAGAATATCAGATGGAGTCTTATTTACATGTCAACTGATGATTCTCTAGTGGGAGTTGTGTAAGTGATCCTTTGACCTGAGATCACCATGGTATCTTGTGTACATGGATCTATATTTTGGTTCATTTTCTAACTTGATTTTTTGATCATTATATGGGATGTTCTAGATGTGGTGAAGTGTGCATGGAGGTTATGAGTAATCAATAAGGGATTAGTCACTCCTAATAAGGAGAGCGAACATCCTATGTGATCTCATAGGTCGATGATTCGAAAGTCTTTGACCAAAGCAGGATGATAATTAGAAAAAAAATTTTAATATATCATCGACTAAATCATCATCTTCTGATCAAAATACATAATGATAAGTGATTGAGTTTGATATATTTTCATACCCACAGCTCATCTGGGATGTTGTTTGACTGAAAGATTATATTACACGATAACTTACCATTGAAGGATATTTTGATAATTTTTTATCAAAATTTTAAATCTTTTAGATAGTCATGATATATTACTAGATATCAATATTAACTCATAGACTCATCAAAATTAAAAGAGTTTAATTTCATAATCAATTAGGAAGAGTTCTAGTTGATTGAGACTCTTCAGGTGATTTAATCTCATCGGATTAGGATTATGTTGAAAGTCTTAGTCCACTGCTGGCTAGATTTAAAACTCAATGGGTCACACACTTTAAGATTTATCCTTGGTCTAATTTAATTAGAGTTTAATATAAATTCTATGGTTAATTTGATATGCTAGCATATTGTATTAACTCAAGTTCCTAAATTGGTTTAGATCAAAGTGTTTGAGGTAACCTTGACCAGTTATCTTTGACCTAATGGGATTGATTCTATCTTAATTGGTTTCCTACCCAACATGAAATAATTTCAAGTAGAGAAGGATTCCTCTGTGCCCACTAGAAGCCATGCCAAAATAATAATGCCACTCCACTCATTTTATCGTGTGAAGATGGAGAGTCCTTCTTTATGAAGACTCTTATCTTTATGCATTGCCTTAAATGATAAACCAGAAGTCCTTTGATTTGTCACCAAAATTAAATGAGATTTTTATGATAGATAGAAGAGGAAGAGTCCTTCTATGTGAAGGCTCTCTTGCACCATAATTCAATATAGTAAATTTATTCACTGCATGAGAATTTAGAGCACCAAAGGTTGGCGCCCCTTGGTCCCATGACACATCCCTTAGTCCCTAATTCAAAGGGGATTACCCACATGGCCTTGCTGCTATGATTTTGGGTTAGAACTAGGGATAACGGCTATGAGAATCATAAAAAAAATTTGGAAAAAATCTGAGAAAAGAGCAATGGAAAATTGAGCGGCAAATAATGTAAGAAGGGTGGTGAGATTTTTAGCAAGTGTTGCTAGTATGCGCTAGAATTTGTTTTTTTCATATGTTAGAGTCAAAAATTAAATCTTAGGTTGTAAGACATCTGAAGAGTGTCTTCTTGATGTCATTTTTATGGTAAGATCAAAAGCAACTGGGCTTTGGTGCGTTCGTTTCTTAAGTTCGAAGCTGGTAGTATTCTTGAGAAGAAAAGGTTGCGACAGTGCACCAGTTAGGAAGGACCTTGGCTAACTTCTGTCTGGATCACCATTGGAGGGCTTCTACTTTGAAGTCTCATAGAGAACACCAATGTGCCACTTCATCCTTTTTGGTGAAAATAAAAATTTTATTTCTTTTTGCATGCTTGTTTTGTTTTATCAATATCGGCAAGGTGATTCTAGGATTTTGGGTTCGGCTCAATAGTTTTAAATGTTAAATCTATTGACTTATTTGATTTTAAAATTTTTAAAAATTACTTTCTGTTATGTAGCTGAAATCCAATAATTTGATCAAAGACTTTCAGAATCACCAACCTATGAGATCACATAGGATGTTCGCTCTTCTTATTAGGAGTGACTGATCCCTTATTGATCACTCACAACCTCTATGCATACTTCACCACATTCAGAATACCCCATACAAGGATTAAAGAATCAAATTAGAAAGTAAACTAAAATATAGATTCATGTACATAAGGTACCATGATGATCTCAGATCAAAGGATCACTTACACAACTCTCACTAGAGAATCATCAGTTGACATGTAAATAAGACTCCATTTGATGTTCTCTCGTAGGTCTATTTAGTAAACTCATTCTCTAATGAGTACTCATATCCTTGTATTAGTGTCACCATATAAGTGGTTGTGAGATCAACCATCCTCATTTTTAAGCATACATAGGACATGCCACTCTTATCGATATCATTGATCTCCGACTCAATGAACCAATGACTAAAAATATTTTAGGTCATGGCTATCAAAGATTTAGGTCTCACTGGCATGATCTTATCATGACCCTAAAACTATTGTTCGAACCTATAGGATTTATTATAATCTTAAGAATAAAAAGATGCAGCATATAATGAATCAAAAATATCTTTTTATTTATATATTAATGTTAATTACATGAGTTTGAAAGATAAATTATAGAAAATATTCTATCGCATCATGTATGCAATTGGCTTGTAGGGTTATTCTTTCACCCTCCATTGTTGGCCCTGTCCTGTTATACTGTGATAGCACTAGAAAATTTGCTCAAGCCAAGAAGTCAAAATCCTATCAGTGCACCAAACATATTCTGCATCACTACCACCTTATCTAGGAGATTGTGGATCGAGATGAGATCGATCTTCTGAAGATCGATAGAAAGGAGAATCTGGCTGACTCATTTATAAAAAATATACCCTACAAGCCAATCAACATTTATATTTTGATGGATTTTCTTTGTAATCTTCCAAACTCATGTAATTAATATTTTAATAATAAAAAATATTTTTAATCATATGCTGTGTCTTACTTTTGTAATGATTATGATGAACTCCATAAATTAGGATAATGACTTTAGGGTTATGATGAGATCATACCCATGAGACCTAAAATCTTAAAAATCTTAATTTAAAATATTCTTAGTCATAGGAGCATTGAGTAGGAGATCAATATTTCGGATAGACTAGCACTTCCTATGTATGCTTGATGGAGAGGGTGGCTGATCTCATAAGTTACTTGTGTGAGACACTAATACAAAGATATTAGTGCTCATTAGAGAATGAATTCACTAAATTGATCTGATCTAAGAAACATCTTATGGAATCTACTTATCCGTCAAAAGATGTCTTCTTATAGTGGGAGTTGTGCATGTAATCCTTTGACCTGAGACTACCATAGAATCTTATATACATGAATCTATATTTTGGTTCATACTCATTCATGACTTAATTATGTATAGAGTGATCTGGATATGTTGGAATATGTATGAAAATTATGAGTAGATCAACATGGAATCGATCACTCCTGGTAAGAGAAGATCGCATCCTACTTGCTCTGATCGATTGATGATTCAGGAAGCCTTTGATCAAAGCAGGATAAAAGTTAGAAAGAATTTTTATTATTTTATTAATCAAATTATCATTAAAGATTAAGAGAAATATGAATATATTATTGGATTTGATATCATTCCATATCCAGAGTCATATTCGGGATGCAGGGAGATTGCAGAATCAAATTGCATGATAATTTTTCACTGAAGGATATTTTTGATATTTCTATCAAAATTTTATATTTTTTAAGTAGACATTATATGTTACTAGACATCAATCTTATCTTGTGGGTTTGATCAAATTAGAGAGTTTAATTTGATCATCAATTAAAAAGGGTTCTAATTACTGTAATCAGGTTAGCTCGATTAGATCTAGATTGGTTAGATTAAACTCTAATCAAATCAGATTGACTTACACTCGGATCCACTGCTAGCTAGATGTGAAACCCAATGGGTCATACATAAAGAGAATTGATCAGAGGTCTAATTGGATTAGATCATATTTGCAAAATTGACATGCTAGCACATGTTACAAATCCTAGCTCCTTATTTCAAATTGGGTTCAAATTTGATTCTAGATTGGGCTAATTAATTCAAAATTTATTCAAACCAATTTTGGATTTGAGTTAGGTTAGCCCTTGGCTACATGTAACAAAGATTTGGAGCCATGTAACTTGGTGCCCATGTGTCAAAAATTTTTCTTGCACGTGGGATGCATTTTTGTGTGCAAAAGACCAAGTGGCATCCTATAAGATGGGACGCCCCTTCCTCATCCTTATCTAATGGTTCCACGGTGAAATTATTTTTTTAAGAATTGTGATTTCTTTTTAAGCATAGGGGAGTCCTTTTGTAGCTATATCACTTTTTGGATTAATCATGAAAATTGGTTAAATTTTGAAAACTAGCCTAATCTATCCATGAGCCTAACCTAGAGTCCATGTTATGAAGGACCCTTAGCTAATTGTCACACCTCATCTTAATCTTAGATTTTTTTCACACCAACACCAGGTAAGCACCTCAATTTTGGGCCATTGGATGGACAAAGTTGTGTAGATGAGTGGTGGAGAAAAAATATGCCTAAGAAAGCCTCATGATGCATTGAAGAATCATCGAGAAAAATATTTTGAAGAGTCTTTCTGTGCGAAGCATCTCTTAAATTTTTTTTTGATGATTGCCATGTGTTAAAAGATTTCAGATAGGCATGGGATTTTATCAAGGGGTGTGAGAAATTTTGATGGATGCGAGATGATGCATGGAGAGGGTGTGAGACAAGTCCGAAGGCAACATATCGCTAACTATTTAAAGGGGGTGCGTCGGGGGATTTGTTTTATTTAGAAATTTGCTCCTATCTCTTCTTTCTTACATCCTCTCCCTATTGTTCAATTAGTCTCTTCCTTCTCTTATTAGGATAAGTCCTGTTGGTGCAAAAATCTGCTTGCACCGGAGAAGCTGGAGTCGGGGAAGCCGCGGTCGCCACCGGGACCTGCAAAGAAAGTCTAAACCGAGGTGGGGTTGCTCCGGCAAGACCCTCCGACGCTCAAGTCAGTTCTCTGCCTCAACAAGAATGGAGTGCTCGAACGGAGAATTTAGCAGAGTTTTGAGATAAGAAATGAGCTTATAGAATAACGTATCTGGGTCCTCCTTTTTATAGGCGGAGGAGGTAACGGATTGATGGCAATGTTTGTAACCGCCTGGTAGTGGGCTGCCCAGGGTCAGGCGAAATTTGCTGCGAAGAGTAGTGGAGTAGACCCGTGGCCATCACTAGGGCGTGCCACGTGGAATCTGCCGCGGAAAGTGGGGCGGCGTTTGCTGTCGCGTCTTGCCAGCGGATGGGAGAATCGTGCGGTATCCGTTGCAGGAGGTGGAGCAGGATCGTGGCGTTTATCGTGGCCTGTCAGGTAGTAATGGAGCCACGTGGGATCCGTCGTAGGGAGTGGAACAGTGTTGCGACGGTTATTGCGGCCTGTCAGGGAGTGATGGAGCTGCACAGAATCCACCACAGGAAGTGGAGCAGGATCATGGCCGTTAAAACAGCCTGTCAGGGAGTGCAGATCCATCGACTGAAGCTCGAAAGTGGTCGGAGCTGATGACGGAGTTTGGCTCCCGTAGGAGTCCGGGCGGAGTCCTCTGCAACTAAAGTCAGGTGGAAAGTCCGGCTCCTGTGGGAGTCCGGACGGATCTTACCGGCAATCGGAGTCAGCGACGGAGCCCGGCTCTTATGGGAGTCCGGGCGGAGTCCCCCTTGCGGTTGAAGTTGTCGTCGGAGTCCGACTCCCGTAGGAGTCCGGACGGAGTCTGTCTGCAGCCGTTGGAGTCGAGGATGAAGCCCGGCTCCAATAGGAGTCCGGGCAGAGTCTTCCTGCAATCAAAGTTAAAGGCGAAGTCCGACTCCCGTAGGAGTCCGGACGGGGCTTACCAGCAGTTGATGTTGAGGACTGAGCCCGGCTCCCGTAGGAGTCCGGGCGGAGTCAACTTGAGGTTGAAGTTGTCGTCAGAGTCTGGCTCCCGTAGGAGTCCGGACGGAGTCTGTCTGCAGCCGTTGGAGTCGAGGATGCAGCCCGGCTCCCGTAGGAGTCCGGGCGGAGTCTTCCTGCAATCAAAGTTAAAGGCGAAGTCCGGCTCCCGTAGGAGTCCGGACGGGGCTTACCAGCAGTTGATGTTGAGGACTGAGCCCGGCTCCAGTAGGAGTCCGGGCGGAGTCAACTTGAGGTCGGAGTTGTCGACGGAGTCTGGCTCCCGTAGAAGTCCGGACGAAGTCTATCTGCAGTCGTTGGAGTCGAGGGCGGAGCCCGACTCCCATAGGAGTCCGGGCGGAGTCTTCCTGCAATCAAAGTTAAAGGCGAAGTCCGGCTCCCGTAGGAGTCCGGATGGGGCTTACCAACAGTTGATGTTGAGGACTAAGCCCGGCTCCCGTAGGAGCCCGGGCGGAGTCAACTTGAGGTCGGAGTTGTCAGCGGAGTCTGGCTCCCGTAGGAGTCCGGACGAAGTCTGTCTGCAGTCGTTGGAGTCGAGGGCGAAGCCCGGCTCCCGTAGGAGTCCGGGCGGAGTCTTCCTGCAACTAAAGTTAAAGGCGAAGTCTGGCTCCCGTGGAAGTCCGGACGGGGCTTACCAGCAGTCGTTGTTGAGGACGGAGCCCGACTCTTGTGGGAGTCCGGGCAGAGTCCCCCTTGTGGTTGAAGTTATCGTCAGAGTTCGGCTCCCGTAGGAGTTCGGACGCAGTCTGTCTTACAGCCGTTGGAGTCGAGGATGAAGCCCGGCTCCCGTAGGAGTCCGGGCGGAGTTGTCATGTAGTCGATTCCGCTGAGGACTTCGGCTGTGGGTATTTTATACCCAACGCCAGTCCCTCTACTTTCGAGTTTGAATTTCAAACGAAGGAAGTACAGAGAGAGAGATGGGCACAGCCGAAGCCATCCCTTTGAATCCTACGCACTGCCACCCCCAGATATTTTGGCATTAAATGTGCGCGTGCCGGAGTCTTTTCGATTTGGAGTGGTACGAGGGGACGCTTCGAAATTGCCGCAGGTACACTGGCCTAGGTATGGTGCAATTATAATCCTGCAACGCCAGCCGCTTTAGCCGCCTGCCAGGGGAGTGGGACGCGCTGCGGAAGAGGGAAGAGCTAGAAGAGGAGATTGAGAATCTGAGGCAGTCCTGGTTGAGGAACGAAATAGATAACTCTAGGTCGGAGGGAGCAGGGCCTCCTTAGAGCTCTTTTTGTCTTTCTATCTTGTCATGTAGTTACTTTCTTTTTGTCGTTTTGCCCTTCTTTCCTTGGCCTTCCTGGCTTTGTAGTGTGTATATCAAAATAAAATAAAAAGAGCGTTTTGTGTTACCTCGTCCGCGTGTTGCACTAATATTGCTGTCTGCCGAACCTTTCTTATCGTTTGACTTGTCTGATGTAGACGTCGTCAGGGGGCGCCTGGTCGTCGATGCGTTAGCTTGCCTTTCTCGTCGTGCGTGGCCGCAAGCCCGAGCTTGGCCGTCCGGGCCCCACATTATTTCGGAGATGTCGTTGTCTTCCTAATCGACGTCGAAAGTCTTCCTTGGCGTCGTGGACGGAACCCAGCTCCCGTAGGAGTCCGGGTGAAGTCTTCCTTGCGGACGGAACCCGGCTCCCGTAGGAGTCTGGGTGAAGTCTTCCTTGTGGGCGAAACCCGGCTCCCGTAGGAGTTCGGGTGAAGTCTTCCTTGTGGATGGAACCCGGCTCCCGTAGGAGTTCGGGTGAAGTCTTCTTGTGGGCGGAACCCGACTCCCATAGGAGTCCGGGTGAAGTCTTCCTTATGGGCGGAACCTGGCTCCCGTAGGAGTCCGGGTGAAGTCTTCCTTGTGGGCGGAACCCGGCTCCCGTAGGAGTCCGGGTGAAGTCTTCCTTATGGGCGGAACCCGGCTCCCGTAGGAGTCCGGGTGAAGTCTTCCTTGTGGACGGAACCCGGCTCCCGTAGGAGTCCGGGTGAAGTCTTCCTTGTGGGCGGAACCCGGCTCCCGTAGGAGTCCGGGTGAAGTCTTCCTTGTGGGCGGAACCCGGCTCCCGTAGGAGTCCGGGTGAAGTCTTCCTTGTGGACGAAACCCGGCTCCCGTAGGAGTCCGGGTGAAGTCTTCCTTATGGACGAAACCCGGCTCCCGTAGGAGTCCGGGTGAAGTCTTCCTTTTTGTTCGAGCTAGTGTGAGGTTCTCCTCCCATTCCCGGCTTGGCTGTGGGGGTGCGTTAGGGTGCTGTAAGGCCTCTCCCCCCATCCGGTCTAAAAGAACCGGGCCTTCGGCTTTGCTCATGTCAGGACGAGGTTCTCCTCCTGTTCCTGACATGGCTGTGGGGGCACATTAGGGCGTTGTAAGGCCTCTCCCCCCATCCGGTCTAAAAGAACCGAGCCTTCGACTTAGCTCATGTCAGGACGAGGTTCTCCTCCTGTTCCTGACATGGCTGTGGGGGTACATTAGGGCGTTGTAAGGCCTCTCCCCCATCCGGTCTAAAAGAACTGGGCCTTTGACTTTGCTCATGTCAGGACGAGGTTCTCCTCCTGTTCCTGACATGACTGTGGGGGCACATTAGGGCATTGTAAGGCCTCTCCCCCCATCCGGTCTAAAAGAACTGGGCCTTCGACTTTGCTCATGTCAGGACGAGGTTCTCCTCCCATTTTTGACATGGCTGTGGGGGCACATTAGGGCGTTGTAAGGCCTCTCCCCCCATCCGGTCTAAAAGAACCGGGCCTTTGACTTTGCTTATGTCAGGACGAGATTCTCCTCATATTCTGACATGGCTGTGGGGGCACATTAGGGCGTTTAAGGCCTCTCCCCCCATCCGGTCTAAAAGAACCGGGCCTTTGACTTTGCTCATGTCGGGATGAGGTTCTCCTCCTGTTCCTGACATGGCTATGTTTGAAGCATTCGGTGGGGTCGTATCCAGTCATAATAAATCCACGCCAGGTGGGAAGAGCACGTTAAGTAGAAAAAAAATTAGATTCAAGGCGAAATCGTAAGTGATACGTTTACAGGTTTTTCGAGATCCTTGGTTGCGGGTGGCCCGCTCCTCCTTGAGGCCTCCGGTGATGGAGTCAATGATCCCGATGGGAGGCCGGTCCCTGGGTTGCTCCTCCCTTCTCAGTGGTTCAGGCTGTGGAAGGCTCTTGGCCGGTCTCCCCTACCCTCAGGCCTGCGGTGGATGAATTTGTCAAGTCGACCTCGCCGAATGAGCTCTTCGATCTCGTCCTGGAGCTGGATGCATTCCTCTGTGTCGTGGTCGTGGTCGCGGTGGTAGAGGCAGAACTTGTTGGGGTTGCGCTTCCTAGGGTGTGTGCGCATCCTCTCCGGCCTAGGGAGCTGCTCCCTGACCTCCATCAATACCTGGGCCTTCGAGGCGTTGAGGGGGGCGTAGTTGCGGAATCTCCCTGGTGGGGAACCCTGCCGAACCCCACGGTCCGGGCTTCTCTGCCTGCGTGCCCGGGGTGGAGTATGGGCGTGCTTATGCCCAGGAGGGGATCGAGAATGCGGCCGGACTTCCTTTGGCCTTTTCTCAACTGCGGGCTTACTCGAATCTCCTGCTTGCCGCTCCCTTGCTGTCTCTTCATCCTTCATTTTGAAGGCTTCTTCCGCTGGGTGTATCCCTCAGCCCGGGCCAGTAAATCGGCAAAATTTCTGGGATACTTCTTCTCCAGGGAGAACAAAAGATCGTTCTTCTGAAGGCCGCCTTTCAGGGCGGCCATGGCAACTGATTGGTCCAAGTTCCGGACCTCCAACGCCGCGATGTTGAAGCGGTTGATGTAGGCCCGTATGGACTCCCCTTCCCTCTGCTTGATGTTGATGAGGGACTCTGAACCCTTCCGGGGGCGCCAGCTGCTGACAAAATGGGCCACAAATTGGTGGCTCATTTGATCGAAGGAGAAGATGGTACCCGATTTCAAAGCCGAATACCAGTTCCTCGCTGCTCCCTTCAAAGTAGATGGGAAAGCCCGGCATAAGATGGCGTCAGGAGCACGTGAAGCAGCATCATCATCCGGAAGGCCTCCAGATGATCAACCGGGTCCGAAGTCCCATCGTAGCTTTCGAACTGGGGAAGCTTGAAGTTTGGTGGGATCGGTTCCTGCATGATTGCTTGGGAGAAGGGAGGGTCAGTGCAAATGTCCTCACCATAAGCGGGGGCGCATGGCGGAGTTCTTCAATCTGCCGGTTCATCTCCTGGAGCCTCTGGTCCAGGAAATCCTCTCGACTTCGAGTCTCGAGGGTCCTCTGGCAGAACGGAGGCAGGGATCTTCCAGGGGTGGAGTCGTGGTCCGATTGAGGGCTCTCTACTCTCGGGTTTGTTTTCCCAAGAAGGACGGGGTGGCTGACCCAGGTGGCCCGCCCCGCCGCCGGGTTCTGGCATTCGGAGATGCCCTTTTTGGGTGCGCTGACCCCTGCGGCTGCTGCTGCTGCATTATTTGCACAGCTTCGACGAGGCCTCTGACCTGCTGTGCCAGCAAGTCAAACTGCTCCGCGCCGACCGCCGCCGCTGGAGGAGGAGGAGGAGGAGGTTGAGAAATAGGAGGGAGGCTGGAGCCTGAGATCTGGCCGCGGAGGCCGTGGACTGTCGCGTGGATGCCTTGCGTGGAGGCATCGAGTGTGGACCCAGTGGGGGAAAATAAGGAGTAGGTGTCAGAGGAGATGATCGGAGGCGGCTCCGTTGAACGCTCCTTTAAGAACAAGGGTACTGCGAAGGTTCGCCGCCCTTTCTCTAGCGCCAATCCTGTTGGTGCAAAAATCTGCTTGTGCCGGAGAAGCTGGAGTCGGAGAAGCCGCGGTCGCCGCCGGGACCTGCAAAGGAAGTCTAAACCGGAGGTGGGGTTGCTCCGACAAGACCCTCCGATGCTCAAGTCAGTTTTCTGCCTCAACAAGAATGGAGTGCTCGAACGGAGAATTTAGCAGAGTTTTGAGATAAGAAATGAGCTTATAGAATAACGTATCTGGGTCCTCCTTTTTATAGGCGGAGGAGGTAACGGATTGATGGCGACGTTTGTAACCGCCTGGTAGTGGGCTGCCCAGGGTCAGGCAGAATTTGCTGCGAAGAGTAGTGGAGTAGACCCGTGGCCATCACTGGGGCGTGCCACGTGGATTCTGCCGTGGGAAGTGGGGCGGCGTTTGCTGTCGCATCTTGCCAGCGGATGGGAGAATCGTGCGGTATCCGTTGCAGGAGGTGGAGCAGGATCGTGGCCGTTTATCGTGGCCTGTCAGGTAGTAATGGAGCCGCGTGGGATCCGTCGTAGGGAGTGGAACAGTGTTGCGACGGTTACTGCGGCCTGTCAGGGAGTGATGGAGCTGCACGGAATCCGCCACAGGAAGTGGAGTAGGATCGTGGCCGTTAAAACAGCATGTCAGGGAGTGCAGATCCATCGGCTGAAGCTCGAAGGTGGTCGGAGCTGATGACGGAGTTCGGCTCCCGTAGGAGTCCGGGCGGAGTCTCTGCAACTAAAGTCAGGTGAAAAGTCTGACTCCTATGGGAGTCCGGACTGATCTTACCGGCAATCGGAGTCAGCGACGGAGCCAGACTCTTGTGGGAGTCCGGGCGGAGTCCCCCTTGCGGTGAAGTTGTCGTCGGAGTCCGGCTCCCGTAGGAGTCCGGACGGAGTCTGTCTGCAGTCGTTGGAGTCGAGGATGAAGCCCGGCTCCCGTAGGAGTCCGGGCAGAGTCTTCCTGCAATCAAAGTTAAAGGCGAAGTTCGGCTCCCGTAGGAGTCCGGACGGGGCTTACCAGCAGTTGATGTTGAGGACTGAGCCCGGCTCCCGTAGGAGTCCGGGCGGAGTCAACTTGAGGTTGAAGTTGTCGTCGGAGTCCGGCTCCCGTAGGAGTCCGGACGGAGTCTGTCTGCAGCCGTTGGAGTCGAGGATGCAGCCTGGCTCCCATAGGAGTCCGGGCGGAGTCTTCCTGCAATCAAAGTTAAAGGCGAAGTCTGGCTCCCGTAGGAGTCCGGACGGGGCTTACCAGCAGTTGATGTTGAGGACTGAGCCCGGCTCCCGTAGGAGTCTGGGCGGAGTCAACTTGAGGTCAGAGTTGTCGGCGACTCTGACTCCCGTAGGAGTCCGGACGAAGTCTGTCTGCAGCCGTTGGAGTCGAGGGTGGAGCCCGGCTCCCGTAGGAGTCCGGGCGGAGTCTTCCTGCAATCAAAGTTAAAGGCGAAGTCCGTCTCTCGTAGGAGTCCGGATGGGGCTTACCAACAGTTGATGTTGAGGACTGAGCCCGGCTCCCGTAGGAGCCCAGGCGGAGTCAACTTGAGGTCGGAGTTATCGGCGGAGTCCGACTCCCGTAGGAGTCCGGACGAAGTCTGTCTGCAGCCGTTGGAGTCGAGGGCGAAGCCGGCTCCCGTAGGAGTCTGGGCGGAGTCTTCCTGCAACTGAAGTTAAAGGCGAAGTCCGGCTCCCGTGGAAGTCCGGACGGGGCTTACCAGCAGTCGTTGTTGAGGACGGAGCTCGGCTCTTGTGGGAGTCCGGGCGGAGTCCCCCTTGCGATTGAAGTTTTTGTCGGAGTCCGGCTCCCGTAGGAGTCCGGACGCAGTCTGTCTTGCAGCCGTTGGAGTCGAGGATGAAGCTCGGCTCCCGTAGGAGTCCGGGCGGAGTTGTCATGTAGTCGATTTCGCTGAGGACTTCGGTTGTGGGTATTTTATACCCAACAAGTCCAAAATAGTAAGGACAAGTCTGATTTTAGGACAAGAGTCTAGGAAGAGATATAAGGAAGACAAGGAGAGAAGAAAGGTAGGGATAGGAAGGCTAGGAGGAGAGGAAGAAGGTCTTGAGGTCCTGCTACTCAAAAAATTTTTCAGAATAAAAATTTTGATGGAAGAATCATCTTAATGAGTTAGTGTCCTGATCATAGCCCTGTGTGGATCACCGTTGGAGGGCAAACACTTGGGCACCTGGTGGAGGTTCTGCCAGATTTTGGAATAAGCGCTGCAGGTATTCTTCTATAGCTTGAATCTTATTATGAATATATATTATATGATTGTTAATCATCAAAGAGGTACTGGTTTAAGGGTTTAATATTTAAAATTTTATATTTTAAATTTTTGAAATCCATTATGCTTCTGCTGTGCATGTCCACCCTGAAACCTTATAATGGTATCAGAGCCGACCTTATTTGGTTCAATCATATATACATAATATTTATATGATGTATATTATGGTTCATGCTATAAAATCAATTTTGTCATTAATTATGCTTTCATATGATGATATCAATTGATGCATATATGATCCACCACTTCATCATCCTGATATAAGGTTGTCCTAGTATAACAGGATTATGCTGCTAGGTTGTCCTTGGATGATGAAAGTCCATATGTTACACTGACATATATAGAATATTTTAATATTAATATATATTAGTATGATTTAGCATTATATAGTTAGAATGTGCATGAGACCAAAAAAACCCTCATTAAAAATTATTAAGTGGTAGTGATTAGCAACAATGGATTAACCAATTCTTGATCAATTGATCAATTGATGTTTAGAAAAGTGCTAAAGATGGTTCTTTAATTGGTTCTATTGTCTGACCTGATCTTGGTGTCTAAGAAAAGCAATGAGGGGACCTACCTTACTTATCTGGCCAATTTGGTTAAGCGATTTTGATATTGAAAAACTCTAATGTTAAAAACACTACTAGGGGCCTTCCTTCATGCTAGGTTAATGTTACATTATGAACTATAGCTAGCTTGTTGTGTTACCATAAGGCTTGTCATAAGAATTCATATAATATAATCCTGATGTATAAAAGATGTTTACGATAATTTTGGATGTACTACTTTGTTGTATTACCACAAGGGCAGTTATATTCGAATTTGACTGTATTAAAATGAAAGATCTTACTTAACTAAAATATTATAGCTTATTGTATTACCACAAGACTAATAATATTTTAGAGATCAAGATATAATATTAAAAATTACATGAGATATAATTGAAAAGAGTTCTTACCTATAAACTCATAAAAGTTTGTTGTGTTAACATAAGATCATTATGAGGAATTAGGATCTTAATCTCACTAAGATAAATATGTAATATATCTCATTCATCATAGTAGAGGGTTATGATGTTCGATAAAATAGTGAAAGGCACAATTAAATTAAAAGACCTTATTTAATTGTGTAAGTCAACATGAGTTGTTTGCTTATGTAATATTCTTTAATTATAGATTAAATTCTACAAATAGCATCTTCATTATCATTACGAGAAATTTTAGATTCCAACAAGTTGATCGGATCCAATTATGTGAATTGATTGAGAAATTTAAAGATTGTACTCACTCAGGAGAAGCTCTCTTATATTTTGATATCCCTGAACCACAAGAGGTTAGGAATAATGCCATTGAAAAAAAAGTATCCACATACAGGATATGAAAGAATGATAGTTTAACTATCAAGTGCATCATACTGGTCTCTATGAGCATTGAATTGTAGAGGCAGTGTGAGAGCATGGATACTCAATTCATACTCCTCAATCTTAAAGAGTTATATAGAGAACAGAGTAGGACTGCTAGATATGAGATATTTAAGCAGTTATTCCATGCTAGAATGATTGAGGGGTCATCCGTACAAGATCATGTCCTGAAGGTCGTTGACCTGATCACCAGATTGGGACACTTGAATTTTGTGATGGATGAAGAATTAAGTCAGGATTTGATACTGCAATCTCTCTTTGAGTCATTCGCTTAGTTTGTCATGAACTATCACATGAATAAACTGAATACCTCTTTGTTTGAGCTGTTAAACATGCTCAAGATAGTTGAGAGCCACATAAAGAAAAAAAAAGCTCCACTTCTTCTTATGGATAAAATCTCTAAGAAGAAGCCTGGCTTTAAGGGTTCAAAGAAAGTACTGAATCCTAAGGGTGGCAAGATGAAGAAGAAGGGAAAGAAAATCTTCAGATAATGTACCTGCTTTCACTGCGGTAAGGCAGGATGCTAAAAAAAGAATTGCAAGTTATATCTTGTAACTGTATAGATTGGTGCAAGCGATATACCAAAAAGTATGTATGAGATTCATACAATTTTGTCATTAAGTTCTTCTAATTCAGACTCTTGGGTATTGAATACCACCTGCGGTTCTCATATATGCAAGTCATTGCAGGGGCTGCAAAATATTAGAGTACTGAAGAAGAGTGACTTCGAGTTCTACAGCACTGGAGGAGAGTCGATCTAGGTAGAAGTTGTGGGGATATATTTGTTAAAGTTACCTTATGGAAAGATCTTATAGCTAGAAAACTATTATTATAGGTTTAAGATCATTAGAAATATTATTTTTGTACCATTACTATTACAACGAGGTTGTAAAATTAATAAAAAGAGCAATAGTTGCTTAATTTTTTTTTCTAATAAAATTTTTTATCATGACATTGTTAATAATGATCTTCTGATTCTATCTAATGATAATATTTTTTATATAGATGAAAATAAAAAGCAAAAGAGAAGAAATAAATAATACTTTACTTTGACATTATCGATTTGGTCATAAAGTGAGACGAAGATTAACAAGTTATATAAAAAAGAGTTCTTTGATCCTTATGATTATGAATTATTAGAAACTTGTGAATCTTTTCTTATGGGTAACTCCATTTAGTGGACATAGACAAAGGACAAGTGAGTTATTAAGATATGTACATATTGATATATGTGGTTCTATGATAATAGAAGCCAGAGAAAGATACTCTTATTTTATTACTTTCACTGATAATTTATTTAGGTTTGGATATGTGTATCTTATAAAACACAAATTTGAGGCTTTTGATAAATTTAAAAAGTATCAAAGTATGATAGAAAAATAAATTGAAAAAAATATTAAAATCTTTCGATCTGATCGAGGAAGAGAAATTTATCCAATGAGTTTCTAGATTATCTTAAAGAAAATAAAATTCTCTCAGAATGGATCCCTCCTTATACACCACAGCTAAATGGTGTATCAGAAAGAAAAAATCATACTTTATTAGATATAGTGCGGTCCATGATGTGCTTTACAGACTTGTCTATTTTCTTCTAGAGATATGCCTTAGAAACTTCTATCTATATCCTAAACAGAGTACCTTCAAAATTTGTATTAAGTACTTCATATGAGATATGGAGAGGAAAGAAGCCTAATCTTAAGTATCTCTTAAGATATAGTGCTATCCAACTTATGTTAAAAAAATTTTGGACATAAGCTGAGTGCTAGGATAGATAGTTTATTTGTAGGTTATCCTAGAGAAAGTATAGGATATCTCTTTTACCATCCTACTAAATAAAAGATATTTGTCAGTAAACATGATACTTTTATGAAAAAAAGTTTATCTTAGAAAGAGGTAGTGGGAAGAAAATTAAACTTGGAGAAGTTCAAGAACTACAAATACAAGCACAAGATGATCCTCAACCAGAAATACCCATTGATAAGGTACAACCACAAAATATACCTCCTCTCCAAAGGTCGGATAGAGTGCGTAATGCACCTCTAAGGTATGGATTTATTATTGAGAATAATGAAGCCCACATCATTGAGAATGATAAACTTTTGACCTATATGGAAATCATCATGAGTTGGGACTCAAACAAATGGCTAGAGGCTATGAAATTTGAAATAGACTCTATATACCCCAATCAAGTATGGACTTTGGTTGATGTACCAGACGGTGTGACCCCAATTGGATGCAAATGGGTGTATAAGAAAAAGATTGGAGCAGATGGCCAAGTTGAAACCTATAAAGCTAGATTGGTGGCTAAAGGTTTTAGACAGAAACAAGGGATAAATTATGATGAAACATTTTCACCATTGCCATACTAGAATCTATATGGGTTATGCTTGCAATAACAGCATACCATGATTATGAAATTTGGTAAATAGATATAAAGACGGCCTTCCTTAATGGTTATCTTGAGGAAGAGGTTTACATGTATCAGCCAGAAGGATTTATCTCAAAAAGGAGAATAAATCAGGTGTGCAAGCTTAAAAATTCTATTTATGGACAAAAGCAGACCTCGAGAAGTTAGAACATCCGCTTTGATGTTACGATCAAAGAGTTTGACTTTATCAAAAATATGGATGAACTTTGTGTATACAAAAAGATTAGTGAGAATACCATTATCTTCTTAGTTTTATATGTGGATGACATACTTCTCATCGAGAATGATATCCCAATGTTACAATCGGTCAAGACATGGCTATCAAGTAAGTTTTTCATGAAGAATTTGGGTGAAGCATCCTATATACTAGGTATAAAGATCTATAGGGATAGATCTAAGAGGATGTTAGGCTTGTCCCAATTTAGGTACATAGATTTAGTGCTAAAAAGATTTAGCATGGATTGGAGTAAAAGAGATTATTTACCCATGAGTCAAGGCATACATCTCTCTAAAAGGATGTCTCCTAAAACATCGAAAGAAAGAAAAAGAATGAGTTCTATTCCCTATGCATTGGTAGTAGGGTCGATCATGTATGCTATGCTATGTACCAGGCCTGATGTTGCCTATGCCTTGGCATAGTTAGTAGATTTTAGGTTGATCCGGGAGAGGATCATTGGAAAGCAGTGAAAAATATTCTTAAGTACTTGAGAAGGACTAGAGATACTTTTCTAGTATATGGAGGATTTGATCTAAACTAGAAGGCTATTCTGACTCTAGTCTTCAATCAACCCTGATAATAGCAAGTCTACTTCAGGGTATGGCTTTACTCTAAATGATGGAATAATTGGTTGAAAAAGTTTTAAGCAGCATACTGTAGCTGACTCAACTACTGAGGTAGAGTTCATAGCTGCAAGTGAAGCCGCCAAAGAAGCTATCTGGATGAAGAAGTTCATCACTAAGTTGGGTGTCATTTTTGAGATTGAGAATCCAGTACCACTTTATTATGATAATATTGAAGCAGTTTCTTAAGTAAAGGAACCGAAGTCTCATCATAAATTCAAACACATTCTAAGGTGCTTCCATCTTATTCGTAAAATAGTCAAAAGATAAGATGTAGTCATTGAACGAGTAGAAACAAAGAACAATATAGCAGACCTATTCACTAAGGCTCTATCACATCAGCAGTTTGATGGCCATCTCGATTATATGGGGATAAAATATTAGGGTGATTGACTTTAATGCAAGTGAGAGATTGGAAGGAATATGCCCTACAAGCCAATTGAAATTTGTATTTTGATGGATTTTTCTTGTAATCTTCTAGACTCATGTAATTGACATTTTAATAATAAAAAGTATTTTTCATCATATGCTGCATCTTACTTTTGTAATGGTTATGATGAACTTCATAAATCAGGACAATGGCTTTAAGGTTATGATGAGATCATACCTATGAGATCTAAAATCTTAAAAATCCTGATTTAAAATATTTCCAGTCATTGGAGCATTAAGTAGGAGATCAATGTTTCGGATAGACTAGCACTTCCTATGTATGCTCGATGGAGAGGGTGGCTGATCTTATAAGCCACTTGTATGTGATATTAATATATAAATATGGGTGCTCATTAAAAAAAGAGTTCACTGAATTGATCCGAGCTAAGAAATATCTTATAAAATCTACTTACCTATCAAAAGATGTCTTTTTGTAGTGGGAGTTGTGCATGTAATCTTTTGACCTGAGACTACTAGAGAACCATGTATACATGAATCTATATTTTGGTTCATACTCATTCATAACTTAATCATGTATAAGATTATCTGAATATGATGGAATATGTATGGAGGTTGTGAGTAGGTCAACATGAAATCGATCACTCTTGGTAAGAGGAGATCGTATCCTATTTGCTCTAATCGATTGATGATTCAAAAAGCTTTTGATCAAAGCAAGATGAAAATTAGAAAGAGTTTTTAATATTTCATTAATTGAATCATCATTAAAGATTAAGAAAAATATGAATATGATATTGAATTTGACATCATTTCATATCTAGAATCATATTCGGGATGCAGGGAGATCGTAGGATCGAATTACATGGTAACTTTCCACTGAAAAATATTTTTAATATTTTTATCAAAATTTTATATCTTTGAGGCAGACATGACATGTTGTTGGATATCAATCTTGTCTTGTGAGTTTGATCGAATTAAAAAATTTAATTTGATCTCCAATTAGAAAAGATTCTAATTGCTCAAATCGGATTAGCTTGATTGGATTTAGATTGATTAGATTAAATTCTAATAAAATCAGATCGACTTGCACTTGGACCCACTACTAGCTAGATGTGGAACATAATGGGTCACACACAAAAAAATTAATCAGGGATCTAATTGGATTAGATCATGTTTGCCAAATTGACATGGTAGCACATATTGTAAATCCTAACTCCTTATTTCGAATCAGATTTGAAATTGATTTCAGATTGGGCTAATTAAATTCAAATTAATTCAAATTAATTTTGGATTTGAGTTGGATCAGCTCTTCGCTGCATGTATTAGAGATTTAGAGCCAAGTAACCAGGTGCCCATGCATCAAGAATTTTTCTTGCATGTGGGATGCATTTTTGTGTGCAAAAGACCAAGTGGCATCCCATGATGCATTTTTGTGCACAAAAGACCAAGTGGCATCCCATGAGATGAGATGCCCCTTCGTCATCCTTATCCAATGGTTCCATGGTAAAATTATGTTTTTGAGAATCATGATTTATTTCTAAGTGTAGAAGAGTGCTTCTGTGGCTAAATTGAAAGAATTATGCCCTACAAGCTAATTGCATATGGAATGCGATCGGGTGTATTTGGTAATTTATCTTTCAAACTCATATAATTGATATTTATTTTAATAAAATTAGTATTTTTGATTCATTATATGTTGTATCTTGTTATTTTTAAGATTATAGTGAACCTCATAGGTCCGGACAATGATTTTAGGGTCGTGATGAGATCACATCAGTGACCTAAATTCTTGATAGCCCGAACCTAAAATATTTTTAATCATTGGTACATCGAGTTGGAGATCAATGATATCGGTAAGACTGATATGTCCTATGCATGCTCAGAAATGAGGATGATTGATCTCACAACTACTTATGTGGTGACACTAATACAAGAATATGGGTGCTCATTAAAGAATGAGTTTACTAAATTGATCAGGAGAGAATATCAGATGGAGTCTTATTTACATGTGAACTGATGATTCTCTAGTGGGAGCTGTGTAAGTGATCCTTAGATCTGAGGTCACCATGGTACCTTGTGTACATGGATCCATGTTTTGGTTCACTACCTAGTTTGATTCTTTGATTTTATGTGGGGTGTTCTAGATATGGTGAAGTGTGCATGGAGGTTGTGGGTGATCAATAAGAGATCAGTCACTCCTAATAAAGAGAGCGAACATCCTATGTGATCTCATTGGATGATGATTCTGAAAGTCTTTAGCCAAAGCAAGGTGATAATTAGAAAAGAGTTTCTAATATATCATCAATTGAATCATCACCTTCAGATCGAGATACATAAAGATAAGTGATTGGGTTCGACATATTTTCATGCCCACAGCTCATCTGGGATGTGATTTGACTGAAGAATTGAATTACACGAAAATTTGACACTGAAAGATATTTTGATAATTTTTTATCAAAATTTTAAATCTTTCAGATAGTCATGATACATTGCAAGACATAAATATTTGTAAGGTTTCGGGGTGGGCATGCATAGTGGAAACATAATGGATTTCAAAATTTTAATAAAAAAATATTAAATATTAAACTCTAAAACTAACATTTTCTTAATGATTAACAATCATATATAACAAAAAATTTAAAATTAAATTTAAGTTATAGAAGAATACCTATAGCGCTTAATCCAAATTTCGACAGAACCTCTACCAGGCGCCCAAGTGTTTGCCCTCCAATGGTGATCCACACAGGGCTATGATTAGGACACCAACTCTTTGAGATAATTTCTCCTCCAAAATTCTCACTCTAAGAATTTTCTTGAACACCAGGACCTCAAGACCCTCTTCCTCTTCTCCTAGCCTTCCTATCCCTACCTTTCTTCTCTCCTTGTCTTCCTTAATTCTCTTCCTAGACTCTTGTCCTAAAATTAGACTTGTCCTTTTTATTTTGGACTTATCCTAACAAGAGAAGAAAGAGACTAATTGTACAATAAGGAGAGGATGTTAGAAAGAAAAGAGAAATTGAAAATCTGAATAAATCCAATCCCTCGGTGCAACCCCCTTTAAATACTTAGCGATGGGTTGACTTCAGGAATTTTTCGCGCCCCTTCCACGCACCATCTCTCATCCATCAGAAAATCTCATACCTCCTGATGAATTCTTATGCCCATCTAGAAGTTTTTGACACATGGCAATCATCGGAAAAAAATCCAAGAGATGCTTCATGCAGAAGGACTCTTCGGAATATTTTCATGATGATTCTCCGATGCATCATGCAGCTTCCCATGGCATAATTTTTTTCCACCACCCATCAATGTAAGTATGTCCATCCAATAGCCAAAAATTAAGGCACTAATATGATAATATCATGGAAAAAAATTTAGATTAAGAAGTGGCGTGACAAATGGGTTAGAGTCCTTCACAAATTGGACTCTTTGTCAGGCGCATGGATTAAGCTGACAGGATTTCCAAATTCAATGAATTTTCACGATTAAACCAGAAGAAATTTTAACTTCAAAAAAATTATTCATGCTCAAAACAAAGTTAGAAATTATTAAAAAATTTATTTTATCATGGAACATTGGATAAGCTTGAGGATGAGGCATCCCATCTCATGGGATGTGAAAGCTATTTCTGCACATAAAAACTGCACCCATGCACAAGAAAAATTCTTGACTCATGGAGACTTCATTTTTTGGCTCTAAATTTTTGATACATGTAGCAAGGGCTGGACTAACTCAAATAAAAATTAATTTGAATTAATTTAGCTTTAATTAGCCCAATCTGAAATCAATTTTAAACCCAATTTGAAACAAGGAGCTAGTTTTTTGCAACATGTGCTAGAATGTCAATTTTGCAAACATGATCTAATCCAATTAGACCCCCGATCAATATCCTTTGTGTACGACCCATTGGGTTCCACATCTAGCCAGCAATAGGTTCATGTTTAAGTCGATTTGATTTGATTAGAATTTAATCTAACCGATCTAGATCCAATCGAACTAAGCGATTTCAGCAATTAGAACTCTTTCTAATTGGTGATTGAATTAAACTCTTTAATTCCATCAAACCCATAAGACAAGATTGACGTCTAGCAATATATCATGTCTACCTGAAAGATATAAAATTTTTGATAAAAATATCAAAAATATCCTTTAGTGAAAAGTTACCGTGCAATTTGATCCTGCGATCTTCCTGCACCCCGAATATGACTCTGGATATGGAATGATGTCAAATTCAATATCATACTCATATTTCTCTTAATATTATATGATGATTCAATTAATAAAATATTAAAAATCTTTTCTAATTTTTATTCTGCTTTGATCAAAGACTTTCTGAATCATAAAATCGATCAGAACAAGTAGCATGCGATTTTCTCTTACCAGGAGTGATCGATTCCATATTGACCTACTCACAACCTCCATACATATTGTACCATATCTAGAACACCCCGTACATAACTAAGTCATGAATGAATATGAACTAAAAAATATGGATTCATGTATACAAAGTTCTATGGTAGTCTCAGGTCAAAGGATTACATGCACAACTCCCACTATAAGAAAACATCTCTTGACAGGTAAGTAAATTTTATAAGATGTTGCTTAAGTCAGATCAATTCAGTGAACTCATTCTCTAATGAGCACCCACTTTCTTGTATTAGTATCTCACACAAATGGCATATGAGATCTGCCACCCTCTCCATCGAGCATACATAGAAAGTGCAAATCTATTCGGAACATTGATCTCCTACTCAATGCTCCTATGACTAGGAATATTTTAAATCAAGATTTTTAGGATTTTAGGTCTCATAGATATGATCTCATCATAACCCTAAACCCATTTTCTTGATTTATGGAGTTCATCATAATCATTACTAAAGTAAGATGCAGCATATAATGAAAAATACTTTTTATTATTTAAAAAGTCAATACATAAGTCTGGAAGATTACAAGAAAAACCCATCAAAATACAAATTTCGATTGGCTTGTAGGGCATATTCCTTTCAATCTCCCACTTGCACTAAAGCCAATCGTCTTTATATTTTATCCCCATACAATCGAGATAGCGATTGAACTGCTGCTGTGGTAGAGCCTTAGTGAATGGGTCTGCTATGTTATTCTTTGTTTCTACTCGTTCAATGACAATATCTTGTCTTTCGATTATTTCACGAATGAGATGAAGCATCTTAGAATGTGCTTAAATTTATGATGAGACCTTGGTTCCTTTGCTTGAGCAACTGCTCCAGTATTATCACAGTAAAGTGGTACTGGATTCTTAATCTCAGAAATGACACCCAACTTAGTGATGAACTTCTTCATCTAGACAGCTTCCTTGACGGCTTCACTTGCAGCTATATATTCTGCCTCAGTGGTTGAGTCAGCTACAGTCTGCTGCTTGAAACTTTTCCAACTAATAGCTCCACCATTAAGAGTAAAGACATACCCTGAAGTGGACTTGCTATCATCAGAGTCTGATTGAAAACTAGAGTCAGAATAACTTTCTAGTTTTAAATCAGATCCTCCATATACCAGAAAAATATCTTTAGTCCTTCTTAGGTACTTAAGAATATTTTTCACTGCTTTCCAATGATCTTCTCCTGGATCAGCCTGAAATCTACTAACTATGCCTAAGGCATAGGCAACATCAGGCCTAGTACATAGCATAGCATACATGATCGACCCTACTGCCGAAGCATAGGGAATAGAACTCATTCTATTTCTCTCTTCCGATGTTTTAGGAGACATCCTTTTAGAGAGATGTATGCCTTGACTCATGGGTAAATAACCTCTTTTACTTCCATCCATGCTAAACCTCTTTAGCACTAAGTCTATGTACCTGGATTGGGACAAGCCTAACATCTTCTTAGATCTATTTCTATAGATCTTTATACCTAGTATATAGGATGCTTCACCCAAATCCTTCATGGAAAACTTACTTGATAGCCATGTCTTGACCGATTGTAACATTGGGATATCATTCCCAATAAGAAGTATGTCATCCACATATAAAACTAAGAAGATAATGGCACTCCCACTAGTCTTCTTGTATACACAAGGTTCATCCACATTTTTGATAAAGCCAAACTCTTTGACTGTAACATCAAATCAGATGTTCCAACTTCTCGAGACCTGTTTTAATCCATAAATAGATTTCTTAAGCTTGCATACCTGATTTTCTCTCCCTTTTGAGATAAACCCTTCTAGCTGAGACATGTAAACCTCTTCCTCAAGATAATCATTAAGGAAGGCGGTCTTCACATCCATTTGCCAAATCTCATAATCATGGTATGCTGCTATTGCAAGCATAATCCATATAGATTTGAGTATGGCAACAGGTGAAAATATTTCATCATAATCAATATCCTGTTTTTGCCTAAAACCTTTAGCTACTAATCTAGCTTTATAGGTTTTAACTTGGCCATCCACTCCAATCTTTTACTTATAGATCCATTTGCATCCAATTGGGGTCACACCCTCTGGTGCATCAACCAAAGTCCACACTTGGTTGGAATACATGGAGTACATTTCGGATTTCATAGCCTCTAGCTATTTGTTTGAGTCCCTTTTCAAGATGGCTTCCGTATAGGTCAAAGGTTCATCATTTTCAATGATGTGGGCTTCATTATTCTCAATAACGAACCCATATCTCATAGGTGCATTCCGCACCCTATCCGACCTTCAGAAAGGAGGTGTACTTTGTGTTTGTACTTCATTAATGGATATTTTTGGTTGAGGATCATCTTGTGCTTGCATTTGTAGGTCTTGAAGTTCTCCAAGTTCAATTTTCTTCCCACTATCTCTTTCTAGGATAAACTCTTTTTCCATAAAAATGGCATATTTACTGACAAACACCTTATGTTCAGTAGAATGGTAAAAGAGGTATCCTATACTCTCTTTAGGATAACTTACAAACAAATATTTATCTGCCCTAGCACTCAGCTTATGTCCAAAATTTTTTTAACATAAGCTGGACAGCCCCATATATTAAGATACTTAAGATTAGGCTTCTTTCCTCTCCATATCTCATATGGAGTGCTTGGCACAGATTTTGAAGGTACTCTATTCAGGATATAAACAACAGTTTCTAGAGCATATCTCCAGAAAGAAATTGGCAAATCTGTAAGGCACATTATGGACCGCACCATATCTAATAAAGTGTGATTCCTCCTTTCTACTACACCATTTAGCTATGGTGTATAGGGAGGGGTCCATTCTAAGAGAATTTTATTTTCTTTATGATGATCTAAAAATTCATTGGATAAGTATTCTCCTCCTCGATCAGATCGAAGGATTTTAATACTTTTTTCAGTTTGTTTCTCGACCATACTTTGATACTCTTTAAATTTATCAAAGGCTTCGAATTTATGTTTCATAAGATACACATATCCAAACCTAGATAAATCATCAGTGAATGTTATAAAATAAGAGTATCCTCCTCTGACTTTTGTTGTCACAGGATCACATACATCGATATGTACAAGTCCTAATAACTCACTTGTCCTTTCTCCATGTCCACTAAATGGAGTCTTAGTCATTTTTCTCATAAGACAAGATTCACAAGTACCTAATGATTCATAATCATAAGGATCAAAGAACTTTTCTTTATATAACTTGTTAATCCTTGTCTCACTTATATGATCAAGTCGACAATGCCAAAGTAAAGTATTATTCAACTCTTCTCTCTTTCGCTTTTTACTTTCATTAATATGAAAAATATTGTCATTAGATAGTGTTGGGTATAAAATACCCCTCGCCGAAGTTTGTAAAAGACCGACCCTTCCAGGGCTCTTCCGGCTTCCGACCTTGTGTGTGGCATCTCTCCGAACCCCCTCGACCGTCCGAACTTCTCCGATAATGAACTTCTGCATTCATCTACGGGCTGCCCCAAAAGCTCTTTGGCCTCACCGCCAGCCGACCTTCTACAGTAATCAACTATTCTTCGAATCTCTTCTGGACTTCTTCCGACCGCGGACGGCCCTACTCCGAACTTCTTCCGGACTTTCCTGACAATGAGCTTCTCCATCCACCTATCGGGCCGCTCGAAAGGCTCTCTAGGCCTCACTGTCGGCCGACCTTCTACGGTGATCAACTATTCTCCGAACTCCTTTCAAACTTCGTCAATATCTGAGTTTCTTTGACAATGAGATTTCTACGATAATCAGACTCCATCCGAGTTTCTACGACGTTCGACTGCCTTCAGGATTCCAACTGGGTTCCTGTGAGAGCCGAACTTCTACTACGAGCGGTCTACTCCGAACTTCTACAGCGAGCGGTCTGCTCTGAACTTCTACTACAAGCGGTTTACTCCAAACTCCTACAGCGGGCAGTCTGCTCTGGATCTCTACTGTGAGCAAACTCCATTCGAGCCCCTACTGTAAGCACATTTCTTCCAAACTTCCATTGTAGGTAGACATCAGCCGAGCTTCTTTGTAGCTGGATCCCATATGAGCTTCTACAACGGAACAGGACCCACTGGTTAGATCGCTACTCTGAGCTCCCACGACAATCGATCTTCGATCGAGTTCCTATAATAAGCGGTCTCCTTTTAGCCTTCTACAAGAACCAGACTCCATCCGAACTTCCACAGCGGATGGATATCGGACGAACTTCTACAACAGACGGATTCCAGCAGCTGGATTTCTACAACTGCCAATCACCTCTGATGTCTGTCGAACCTCCCCAACGCTAACCGAGGTCCACCGTCGGCCGACCCTCCACCAGATTCCTCATGAAATCGGACTTCTTCGATGGATAAACTTCAGACGAGCTTCAACATCGGGCAAATCTCAGATGGACTTTCCTAGCAATCGGACCCCTACTGGACTTCACCAACAGAAAATCTCCATCCGAGCTTCCATAGCAGATGACTTCCACCTATAGCATCAACACCTAAGGCATCTGACAACAGTAGACTCGTCAACAGCCTCGAAAAATCTGAGCTTCTCCTAGATCGATAGTATAGAGAGCTATTCCTCTCCATTAGACATCCCAGTCGAGCTCCAGTCGATAGATCCGAACTCTCAGGCAAGTCACGACAATGGCCACTACCCTGCTCCACTCTCTGCAACGGATTCTACATGGCTTCACTACTCTCTGGCAAGTCGCGACAACGGACACCGCTCCACTCTTCGAGCTCCACTACTCTCTGGCAAGTCACGACAACGGACACCACTCTACTCTCCGTAACAAACTCCATGTGGCCCTGAATGATCCCTAATTGAAGCAAAATTTGAGTGCAGGGGCAAAATGGTAATTTTAAAACTTTTCAAAATCACTATTTTACAGTGAAAATTATTAATTAATCTAATTAATTAACATGTGTTTGTCCTACACTAGGATCTAAATATGATATACAGCATGCATGCATTTAAATTTGAAATTCAAATTTGAACAGTAAATAATTTACTATTCTGTGTTCAGAACACAATATCTTTGTGCGGGTAGTCAATCACCGCAATCTGATCATCATCGGGAGGGTCTGATCATCGCAACACAGCCACACAGCATGTCTAATCTCTGTGAATCATCCACACAAAGCTTCCGGTCTGATCGGCTCCTCACGAGTGCTAGCTCGTTGTAGAGCCCTTTCGACGGCTGAAGCTGATCGAACTCCTTTGATCGATGTTTGTCGATTCCACAGATGCTCTAGATCATCAGAAACATGCTTGAGAGGTAGATGATGCTCTCCTTTGAATTTGGTGGGCTTACGACACTCGTAGCTCACTAACTCACTTCCCAAACCCCAGGCTGAAACCCTAGGGAACACACTGAAAAACCCTGTGCCCACTTTTATTTCTTTTCTTTCTTTTTCTCTCAAAAGTTTTAGACTTCCTACTCACGCATAAGGGTTCCTCACGCCCCACTTTCTCTCTCAAAATATTTCTATGCATGCCCCAGCTTTCTCCTCTTTTTAAAATAATTCAAAACGTGTCTTATCTGCATGAGAGGATAAAGATAAGTGGTTGCACATTTGAATTCAAATCAAATTTGAATTCAAATACAAACCAACTCATCCCTATCCACTTGGATGTGAGAAGAGAAGGTGCGTGGCTGCTTTGTGCATCGAAAGGTTTCACAAGAAACTCTTTCTCATGTAGAATATGGGGTGCTAAAGAGGATCAGGACATGGTGCACGGATAGGTTGCTCATTCAAATTCAAACTTTCTTTTGAATTTGAATGGCCAACCAACCATCCTTATCCACCTATATGGTGCACAAATGTGGGGCGTGGGAAGGGCTTTGTATGAGAGAAAATTCATGAGAAGTTGCTTCTCGTGAATTCAAATGGGCGCAGAGATATCAGGTGGCGCAGGGAGTTTGGGTCAAGGTGGTTTCTCATTTTAAACTAACCTAATTGAACCAATTTAATTAAAATAAGCTAGGCCCAATTAGACTAATTTAAACCCAACTTAATTAGGCTTAATTAGCTTAATAAAATCCTAATCAAATTAGAAATTGACTAAGCCCAACCCTTGATCAAATTAGGGACCAAACCATCTCGATGATTTGGTCAACTCTTAACCTAATCGGGTCAAACCCAACCGAATCCAATTCAATTGGACTTGATCCAAAAATAATTAATCAATCAAATTGAGTTAATTAGTGATCAAATCACTAATTAAACTCTCATAAATACTGAGTCCAAATCTGATGGGCAATCGGGTATCAAAGTCCATCGATATGAAACCTTGATCGAAGAGTCCCAAACCAGTGGGACTCTTGACCTCGGTATCCAAAATGTGTGTAACTCATGATCAGAGAATCCTGATTCTCGATCACAGAGTCTCAGACATGTAGGACTCATAGTCCATAAATATTAGGACTCTTCATCAGCCATCAGATCAGATAGGAACCTCTAATGTGTGTGACCCCGCAGGTTCGAACCTAAGCCGGTAGCACAGGAACCAATTCTTGTACTAATCAAAGTGACCATCTAGCAATGATATCCGATGTTCAGATAGGTCGAATAGTCACAATCACAACATTCAGAACCTACGTGAATATGGCTACTATATAATTCATCCCTTTTGACCCCTGTGTATAGGATGACTCAAGATTAAACTGTCAACCCAGATTAGATCATCCGAGTCATGCTCAACTCAATCAGTCCTGTGACTCCTCACTAGGACTACCCTGGTCAAGATTTTGCTAAATTGAAATACGACTGTACACAGCTCCTGAACTAGAGTGGTCAATCCCATCTTGACACACGCACCGACAAGTCAAGTACTTGACTACACCCAGCATCCTTCCGTCACTGAATTAGAAATTCAGGTAGTCCAGTGCCTAAGTGCAGTATCTTGCTTGCAAGTCACCATGGCGGTCTCAGGTCAGAGGGACATTTATACCCATATCCCATCGGAGCAAATCTTGACAGCAGAAATAGCTCCAGAGTCGGTCACGTTCTGTGCAGATGTACCCTTACATCTCACCTGTATGCCATATCAGTGTCTCCACACTCCTTGGTTAAGAGGACAACCAACCTATGTGGCACACAATGACCTATGCTTGATAAACGTTGTTGTCTTTGGTAACAACGTATCATTTGGTCGCGAACTTGTTTAAGGACTAAACGACAAATCCTCCTTTGTCGAGTCTAAATAGTCCTAAGGACTTCACCACAACACAGGAGTTCATTAGAAGATGAAACAATTTTTGATGAAAATATCAAAATAATTTTATTTATTTATAATTTATATACTAATACAAAAAGAGCACAACTGTCAACAGGCTGACGATTGATTTTGGGATACTATTCCCAACAATCTCCCACTTGACCTAAAGCCAGTAAGTGTAGTATCAAATACCCATCTTCGACTTGAAGTCATCGAACTCCTTCACCGCAATGGCTTTAGTGAATGGATCGGCCAGGTTCTCCTTCCCATTGATCTTTTGAAGGTTGACGTCTCCTCGATCTATGATTTTTCAGATGAGATGGTAGCGGTGCAGAATATGCTTCGTCTGCTGGTGTGCCTTTGGTTCCTTCGCCTAAGCAATGGCTCCAGAGCTGTCACAGTAGAGCAGAACTGGACCAACAAGGGAGGGTGCTACTCCGAGCTCGGTGATGAATTTTCTCAACCACATCGCTTCTTTGGCAGCATCTGATGCAGCGACATACTCCACCTCACAAACTGAATCAGCCACTGTGTGCTGCTTGGAACTCTTCCAGCAGACAGCCCCTCCATTAAGGGTAAAAATAAATCTCAACACACTCTTACTGTCATCGTGATCAGACTGGAAACTAGAATCTGTAAACCCTATAAGTCTCAAGTCCGATTCACCATAAACAAGCCACTGGTCCTTAATTATTTCTTAAATACTTTAGGATGGTTTTAACAACCTTCCAGTGATTCTCTCCTGGATCATATTGGTATCTACTCACTACCCCTAGTGAGTATGCCACATCTGATCATGTACATGTCATGGTGTACATGATAGATCCCACTGTCGAAGCATATAGAATTCTGTCCATACACTCTCTCTCTTGAGGTGTTGTCGGACAATCTCTCTTCGAGAGAGAAATTTCATGGCCTATCGATAGATAGCCTTTCTTGGAATTCTCCATGCTGAACCTTTTCAGCATAGTATCAATGTACGTAGACTGGGATAAGCCAAGCAACCTTTTAGATCTATCCCTATAGATCCTCATCCCTAGGATGTAGGAAGCTTCTCCCAGATCTTTCATGGAGAACTGTGATGACAGCTAAATCTTTATTCCCTGTAATGCAGGAACATCATTCCCGATTAAGAGAATGTCATCCACATACAATACAAGAAATACTACTACAGGACCATTAGCGCAATTATAAATGCAGGGCTCTTCTCCGATCTTAATGAAGCCATACGTCTTGATCATCCTATCAAAACGTATGTTCCAATTCTGGGATGCCTGCTTAAGTCCATAAATGGACCTCTGTAGCCTGCACACCTTAGACTCATCTATGGATGTGAATCCTTCCGATTGTATCATATACACCTCTTCATCCAGCTCTCCATTTAGGAAAGCTATTTTCACATCCATCTGTCAGATTTCATAGTCCAGATGAGCAGCTATCGCAAGCATAATTGAATGGATTTGAGTATTGCCACAGGAGAAAACATCTCGTCATAGTCTATACCATAACGTTGATGATATCTCTTGGCAACCAGACGGGCTTTATAGGTTTTCACCTTTCCGTCTGCGCCCTTCTTCCTCTTGAAGACCCATTTACACCCTATGGGTTTTACTCCTTCGGGTGGGTCAACCAATGTCCACACATCGTTGACCTTCATAGACTCCATTTTGGATTTCATGGCCTCTAGCCATTTCTCAGAGTCAGGTCTCTGCATTGCATCCATGTAGGTGATCGAATCCTCATCATTTTTATCAAGTTCGACAGAATCGCCGTCCCGAACCAAGAAACCATAGTATCTGTTCGGTTGACGTGGTACTTTACCAGATCGCCTTAAGGGTGTAAGAACAATGGGCTCCGGATTTGATCTAACCAAATCCGATTCAGGTTCAGCTACTTTTGTTGATTTTTCTACCTGTCGAACTTTCTCAAGTTCGACCTTAGAGGCAACAGTCCCTTCACCAAGAAACTTCTTTTCTAAAAAGATTGCCTTAAGGATGACAAACACTTTTTGCTCATCAGTTAGGTAGAAATAATACCCTTTGATCTCTTTTGGGTACCCTATGAAATTACACTTGTTAGACCTAGGTTCAAGCTTGTCCATAATTAAATATTTAACATAAGTCAGACACCCCCAAACCCTAAGGTATGAGAGTATTGGCTTACGTCCTATCCATATCTCATATGGCGTTTTGGTTACAAACTTACTCGAAATCCTATTTAGAAGGTAACAAGCCGATTAGAGTGCATATCCCCAGAGGAAGATCAGTAGACCAGCAAACCCCATCATGGATCGAACCATGTCCAACAAGGTCCGATTCCTCCTTTCAGACACACCATTATGCTGTGGTGTTCCAGGAGGTGTCCACTGAGAGAGAATCCCATTCTCCCCAAGATATGTCAGAAAATCATTGGAAAGGTACTCACCTCCTCGATCGGATCGAAGAATTTTAATACACTCCTAGTTTGTTTTTCTACCTCATTTCGGAATAGTTTGAATATTTCAAATGACTCCGACCTATGCTTCATTAAGTAGACATACCCATACCTCGATAGATCATCTGTGAAGGTTATGAAGTAGATATATCCACCTCTTGCACTTGAGCTCATGGGTCTACATACATTAGAATGTACCAGACCTAAGAGTTCACTGGCTCGCTCACCTTTTTCAGTAAAAGGTGACTTGGTCATTTTCTCAAGAAGATAGGACTCATAGGTTGGAAGTGATTCACAATCACCAACTTCAAGAATTCCTTCTTGAGCCAATCTGTTTATCCTATTCTTATTGATATGACCTAGCCTACAATGCCAAAGGTAGACTTTTGACACATTATCTATTCTAGGACGTTTATCGGAGGTTTGAACCACATTAACAGGATGTGATAGTAAGTATATTCTATTATTTAGTTGTCCAACAAATATTGTAACATCATTCAAAATGATATTGTAAATATTTTTTTTATTAAAAATTCATAACCGTACATGGCCAAAAGGCCTACAGAAATAATATTTAATAAAAAGCTTGGACAATAGTGACATTCACTCAGAATTACATTACGAGAATTGATTACAAGTTTTATGATTCCTAAAGCTAGAACTGAAACTTTGCTTTCATCTCCAACATTCAAGAACCTCTCGCCGTCATCAAATCTCCTACTGACCTGCAGACCTTGCATCAAATTGCAAATATGATAAGGACTTTTAGTATCCAATACCCAGGCAGTAGTATCACAAATTAAAAAGTTACAAGGTGTTATCATATAATTACCTTGCTTCTTCTTCGGCCTGTTCAGGTCCAGGGAGGCAATGTATAGAGGATAGTTCCTCTTCCAGTGCCCCTACTTCTTGCAAAAGAAGCACTCCGTCTGACTCTGGTCAGGCTTGCACTTCTTGGTCTGACCCTGTGCAGACATCCCAGCATGTGACTGCACCTTCTTATTCTTCTTCTTCTTGTTCTTGTTCCCTTTCTTAAAGGATCGACGACCAGAAGAAGACCCTCCCACAACATTCACCGACTCCTTATGGAGCTGGTGATCCTTCTCAAAGTTCTGCAGCAACTCCAACAAGCTATGGTAGTTCACTGCAGGCTTTGTCATTCGAAAATGAGTAAGGAAGGGGAGGAAGGACTTGGGCAATGAATTAAGGATCGCATCCTTACCGAGCTGCTCGTGCAGGGGAAAGTTCAGTTTATTTAGGCACTCAATCATTTCGATCATGTACAGTACATGATCGGTGACTGAGGCCCCATCCCTCATCCGAGCATTAAAAATGGCACAACTAGTTTTGTGCCTTTCAACATCGTCAGGCATGCCAAAGGAGTCGTTCAACATTTGAAGCATCTCTTGTGACTGGGCATTCTCGAACCTGTGGCTAAACTCATCATTCATTACCGCCAGCATTATGCACCGAACGGTGGTGCGGTCGTTGAGCCACTTCTGGTAAGTGTCTCAGACCGTTCCTCTCACGTTCGGGGTTGGCTCCTCGGGTGCCGAATCTGTTACTACATAAAGGATCCGCTCATGCTCAAGGATGATTTTTAATTTTCGATATCAGCTATCAAAATTCGATCCCATGAGCTTGTCATTATCTAATAATGATCGGAGTGACAGGATAGTGGCCATAGCTGCATAAAGGAAAACCAGACCTCTATTAGTATATAAATTATTAATACTAAAGACTTGGACTTTAGTCTAAAGTTTCTCCCAATATTTTTATGAACTGGTAGCCTCAACCTCTAATTCAAAGAATTACTTTAATTTTTTAGTGGATACTAGAATCCACAAAGACTACACATGAGTCCAACTTTGGTTGGTCAACCTATGTGCATCTATGGGTAGGTTCATAACCAGTTGTTTCTCTAAACAACTTCTAGTAATTAATTTTGCCCCAAAACCTAATCAGTAGGCTTTGGCCTCCACTGAAAAGATCTGGTTAGGTCCAACCATTAACATGACTTGATTTGGTGAATCGGATCAATAAATGATCAGGCCCGACTTTCGCCGGCCAACCTGACCACCATCAGAAAGACTCAACCAAATTATCAAACTATGAATGAGAATTCCATTAGTCAATAAGCACCTGGCCTTTGGGCCTCTAATGATTATTAAACTAATGGACTCATTATCACTCACTTAATGGGAGGCTATGACTTAGTTATCACTATAACTTAATCATTTTAGGGACCTAATAATTTTGAGAATTTTATTAAAGGATAGAAGAGAAGAAATTAACCAGCCAATTTCATTCCTCCCACTAACTTCACCAAGTCAGATTAAAAAAGATTTAATTAAAGCCGGCATTAGGAGCACCTAAATCAGTCATACTGATTTACCTAATGACATCGGTGAGCCCTAATCACCAAGTGATCTAATCAAAACCTAACTCACCAGGTTGGCCAGGTAAGTGAGATCGGTGGTGGGGATATGCCATTAACTCGTCAGAGATCAAATCAATGCGAGTAGCTCCCACTTAAGAACCACTGGTCAAACTGCCGAACTTATCTTAGACACCAACCGGTTCATTAGTTTTAATTTGATCAACTTAGTAAATAGGGTTCCACCACGTAGCCATGAATTAAGTCCATCTTGGTCTAGTTAAAGATATGGACCCATTCAACTACAACTATTGGAGTTGAGTCTAGAGTTTCTTGACCTAATCTAATTCAACTTTTGATTAGATTTGATCAATTACTCTAATTTAGTCTATTTCTTTAAGCTAACCTTAGGTCTAACCCAATTATGGACCTAATCCATCTAACCCATTGACCCACAAGTTTATGCAATTGTCTTAGGTCTTAATTCATAATTCTAGACCAACTTGATAACACTTAATTCTTTTAATTAAGTATTTGGACTGATGGGTCAGGGTTTGGTATTTCGAAAATAATTTTCAAATTTGAAAAGTTTTATTTTCTATTTACTAAATATGTTGACTCATTTCACAAATAAATCAGCACATTTCATAAATAGCAATCCTATTGCTAATTACATAACAGAAAATAACTCAATCAAAATAAATCATGAATATTTTTTAGATCTAATCTAACACATTCATGATAAATTTTACAATTGAATCTTTACAATTAAGTCCTTTCACTACTTCATCTGCATGGGATATAATTGCAGCGACACCCCTACCGCCATAGGAGACCCCATCGAATGAGAGAAAAGGTCTTTAAACCCTACTTTTCTCCTATGACCGGACGGCCATGGCAACCAACCTAATTAGATTACTTGCTACTTAGATCAAGTATATCTAAATATATCAATTTCAAAATTTAAATTTCAAATTTCAAATTTCAAATTTTAAATTTTGAATTTCAAATTTCAAATAAATTTCAAATTTCAAATTTTGAATTTCAAATTTTGAATTTTAAATATTGAATTTTAAATTTGAAATTTCAACCAAATTTCAAATTTCAAATTTCAAATTTCAAATTTCAAATTTTGAATTTCAAATTTTTGAATTTTGAATTTCGAATTTTAAATTTTAAAATTCAAAATTCAAATTTTGAATTTCAAATTTTTGAATTTTAAATTTTGAACAATTTTCAAAATTCAAATTTCAAATTTTGAATTTCAAATTTTAAATTTAAACTTTTAGATTACAACTTAATCTACGCATGCAAATATATATATCATATCTTAGAACCCGCTCTGATACCATTTGAAGCGAAATTTGAGTGCGGGGCAAAATGGTAATTTTAATTTTTTAAAAATTATTATTTTAGAGTAAAAATTATTAATTAATCTAATTAATTAATATATATTTATTCTATACTAAGATCTAAATATAATATACAGCATGCATGCATTTAAATTTGAAATTCAAATTTGAACAGTAAATAATTTACTGTTCTGTGTTCAGAACACAATACCTTTGTGCGGGTAGTTGATCACCGTCGTGAGGATCTGATCATTACAACATAGCCACATGGTGTGTCTGATCTCTACGGATCATCCACATGAAGCTCCCGATCTGATCGACTCCTCACGAGTGCTAGCTCGTTGTAGAGCCCTTTCGACGGCGGATGCTGATCGAACTCCTTCGATCGATGTCTGTCGATTCTATGGATACTCTGGATCATTAGAAAATATGCTTGAGAGGTAGATGATGCTCTCTCTTGAATTTGGTGGGCTCACGACACTCGTAGCTCACTAACTCACTTCCCGAACCTCAGGTTGAAACCCTAGGGAACACACTGAAAAACCCTGTGCCCACTTTTATTTCTTTTCTTTCTTTTTCTCTTGAAAGTTTTAGACTTCCTACTCATGCACAAGGGTTCCTCACGCCCCACTTTCTCTCTCAAAAAATTTCTACGCATGCCCCAGCTTTCTTCTCTTTTTAAAATAATTCAAAACGTGTCTTATCCACATGAGAGGATAAAGATAAGTGGTTGCACATTTGAATTCAAATCAAATTTGAATTCAAATGCAAACCAACTCATCCCTATCCACTTGGGCGTGAGAAGAGAAGGTGCGTGGCTCTTTGTGTGTGGAAAGGTTTCACGAGAAACTCTTTCTTGTGTAGAACATGGGGCACTAAAGAGGATAAGGAAATGGTGCATGGATAGGTTGCTCATTCAAATTCGAACTTTCTTTTGAATTTGAATGGCCAACCAACCATCCTTATCCACCTATATGGTGCACAAATGTGGGGCATGGGAAGGGCTTTGCGTGAGAGAAAATTCACAAGAAGTTACTTCTCATGAATTCAAATGGGTGCAGGGATATCAGGTGGCACAGGGAGTTTGGGTCAAGGTGGTTTCTCATTTTAAGCTAACCTAATTGAACCAATTAAATTAAAATAAGCTGGGCCCAATTAGACTAATTTAAACCCAACTTAATTAGGCTTAATTAGGCTCAATAAAAACCTAATCAAATCAGGAACTGACTAAGCCCAACCCTTGATCAAATCATGGACCAAACCATCTTGACGATTAGGTCAACTCTTAACCTAATCGGGTCAAACCCAACTGAATCCAATTCAATTGGACTTGATCCAAAAATAATTACTCAATTAAATTGAGTTAATTAGTGATCAAATCACTAATTAAACTTTTCATAAATACTGAGTCCAAATCTGATGGGCAATCGGGTATCAAAGTCCATCGATATGAAACCTTGATCGAAGAGTCCCAAACCAGTGGGACTCTTGACCCCGGTACCCAAAATGTGTGTAACTCATGATCAGAGAATCCTGATTCTCGATCATAGAGTCTCAGACATGTAGGACTCATAGTCCACAAGTATTAGGACTCTTCATCAGCCATCAGATCAGATAAGAATCTCTAATGTGTGTGACCCCACAGGTTCGAACCTAAGCCGGTAGCACAGGAATCAATTTCTGTACTAATCTAAGTGACCATCTAGCAATGGTACCCGACATCCGGATAGGTCGAATAGTCACAATCACAACATTCAGAACCTATGTGAATATGGCAACAGTATAATTCATCCTTTTTGACCCCTGTGTATAGGACGACTCAGGGTGAAACTGTCAACCCTGATTAGATCATCTGAGTTGTGCTCAACTCAATCAGTTCTGTGACTCCTCACTAGGACTACGCTGGTCAAGGTTTTGCTAAATTGAAACATGACTGTACACAGCTCCTAAACTGGAGTGGTCAATCCCATCTTGACACACGCACCGACAAGTCAAGTACTTGACTACACCCAGCATCCTTCCGTCACTGAATTAGAAATTCAGGTAGTCCAGTGCCTAAGTGCAGTGTGTTGCTTGCAAGTCACTGTGGCGGTCTCAGGTCAGAGGGACATTTATACCCATATCCCATCGGAGCAAATCTTGACAGCAGAAATAGCTTTGGAGTTGGTCACATTCTGTGCAGATGTACCCTTACATCTCACCTATATGCCATATCAGTGTCTCCATACTCCTTGGTTAAGAGGACAACCAACCTATATGGCATACAACGACCTATGCTTGATAAATGTTGTTGTCCTTGGTAACAACGTATCATTTGGTCGTGAACTTGTTTAAGGACTAAACGATAAATCTTCTTTGTCAAGTCTAAATAGTCCTAAAGTCTTCACCATAACATAGGAGTTCATTAGAAGATGAAACAATTTATGATGAAAATATCAAAATAACTTTTATTTATTTATAATTTATATACTAATACAAAAGGAGCACAATCGTCAATAGGCTGACGATTGGCTTTGGGATACTATTCCCAACACTGATGCCACTACTCTTCGTAACAAACTCCAGGCTGTTGGAGCATGATCCTAGCTCCTCTGATGGATCTTGGGTGTAGCAGAACCAGCAACGAACAAATCTGGAGACTTCTGGACTCGATTGAAGGCCCTTGATGAAATCAGTCTGGTTGCTGTCTTCTTCGTCAGCCTTTCATTCCAGATGAAGAACACCTCTAAGATTACCTCTAAAAAATCCAAGATCTGGTACCCAACTAGACCAGGCCTGGACCGAGGTCTTTCAATTTATAGATCTCAAATTGAGGCATTTTAGATAGGAAAAAAGATAGATAGAACCAGACCTTGCAGATCTGTCCTGCTGCAGCCTTTCCTGTAGATCTGTTGATGGAGATCTCACCCGTGCCTCAAACGACCTCAGATCAACTCCATATCTGAGAGAAACTTGTACCAACCTTGTAGCAAGAGATTTCAAGTCCTGGAATTGATGCTTGGGCAGCTACAAGAGAGGGAGAGCAGATCTGGTTGGCGGCACAAAGGGGGAGGGGCTAGCGCCTCCCCTGCTTTTTCTGCCTTCTATGGACCTGGCAGCAAGAAACCCTAGGGTTTCTTACTCCTGGGGCATGGAGAATTGCTGGAGAGAGAGGGAGAAGAGAGATAGAGACTTGGGAGAAATGGTTTTCGTATTCCTTTGGCTTAATCAAACCTATACAGTGCATGTATATATAAACACAGGGTCAAGTGACCCAAACCCAAAACTCCCTTGACCAACTCTACGGGAGATTAGGTTAACTCAAGCCCATATACACCCATGACTTGACCTAATCTCACCTATCCTGGGCCCAGATCTGGCCCATAAAGAGTTGGTCCCTTGAGGCCCACATAACCTAAACCTCAAGAACCCGAAAGGCCCACAACCTTTCAACCTAGGGCCCAACTAGCCCTAGAGCCTCCATGAAGCCCTCATGAATGATGGACCTTGGCCTTAGCCTTGGTCCCCTGGGCCTTGGACACACCACCTGGATCACAACAATCTCTACCTTGGTGTCCCAAGGCCTCAACCAGCTCCACTCTGTCCATCAGCCGAATCAGCTCAATACATTTCTGAAAGCTGTCCTGTGGAAGTACCTTCGTAAGTGCATCAGCTGGGTTCTCCTTGGTGTGTACCTTTACCAGCTCCACCTTGCCATCCTCCACAAGCTCTCTGATCTGATGATACCGAATATCGATGTGCTTTGTCCTTGCATGATAGACTGAGTTCTGTGCTAATAGAAGTGCACTCTGACTGTCACAGTGCACTCTAATGGCCTCCTGAGTAAGGCCCATCTCCGTCAACAAACCCTTCAGCCAAATTGCCTTCTTAGCTGCTTCTGTCAGCCCGATGTACTCCACCTCTATAGTGGATAGGGCCGTGATAGGCTGCAGACTCGATCTCCAAGAAATAGGACCTCCATATAGGCTAAAGATGAAGCCTGTCGTAGACCTCCGGGTATTCACATCTCCACCGAAGTCTGCATCTACATAACTGCCAATCAGCCCCTGAGCCTCCCTGGACATGTCAGAGTATCCCACTGCACCTCCTCCGTAGTAGATGCCAACTCCAACTGAACCTGCCAGGTATCTGAATATCCACTTCAGAGCTCTCCAATGCTCCCTGCCAGGCTGCGCCATGAACCTGCTAACCTGACTCACTGCATGAGCGATGTCTGGCCTACAACAGACCATCGCATTCATCAAGCTCCAAACTCCTGAAGCATAAGGAATCGTCTCCATCTCCTAAGCCTCCACCTTAGTCTGTGGTGCCATGGTCTTCGAGAGTCTGAAGTGACCGGCAAGTGGCAGCTCCACCAGCTTTGCTCCCTTTATCCCGAACCTCTCTAAGACCTTCTGTATGTAGCCCCCCTGAGATAGATGTAGCACCCTTCGGGCTCGATCTCTGAAAATCTCCATGCCTAGGATCTTCCTTGCAGGGCCCAAATCCTTCATCTCAAACTTTCGAGATAAGGATGCCTTCAGATCCTGTACAACCTTCCTACTCTTGCATGCTATAAGCATGTCATCCACATACAAGAGTAGGAACACCCTAGAACCATCCTCAAGAGACTGAACATAAACACAGGGATCAAACTCGCACCTGAAAAGTCCAATGCTGCACACATAGGAGTCGAACCGCTTGTACCCTCGGCAACTGCTTCAGCCCGTACAGTGACTTCTGCAACAAACAAACCTTTCCTCTGATCCTGGATCCCTGAAACTGGGTGGCTGCTCCATGTAAATCCTCTCCTCCAAATACCCATGGAGGAACACCATCTTAACATCCATCTGCTCCAGCTCTAAATTCTGAGCTGCTACAATGCTCAGCAACACTCTGATGGAAGTATGTCTGACGACGGAGAGAAGACCTCACTGAAGTCGATGCCTTCTTCTGGGAGTATCCCTTGGCCACTAACCTTGCCTTGAATCTGATACCTGCCTGCTCTGAAGGCCCTTCCTTGCAACTTTAGACCCATTTGCAACCAATGGGCCTCTTCCCCTGTGGCAACTGCACCAATCGCCATGTCTGGTTCTGGTGGAGAGACTGCATCTCCTCGGACATCGTCTGGACCCATCGCTCTCTGTCCTGGCTCTCAATAGCCTCCTGATATGTATATGGGTCTCCATTCACTATCACCAAGGCATATGATAGCGTCTCCTCAAAGCCATATCGGTCCGATTGCCTGATAGTCCTCTTAGGCTTGTGTAGGGCAACACCGATATCAGTCCTCGATCCAGCTCGCTCCTACTGGACCTCTCCACCTCGATCATCCATCCGAGTCCTCTCCACCTATGGAGACACCTTAGGTAGGTTCTCCACCTGAATGTCATGTCCTCCCATAGTACCTGCAAGAGGCAAAATCAAAGAGGTAAGCTGTCCAGCAGCGCCCTGCTGGACCTCCTCCTGCTCTTGCTGCTCCTCCATGTCTGCTCGCCTCCATAGGACTGACTCCTCATCAAAAGTCACATCCTGACTAATGATGACCTTCTTTTCTAAAGGATCCCATAGCCTGTATCCCTTAACTCCTCGTGGATAGCCTAGAAACACCGTCTTGCGTGATCTGACGTCTAGCTTGCTCTGCTCACCAGTTCCAATGTGCACATAGGCCGTGCACCCAAATACCCGTAGATGGCCCAGCCCAACTGTCCTCCTAGACCACACCTCCTCTGGAAGCCTGCCATCCAACTTGGTGTGAGGTGACCGATTGACCAAGTAACCTACTGCGTCAACTGTGTCAACCTAGAACTCCTTTGGAAGCCCTGCCTGCAGCCTCATACATCGTGCCTTTTCTAGAAGTATTCTGTTCATCCTCTCGGCCACCCCATTCTGCTGTGGAGTCCCCTTAACTGAGAAGTGTCTCCTAATCCCACACTCCTCACAGTAGTCCTGAAACTCTCTGCTGGTGTACTCCCCGCCATTGTCTGACCTCAGACACTTCACGCTCCTCCCCTGCTTCTTCTCCACCTCAGCTCTCCAGATTTTGAACTTGGTGAAGACCTCTGACTTCTCTCTCATGAAGTAAATCCAGAGTTTTCTTGAGAAATCATCAATCAAGGTCATGAAGTATCTGGCCCCATTCCTAGCTAAAACTGGGGCTGGTCCCCACACATCCGTGTGTACTAACTCCAAAGGGGCTGCACTGCGGGTTGTACTGATGTTGAACTGAACTCTCCTCTGCTTTCCCATCTGGCAAGGCTCATAGATTTCTCTTGTAGCACCATCCTCCAGATCAGAGATGAGTCCTCTCCTGCTCAACTCCCTCAGTCCCTTGTCACCCATGTGGCCTAGGCGGTAGTGCCACATCCTGTAAGCCCCCTGCTGGTCCTGTGCTGCAACTGCTGCATCAGACTCTTTGGTCACCACAAATCCCTCCATGCGATAGAGATTATTGTCCAACCTCCTGCCTCTCATCACCACCATAGCTCCATTGGAGATGTTCAGTACTCCACTTCTAGCCCTACTCTGAAGCTGTATCCACTGTGCTCCAAGTAGCCTAGTGACACCAGATTCTTTTCCAGTTCCGGGACGTGCTTTACATTTGTCAATGTCCTCACAATCCCATCAAACATCCTCACCCTAACTGTTCCTATCCCAGACACCTCGCAAGGATGATTGTTGCCTAGAGTCACTGATCCCTCATCTGTCTTGGTGTATGTCGCAAACCAAGACCTGTGTGGTGTGTAGTGATGTGAGCACACAGAGTCTAGTGTCCACTCCTCTGTGTAGTGCCTGTGACCATCTGATACCACAAGTAGATCATCCTCCACCTGCTGCCCAGCAACTGCACTCACTAATTCTGAGCCACTTCTTTCTCGCTTCTTGCTCTTCCATAGTGGACATTCTCGTTTGAAGTGCCCGAACTCATTACACTTGAAGCATTTCATCTCTTTCTTTCCCTTTCTGGACTTGGACCGCCCCCTGGACTTGCTTCTGCCTCTGCCTGTCCTCTCCCCTATTGCCAAACCTTCCTGGGGAGCCCGATCTCTAGTCAACTTTTTTATTTACTCATTAGACCTCAGCACCGAGACCATATCCTCATATTCCAGAGTCTCCTTGCCGTAGAGCAGTGTAGTCACCAAAGAGTCATATGATCCTGGCAGCGAACACAAAAGCAACAGGGACTTATCCTCCTCATCCAGCTTCACCCTGATATTTATCAACTCCGTGCACAACTGGTCGAACCTCTGAATGTGGCCAATCACATCAGATCCCTCCTGCATCCGAAGACTGTACAACCTCTTCTTCAGTATTAGCTTGTTGCACATATTCTTCCCCATATACATGGTGTGTAACTTTGACTAAAGGCCCTTCGGGGTCTTTTCTTCCAGCACTGAATACAACGCAGCATCCGCCAAACATCCTCTGATCACCGAGCATGCTTTCTTCTCCAACGATGCCCACTGTCTATCTGTCATTCCCTCAGGCTTCTCATCCAAAGCCTGATCCAGATCTGCTTGCACCAGAAGATCTGCTTGCACCAGAAGATCTGCTTGGAACCGCTTCCTCAACACCGTAGCTCTGATACCAACTATTGGAGCATGATCTAGGCTCCTTCCATGGATCTTGGGTGCAGCAAAACCAGCAGCGAACAAATCTGGAGACTTCTGGACTCGATCGAAGGCCCTTGATGAAATCAGTCTGGTTGCTATCTTCTTCATCAGCCTTTCGTTCCAGATGAAGAACGCCCCTAAGATCACCTCTAAAAAATCCAAGATCTGGTACCCAATCAGATCATGCCTGGACCGAGGTCTTCCAATTTGTAGATCTTGAATTAGGGCATTCTACATAGGGAAGAAGGTAGATAAAACCAGACCTTACAGATCTATCCTGCTGCAGCCTTTCCTATAGATCTGTTGATGGAGATCTCACCCGCACCTCAAACGACCTCGATCAACTCCAGATCTGAGAAGAACTTGTACCAATCTCATAGCAAGAGATTTCAAGTCCTGGACCTGATGCTTGGGTGGCTGCAAGAGAGGGAGAGCAGAACTGGTTGGCGGCACAAAGGGGGAGGGCTAGCGCCTCCCCTGCTTTTCCTGCCTTCTATGGATCTGGTGGCAAAAACCCTAGGGTTTCTTGCTCCTGAGGTGTGGAGAATTGCTGGAGAGAGAGGGAGAAGAGAGAGAGAGAGATTTGGGAGAAATGATTTTCGTATTTCTTTGGCTTAATCAAATCTATACAGTGCATGTATAAATAAACACAGGGTCAAGTGATCCAAACCCAAAACTCCCTTGACCAACTCTACGGGAGATTAGGTTAACCCAAGCCCATGTACACCCATGACTCGACCTAATCTCACCTATCCTGGGCCTAGACCTGGCCTATAAAATGTTGATCCCTTGAGGCCCACATAACCTAGACCTCAAGAACCCAAAAGGCCCACAGCCTTTCAACCTAGGGCCCAACTAGCCCTAGAGCCTCCATGAAGCCCTCATGAATGATGGACCTTGGCCTTAGCCTTAGTCCCCTGGCCTTGGGCACACCACCTGGATCATAACATAGGCGGCTCTGAACAGCCCGCTACCAGGCGGTTACAGATGTTGCTGTCTGCCAGTTACACACTCTGTCTATAAAAAGGGACCCCTAGATATGTTCTTCTCTAAGCTCAAAAACTCTATCCCAAAACTCTGCTAAAATTCTCACTCGAGCACTCCATTTCTGTTGAAGTAGAGTACTGACTTGAGTGTCGAAGGGTCTTGCCGGAGCACCCCCAACTCTGGTTTAGACTTCCCTTGCAGGTCACGATGGTGGCCGTGGTCATCTCGACTCTAGCAACTTCGGCTTCGGCAGAATTCTGCAACAATAGAATTGGAGCTAGAGAAAGGGTAGTGTCTTCGCAATACCCTTGTTCTTGAAGGAGTGCTCAACGGGATTATCTCCAGTCATCTTCTCTGGCATCCTCCCCTCCTTCCCCTACTAGATCTTCACCTGATGCCTCCCTGAAAGGCATCCACCAGGCGATCCACGGCCTCCATGGCCAGATCTCAGGCTTCGACCTCACCTCCAGTTTTTCAGACTCCTCCTCCTCCTCTGGTAATAGCAGTCGGTATGGAGTAGTTCGACCTACTGGTTCAGCAGGTCAGAGGCCTCACTGAAGTAGTGCAGGCCATGCAGCAGCAGCAGCAGCAACAGTCGTAGGTGTCAGTGCGGTTGGAAAGAGCATCGTCGGAGCTCCAAGATCTGGCAGTAGGGTGGGCCACATGGGTCAGTCATCTTGTCTTCCCTGGAAAGGAGAATTCGAGGGTGGAGAGCCCTGGTCTGATCACGATTCCACTCCCAAAGGATCCCTACCTCCACTCTACCAAAAGACCCTCGAGACTCGCAGTTGAGAGGACCTCCTAGATCGAAGGCTCTAGGAGATGAACCGACGGATCGAAGAGCTCCACCATGCTCTCCTTACTTATGGTGAGGACATCTGCACTGATATTCCTTTCTTTCAAATGATCATGCAGGAACCGATCCCACCAAACCTCAAGCTCCCCCAATTCGAAAGCTATGATGGGACCTCGGATCCGGTTGACCACCTAGAGGCCTTCCAGACAATGATGCTGCTCTATGGCGCACCAGACGCCATCCTGTGCTGAGCTTTTCCATCCACTCTGAAGGGAGCAGCAAGGAATGGTACTTGACGTTGAAGTCAGGTACCATCTTCTCCTTTGACCAGATGAGCCACCAGTTTGCAGCTCATTTTGTTAGTAGCTGGCATCCCCAGAGAGGCTCGGAGTCCCTCATCAACATCAAACAAAGGGAGGGAGAATCCATTCGAGCTTACGTCAACCGTTTCAACGTCGCCGCATTGGAGGTCCGAAACTTGGATCAATCGATCGCGATGGCTGCCTTGAAGGACGGTCTTCAGAAGAACGATCTTTTATTTTTCCTGAAAAAGAAGTATCCTAGGACTTTGCTAATTTGCTAGCTCAGGCCGAAGGATATGCCCGAGCAGAAGAAGCCTTCAAGATGAAGGATGAGGAGACCGCAAAGGAGCGACAGGTGGGAGACTCAAGCAAGCCCACAGTTGAAAAAGGGCCGAGTGAAGCTCGGCTGCATTCTCAACTCCTCTCGGACACAGGCATGTTCGGACTCCTCCCTGAGCTCGTAAGCAGAGAAGCTCGGACCACAGAGTTCGGTGGAGCTCTCCCCCTGGAAGATTCCACAGTTACGCCCCTCTCAACGCATCGAAAACTCAAGTGCTGATGGAGGTTAGGGAGCAGCTGCTAAGGTCGGAAAGGATGTGCTCGCACCCCAAAAAGTGCAACCCGAACAATTCTGCCTCTATCACCATGACCACAGCCACGACATGGAAGAATACATTCAGCTCTGAGACAAAATCGAGGAGCTCATCAGGCAAGGTCGGCTCGACAGATTCATTCGACACCGACCTGAAGGTAGGAAAGACCGGCCTAGGCCCTGCTGCAGTCAGAGCCGTCAAGGAGGGAGGAGCAACCTGAAGATCGACCTCTGATTGGGATTATCAACTCCATCTCAGGAGGACCCCGATAGAGAGTAGACCTTCTGCGGCTATAGGTATGAAAAATCTACGAATGTATTACCACAACTTTGCCCTAAATAAAAATTTCTTTTATATTCATATATTTTTTCTTTTGGCATAGGCTTATAACGACAGGAAGTAACTCCCCCATACAAATGAAATTAAGCGTGTTAGGAACAGGAGGAGAACCTCATCCTAACATGAGCAAAGACGAAGGCCCGATCTCTTAAACACTGGATGGGGGGAGAGGCCCTTGCAACAGCCCTTATGTGCCCCACAGCCTTGTTAGAAATAGGGAGAAGAACCTCATCCTAACATGAGAAAAGTCAAAGGCCCGATTACGTAAAGATCGGATGGGAGGAGAGGCCCTTGCAACAGCCCTTATGTGCCCCACAGCCTTGTTAGGAACAGGAGGAGAACCTCATCCTAACATGAGCAAAGTCAAAGGTCCGGTTACTTAAAGATCGGATGTGGAAAGAGGCCCTTGTAGCGGCCCTTTGCATGCCCCCACAATCCTGTTAGGAATAGAAGGAGAATCTCATCCTAACATGAGCTGAAACTAACTATCGGGAATAAGAGGAGAACCTCATCCTGACACAAACAAAGGCTCGATCGATCAAGACTGGACAAGGAGGAAAGCCTCCTCAATGGCCCCTCTACACTCTCATGACCCTGTCAAGAGCAGAGAGAAGACCCTCACTCGAACACAGAAGAAAAGGAGAGATGAAAAGAGAAAGCGACGAACTACGCCAGCGATAAGTGAAAAATGAACTACATCAAAGGCACAAGGGACCTCATCTCAATGAGAAAGAAGATCCTTGTCGAAAATCTTCGGTCCTAAAGGGCGAATCAGCACAGCGACGACCAAAAATCTTCAAACAATGTCGACGTCAAACAGGATGAAAGATAAAAGAAGTTCGGTAAACGACAACTCAATACCAAAATGGACAAGGTAATAGATAATTTTATTTTCATTTCATTGGTGAAGTACGCATTACAAAGCTCTGAAGGCCAAAACAAAAAGAGAAACGACCAGAGAAAAAAAAGAATACATAAAAAAAAAGAGAGAAGAAAGGAGCTCTAAGGAAGCCCAGCTTCTTTCGACTTCGAGCTCTCAATCTCAGTCCTTATTAGGGATTGCCGTAAGTTTTCAACTTCTTCCTCTAGTTCCATCTTTCTCAGCAGCATGTCCCGGTACATCTGTGGAACCACCGGCTCTCGCCCTCCGACTCTCGAAGCCTCTTCCTCAGGACCTCAGACTCTGCCTCGACATCTTTGACCGCCTGCTGCTCGTGGACCAGCTAAATCTTCAGCCGCTGCAGTTCAGCCTCCTCCTGCCTAAGGGCCACGGACAATTCTGCCATGGTCCCCCTCAAAGAGCAGAGCTTGTCAGAGCCTTGTGTAGAGGTGAGCTGGACTCTCTTAGATAATTGCCTTTGAAGGCAGGCAACTACATCGGTCGCCGTCTAGAGCTTCCTTCGGTAGTTCTCTACTTGCCCGCTCCAGTCGACTCGGTAGGCATTGTAGTTCGCCTCAGCATCCTGCAGCTACTTTTGAAGGTCAGAGAACTTCTGTGACCAGTCTCGATCGTGGTCGGCTTGGACTGTGAGCCAGGACGAGCTCCCTTCCAACTGGCCGATCTTCTCCCGTGCGGCCACCAGCTCGACTTCAAGGGAGCTGATCTTGGAAGCCTGAGCCCACGATCGGTCGCTGGCACGTTTTCGGAGTTCCTCAAGCTCCATCATAAAGTCAGCCTTCTTCCGGGTGAATTTCATGAGACCCTTTTTGTGGAGGTCCTGAAGGCGAATAGCCTCCGCAGTGACTTCCGAATGGCTCTTCCTCAGCTGGTGAAGTTCATCTTCCAGCTTCTTGGATTTCTTCATCAACTGACAAACTTTCCTTCTGAGATCTCGGAT